>NW_026061740.1:1632785-1959342 GCF_023897955.1 Schistocerca gregaria
GTTTCAGAGAGAAGAGCGGCCAATGTGACGATCTGGCTTTAAGTCGATTCGATAACAAATGACGAAAAAGGACGGATTTCTCAGGTTATTACTACATATGAACACTTTTCACATTCTCCCGTGCAACTCGGCTGCTAGTCCTCCTTTCATGAAGAATGTTAAGGTCCTAGCTCATGTCCGAGGGACCAAAGCCAGCTAAAAAGTCAATAATCGATACCTTAAACTTGAATTGTACTACTTCTTACTGGGTATTACATCAACTTAGAAGCTTCATCTGTGTTCTACTATGGTGCTTTTAGTGTCTCCCCATACCGCAGCACGCGACATAGCTTTGCAGACGATAAGTACAACCGTTTCAGAGAGAAGAGCGGCCAATGTGACGATCTGGCTTTAAGTCGATTCGATAACAAATGACGAAAACGGACGGATTTCTCAGGTTTTTACTACATATGAACACTTTTCACATTCTCCCGTGCAACTGGGCTGCTAGTCCTCCTTTTATGCAGAATCTTAAAGTCCTAGCTCATGTCCAAGGCACGAAAGCCAGCTAAAAAGTCAATAATCGATACCTAAATCTTGAATTGGACTACTTCTTACTGGCTATTACATCAGCTTAGAAGATTCATCTGTGTTCTACTATGGTGCTTTTCCTGTTTCCGCCTACGGCAACACGCGTCATAGCTTTGCAGACTATAAGCACAACCGTTTCAGAGAGAAGAGCGGCCAATGTGACGATCTGGCTTTAAGTCGATTCGATAACAAATGACGAAAAAGGACGGATTTCTCAGGTTATTACTACATATGAACACTTTTCACATTCTCCCGTGCAACTCTGCATCTAGTCCTCCTTTAATGCAGAATCTTCAGGTCCTAGCTCATGTCCAAGGCACCAAAGCCAGCTAAAAGGTCCATATTCAATACCTAAAACTTGAATTGTACTACTTCTTACTGGCTATTACATCAACTTAGAAGCTTCATCTGTGGTCCACTATGGTGCTTTTAGTGTCTCAGCATGCCGCAGCACGCGACATAGCTTTGCAGACGATAAGTACAACCGTTTCAGAGAGAAGAGCGGCCAATGTGACGATCTGGCTTTAAGTCGATTCGATAACAAATGACGAAAACGGACGGATTTCTCAGGTTTTTACTACATATGAACACTTTTCATATTCTCCCGTGCAACTCGGTTGCTAGTCCTCCTTACATGCAGAATCTTAAAGTCCTAGCTCATGTCCAAGGCACCAAAGCCAGCTAAAAAGTCAATAATCGATTCCTAAAATTGAATTGTACTACTCCTTACTGGCTATTACATCAACTTAGATGCATCATCTGCGTTCTACTATGGTGATTTTAGTGTCTCCACATACCGCTGCACGCGACATAGCTTTGCAGACGATATGTACAAACGTTTCAGAGAGAAGAGCGGCCAATGTGACCATCTGGCTTTAAGTCCATTCGATAACAAATGACGAAACGGACGGATTTCTCAGGTTTGTACTACATATGAACACTTTTCACATTCTCCCGTGCAACTCGGCTGCTAGTCCTCCTTTCATGCAGAATCTTAAGGTCCTAGCTCATGTCCAAGGCACCAAAGCCAGGTAAAAAGTCAATAACCGATACCTAAAACTTGAATTGTACTTCTTCTTACTGGCAATTACATCATCTTAGAAGCTTCATCTGTGTTCTACTATCGTGCTTTTAGTGTCTCCGAATACCGCAGTACGCGACATAGCTTTGCAGACTATAAGTACAACCGTTTCAGAGCGAAGAGCGGCCAATCCGACGATCTGGCTTTAAGTCGATTCGATAACAAATGGCGAAAACGGACGGATTTCTCAGGTTTTTACTACATATGAACACTTTTCACATTCTCCCGTGGAACTCGGCTACTAGTCCACCTTTCATGCAGAATCTTAAGGTCCTAGCGCATGTCCAATGCACCAAAGCCAGCTGAAAAGTCAATAATCGATACCTAAAACTTGAATTGTACTACTTCTTACTGGATATTACATCATCTTAGAAGCTTCATCTGTGCTCTACTGCGGTGATTTTAGTGTCACCACATACCGCAGCACGTGGCATAGCTTTGCAGACGATAAGTACAACCGTTTCAGAGAGAAGAGCGGCCAATGTGACGATCTGGCTTTAAGTCGATTCGATAACAAATGACGAAAACGGACGGATTTCTCAGGTTTTTACTACATATGAACACTTTTCACATTCTCCCGTGCAACTGGGCTGCTAGTCCTCCTTTTATGCAGAATCTTAAAGTCCTAGCTCATGTCCAATGCACGAAAGCCAGCTAAAAAGTCAATAATCGATACCTAAATCTTAAATTGGACTACTTCTTACTGGCTATTACATCAACTTAGAAGATTCATCTGTGTTGTACTATGGTGCTTTTCCTGTTTCCGCCTACGGCAACACGCGACATAGCTTTGCAGACTATAAGCACAACCGTTTCAGAGAGAAGAGCGGCCAATGTGACGATTTGGCTTTAAGTCGATTCGATAACAAATGACGAAAAAGGACGGATTTCTCAGTTTATTACTACATATGAACACTTTTCACATTCTCCCGTGCAACTCGGCTGCTAGTCCTCCTTTCATGCAGAATCTTAAGGTCCTAGCTCATGTCCAAGGCACCAAAGCCAGCTAAAAGGTCCATATTCAATACCTAAAACTTGAATTGTACTACTTCTTACTGGCTATTACATCAACTTAGAAGCTTGATCTGTGGTCTACTATGGTGCTTTTAGTGTCTCAGCATCCCGCAGCACGCGACATAGCTTTGCAGACGATAAGTACAACCGTTTCAGAGAGAAGAGCGGCCAATGTGACGATCTGGCTTTAAGTCGATTCGATAACAAATGACGAAAACGGACGGATTTCTCAGGTTTTTACTACATATGAACACTTTTGATATTCTCCCGTGCAACTCGGTTGCTAGTCCTCCTTACATGCAGAATCTTAAAGTCCTAGCTCATGTCCAAGGCACCAAAGCCAGCTAATAAGTCAATAATCGATTCCTAAAACTTGAATTGTACTACTTCTTACTGGGTATTACATCAACTTAGATGCTTCATCTGTGTTCTACTATGGTGATTTTAGTGTCTCCACATACCGCAGCATGCGACATAGCTTTGCAGACGATAAGTACAACCGTTTCAGAGAGAAGAGCGGCCAATGTGACATTGTGGCTTTATGTCGATTGGATAACAAATGACGAAAAAGGACGGATTTCTCAGGTTATTACTACATATGAACACTTTTCACATTCTGACGTGCAACTCGGCTGCTAGTCCTCCTTTCATGCAGAATCTTAAGATCCTAGCTCATGTCCAAGGCACCAAAGCCAGCTAAAAAGTCAATAACCGATACCTAAAACTTGAATTGTACTACTTCTTACTCGCTATTACATCATGTTAGGAGCTTCATCTGTGTTTCTACTATGGTGCTTTTAGTGTTTCCGAATACCGCAGTACGCGACATAGCTTTGCAGACTATAAGTACAACCGTTTCAGAGAGAAGAGCGGCCAATGTGACGATGTGGCTTTAAGTCGATTCGATAACAAATGACGAAAACGGACGGATTTCTCAGGTTTTTACTACATATGAACACTTTTCACATTCTCCCGTGCAACTCGGCTGCTAGTCCTCCTTTCATGCAGAATCTTAAGGTCCTAGCTCATGTCCAAGGCACCAAAGAGAGCTAAAAAGTCAATAATCAATACGTAAAACTTGAATTGTACTACTTCTCACTGGCTATTACATCATCTTAGAAGCTTCATCTGTGTTCTTCTACGTTGCTTTTAGTTTCTCCGCATACCGCAGCACGCGACATAGTTTTGCAGACGATAAGTACAACCGTTTCAGAGAGAAGAGCGGCCAATCCGACGATCTGGCTTTAAGTCGATTCGATAACAAATGACGAAAACGGACGGATTTCTCAGGTTTTTACTACATATGAACACTTTTCACATTCTCCCGTGCAGCTCGGCTGCTAGTCCTCCTTTCATGCAGAATCTTGAGGTCCTAGCTCATGTCCAAGGCACAAAAGCCAGCTAAAAGGTCAATATTCAATACCTAAAACTTGAATTGTACTACTTCTTACTGGCTATTACATCAACTTCGAAGCTTCATCTGTGTTCTACTATGGTGATTTTAGTGTGTCAGCATACCGCAGCACGCGACATAGCTTTGCAGACGATAAGTACAACCGTTTCAGTGAGAAGAGTGGCCAATGTGACCATCTGGCTTTAAGTCGATTCGATAACAAATGACGAAAACGGACGGATTTCTCAGGTTTTTACTACATAGGAACACTTTTCACATTCTGACGTGCAGCTCGGCTGCTAGTCCTCCTTTCATGCAGAATCTTAAGGTCCTAGCTCATGTCCAAGGTACCGAAGCCAGCTAAAAAGTCAATAATCGATACCTAAAACTTGAATTGTTCTACTTCTTACTGGCTATTGCATCAACTTAGAAGCTTCATCTGTGTTCTACTATGGTGATTTTAGTGTCTCCGCATACCGCAGCACGCGACATAGCTTTGCAGATGGTAAGTACAACCGTTTCAGAGACAAGAGCGGCCAATGTGACGATCTGGCTTTAAGTCGATTCGATAACAAATGACGAAAACGGACGGATTTCTCAGGTTTTTACTACATATGAACACTTTTCACATTCTCCCGTGCAACTCGGCTGCTATTTCACCTTTCATGCAGAATCTTAAGGTCCTAGCTCATGTCCAATGCACCAAAGCCAGCTGAAAAGTCAATAATCGATACCTAAAACTTGAATTGTACTACTTCTTACTGGATATTACATCATCTTAGAAGCTTCATCTGTGTTCTACTGCGGTTATTTTAGTGTCACCACATACCGCAGCACGTGACATAGCTTTGCAGACGATAAGTACAACCGTTTCAGAGAGAAGAGCGGCCAATGTGACGATCTGGCTTTAAGTCGATTCGATAACAAATGACGAAAAAGGACGGATTTCACAGGTTATTACTACATATGAACACTTTTCACATTCTCCTGTGCAACTCGGCTGCTAGTCCTCCTTTCATGCAGAATCTTAAGGTCCTAGCTCATGTCCAAGGCACCAAAGCCAGCTAAAAAGTCAATATTCGATACCTAAAACTTGAATTGTACTACTTCTTATTGGGTATTACATCAACTTAGAAGCTTCATCTGTGTTCTATTAAGGTGCTTTTAATGTCTCCACATACCGCAGCACGCGACATAGCTTTGCAGACGATAAGTACAACCGTTTCAGAGAGAAGAGCGGCCAATGTGACGATCTGGCTTTAAGTCGATTGGATAACAAATGACGAAAAAGGACGGATTTCTCAGGTTATTACTACATATGAACACTTTTCACATTCTCCCGTGCTACTCGGCTGCTAGTCCTCCTTTCATGCAGAATCTTAAGGTCCTAGCTCATGTCCAAGGCACCAAAGCCAGCTAAAAAGTCAATAACCGATACCTAAAACTTGAATTGTACTACTTCTTACTCGCTATTACATCATGTTAGGAGCTTCATCTGTGTTTCTACTATGGTGCTTTTAGTGTCTCCGAATACCGCAGTACGCGACATAGCTTTGCAGACGATAAGTACAACCGTTTCAGAGAGAAGAGCGGCCAATGTGACGATGTGGCTTTAAGTCGATTCGATAACAAATGACGAAAACGGACGGATTTCTCAGGTTTTTACTACATATGAACACTTTTCACATTCTCCCGTGCAACTCGGCTGCTAGTCCTCCTTTCATGCAGAATCTTAAGGTCCTAGCTCATGTCCAAGGCACCAAAGCCAGCTAAAAAGTCAATAATCAATACGTAAAACTTGAATTGTACTACTTCTCACTAGCTATTACATCATCTTAGAAGCTTCATCTGTGTTCTACTACGTTGCTTTTAGTTTCTCCGCATACCGCAGCACGCGACATAGTTTTGCAGACGATAAGTACAACAGTTTCAGAGAGAAGAGCGGCCAATCCGACGATCTGGCTTTAAGTCGATTCGATAACAAATGACGAAAACGGACGGATTTCTCAGGTTTTTACTACATATGAACACTTTTCACATTCTCCCGTGCAGCTCGGCTGCTAGTCCTCCTTTCATGCAGAATCTTGAGGTCCTAGCTCATGTCCAAGGCACAAAAGCCAGCTAAAAAGTCAATAATCGATACCTAAAACTTGAATTGTTCTACTTCTTACTGGCTATTGCATCAACTTAGAAGTTTCATCTGTGTTCTACTATGGTGATTTTAGTGTCTCCGCATACCGCAGCACGCGACATAGCTTTGCAGACGGTAAGTACAACCGTTTCAGAGAGAAGAGCGACCAATGTGACGATCTGGCTTTAAGTCGATTCGATAACAAATGACGAAAACGGACGGATTTCTCAGGTTTTTACTACATATGAACTCTTTTCACATTCTCCCGTGCAACTCGGCTGCTAGTCCTCCTTTCATGTAGAATCTTAAGGTCCTAGCTCATGTCCAAGGCACCAGAGCCAGCTAAAAAGTCAATATTCGATACCTAAAACTTGAATTGTACTACTTCTTACTGGCTATTACATCATGTTAGGAGCTTTATCTGTGTTCTACTATGGTGCTTTTAGTGTTTCCGAATACCGCAGTACGCGACATAGCTTTGCAGACGATAAGTACAACCGTTTCAGAGAGAAGAGCGGCCAATGTGACGATGTGGCTTTAAGTCGATTCGATAACAAATGACGAAAACGGACGGATTTCTCAGGTTTATACTACATATGAACACTTTTCACATTCTCCCGTGCAACTCGGCTGCTAGTCCTCCTTTCATGCAGAATCTTAAGGTCCTAGCTCATCTCCAAGGCACCAAAGCCAGCTAAAAAGTCAATAATCAATACGTAAAACTTGAATTGTACTACTTCTTACTCGCTATTACATCATGTTAGGAGCTTCATCTGTGTTTCTACTATAGTGCTTTTAGTGTTTCCGAATACCGCAGTACGCGACATAGCTTTGCAGACGATAGGTACAACCGTTTCAGAGAGAAGAGCGGCCAATGTGACGATGTGGCTTTAAGTCGATTCGATAACAAATGACGAAAACGGAGGGATTTCTCAGGTTTTTACTACATATGAACACATTTCACATTCTCCCGTGCAACTCGGCTGCTAGTCCTCCTTTCATGCAGAATCTTAAGGTCCTAGCTCATGTCCAAGGCACCAAAGCCAGCTAAAAGGTCAATATTCAATACCTAAAACTTGAATTGTACTACTTCTCACTGGCTATTACATCATCTTAGAAGCTTCATCTGTGTTCTACTACGTTGCTTTTAGTTTCTCCGCATACCGCAGCACGCGACATAGTTTTGCAGACGATAAGTACAACCGTTTCAGAGAGAAGAGCGGCCAATCCGACGATCTGGCTTTAAGTCGATTCGACAACAAATGACGAAAACGGACGGATTTCTCAGGTTTTTACTACATATGAACACTTTTCACATTCTCCCGTGCAGCTCGGCTGCTAGTCCTCCTTTCATGCAGAATCTTGAGGTCCTAGCTCATGTCCAAGGCACAAAAGCCAGCTAAAAGGTCAATATTCAATACCTAAAACTTGAATTGTACTACTTCTTACTGGCTATTACATCAACTTCGAAGCTTCATCTGTGTTCTACTATGGTGATTTTAGTGTGTCAGCATACCGCAGCTCGCGACATAGCTTTGCAGACGATAAGTACAACCGTTTCAGTGAGAAGAGCGGCCAATGTGACCATCTGGCTTCAAGTCGATTCGATAACAAATGACGAAAACGGACGGATTTCTCAGGTTTTTACTACATATGAACACTTTTCACATTCTGACGTGCAACTCGGCTGCTAGTCCTCCTTTCATGCAGAATCTTAAGGTGCTAGCTCATGTCCAAGGTACCGAAGCCAGCTAAAAAGTCAATAATCGATACCTAAAACTTGAATTGTTCTACTTCTTACTGGCTATTGCATCAACTTAGAAGCTTCATCTGTGTTCTACTATGGTGATTTTAGTGTCTCCGCATACCGCAGCACGCGACATAGCTTTGCAGACGGTAAGTACAATCGTTTCAGAGAGAAGAGCGGCCAATGTGACGATTTGGCTTTAAGTCGATTCGATAACAAATGACGAAAACGGACGGATTTCTCAGGTTTTTACTACATATGAACTCTTTTCACATTCTCCCGTGCAACTCGGCTGCTAGTCCTCCTTCCATGCAGAATCTTAAGGTCCTAGTTCATGTCCAAGGCACCAAAGCCAGCTAAAAAGTCAATATTCGATACCTAAAACTTGAATTGTACTACTTCTTACTGGCTATTACATCATGTTAGGAGCTTTATCTGTGTTCTACTATGGTGCTTTTAGTGTTTCCGAATACCGCAGTACGCGACATAGCTTTGCAGACGATAAGTACAACCGTTTCAGAGAGAAGAGCGGCCAATGTGACGATCTGGCTTTAAGTCGATTCGATAACAAATGACGAAAACGGACGGATTTCTCAGGTTTTTACTACATATGAACACTTTTCACATTCTCCCGTGCAACTCGGCTGCTAGTCCTCCTTTCATGCAGAATCTTAAGGTCCTAGCTCATGTCCAAGGCACCAAAGCCAGCTAAAAAGTCAATAATCAATACGTAAAACTTGAATTGTACTACTTCTCACTGGCTATTACATCATCTTAGAAGCTTCATCTGTGTTCTACTACGTTGCTTTTAGTTTCTCCGCATACCGCAGCACGCGACATAGTTTTGCAGACGATAAGTACAACCGTTTCAGAGAGAAGATCGGCCAATGTGACGATCTGGCTTTTAAGTCGATTCGATAACAAATGACGAAAACGGACGGATTTCTCAGGTTTTTACTACATATGAACACTTTTCACATTCTCCCGTGCAGCTCGGCTGCTAGTCCTCCTTTCATGCAGAATCTTGAGGTCCTAGCTCATGTCCAAGGCACAAAAGCCAGCTAAAAGGTCAATATTCAATACCTAAAACTTGAATTGTACTACTTCTTACTGGCTATTACATCAACTTCGAAGCTTCATCTGTGTTCTACTATGGTGATTTTAGTGTGTCAGCATACCGCAGCACGCGACATAGCTTTGCAGACGATAAGTACAACCGTTTCAGTGAGAAGAGCGGCCAATGTGACCATCTGGCTTCAAGTCGATTCGATAACAAATGACGAAAACGGACGGATTTCTCAGGTTTTTACTACATATGAACACTTTTCATATTCTGACGTGCAACTCGGCTGCTAGTCCTCCTTTCATGCAGAATCTTAAGGTCCTAGCTCATGTCCAAGGTACCGAAGCCAGCTAAAAAGTCAATAATCGATACCTAAAACTTGAATTGTACTACTTCTTACTGGCTATTACATCATGTTAGGAGCTTTATCTGTGTTCTACTATGGTGCTTTTAGTGTTTCCGAATACCGCAGTACGCGACATAGCTTTGCAGACGATAAGTACAACCGTTTCAGAGAGAAGAGCGGCCAATGTGACCATCTGGCTTTAAGTCGATTCGATAACAAATGACGAAAACGGACGGATTTCTCAGGTTTTTACTACATATGAACACTTTTCACATTCTCCCTTGCAACTCGGCTGCTAGTCCTCCTTTCATGCAGAATCTTAAGGTCCTAGCTCATCTCCAAGGCACCAAAGCCAGCTAAAAAGTCAATAATCAATACGTAAAACTTGAATTGTACTACTTCTTACTCGCTATTACATCATGTTAGGAGCTTTATCTGTGTTTCTACTATGGTGCTTTTAGTGTTTCCGAATACCGCAGTACGCGACATAGCTTTGCAGACGATAGGTACAACCGTTTCAGAGAGAAGAGCGGCCAATGTGACGATGTGGCTTTAAGTCGATTCGATAACAAATGACGAAAACGGAGGGATTTCTCAGGTTTTTACTACATTTGAACACTTTTCACATTCTCCCGTGCAACTCGGCTGCTAGTCCTCCTTTCATGCAGAATCTTAAGGTCCTAGCTCATGTCCAAGGCACCAAAGCCAGCTAAAAAGTCAATAATCAATACGTAAAACTTGAATTGTACTACTTCTCACTGGCTATTACATCATCTTAGAAGCTTCATCTGTGTTCTACTACGTTGCTTTTAGTTTCTCCGCATACCGCAGCACGCGACATAGTTTTGCAGACGATAAGTACAACCGTTTCAGAGAGAAGAGCGGCCAATCCGACGATCTGGCTTTAAGTCGATTCGATAACAAATGACGAAAACGGACGGATTTCTCAGGTTTTTACTACATATGAACACTTTTCACATTCTCCCGTGCAGCTCGGCTGCTAGTCCACCTTTCATGCAGAATCTTGAGGTCCTAGCTCATGTCCAAGGCACAAAAGCCAGCTAAAAGTTCAATATTCAATACCTAAAACTTGAATTGTACTACTTCTTACTGGCTATTACATCAACTTCGAAGCTTCATCTGTGTTCTACTATGGTGATTTTAGTGTGTCAGCATACCGCAGCACGCGACATAGCTTTGCAGACGATAAGTACAACCGTTTCAGTGAGAAGAGCGGCCAATGTGACCATCTGGCGTCAAGTCGATTCGATAACAAATGACGAAAACGGACGGATTTCTCAGGTTTTTACTACATATGAACACTTTTCACATTCTGACGTGCAACTCGGCTGCTAGTCCTCCTTTCATGCAGAATCTTAAGGTCCTAGCTCATGTCCAAGGTACCGAAGCCAGCTAAAAAGTCAATAATCGATACCTAAAACTTGAATTGTTCTACTTCTTACTGGCTACTGCATCAACTTAGAAGCTTCATCTGTGTTCTACTATGGTGATTTTAGTGTCTCCGCATACCGCAGCACGCGACATAGCTTTGCAGACGGTAAGTACAACCGTTTCAGAGAGAAGAGCGGCCAATGTGACGATCTGGCTTTAAGTCGATTCGATAACAAATGACGAAAACGGACGGATTTCTCAGGTTTTTACTACATATGAACTCTTTTCACATTCTCCCGTGCAACTCGGCTGCTAGTCCTCCTTTCATGCAGAATCTTAAGGCCCTAGCTCATGTCCAAGGCACCAAAGCCAGCTAAAAAGTCAATATTCGATACCTAAAACTTGAATTCTACTACTTCTTATTGGGTATTACATCAACTTAGAAGCTTCATCTGTGTTCTATTAAGGTGCTTTTAGTGTCTCCACATACCGCAGCACGCGACATAGCTTTGCAGACGATAAGTACAACCGTTTCAGAGAGAAGATCGGCCAATGTGACGATCTGGCTTTTAAGTCGATTCGATAACAAATGACGAAAACGGACGGATTTCTCAGGTTTTTACTACATATGAACACTTTGCACATTCTCCCGTGCAGCTCGGCTGCTAGTCCTCCATTCATGCAGAATCTTGAGGTCCTAGCTCATGTCCAAGGCACAAAAGCCAGCTAAAAGGTCAATATTCAATACCTAAAACTTGAATTGTACTACTTCTTACTGGCTATTACATCAACTTCGAAGCTTCATCTGTGTTCTACTATGGTGATTTTACTGTGTCAGCATACCGCAGTACGCGACATAGCTTTGCAGACGATAAGTACAACCGTTTCAGTGAGAAGAGCGGCCAATGTGACCATCTGGCTTCAAGTCGATTCGATAACAAATGACGAAAACGGACGGATTTCTCAGGTTTTTACTACATATGAACACTTTTCATATTCTGACGTGCAACTCGGCTGCTAGTCCTCCTTTCATGCAGAATCTTAAGGTCCTAGCTCATGTCCAAGGTACCGAAGCCAGCTAAAAAGTCAATAATCGATACCTAAAACTTGAATTGTTCTACTTCTTACTGGCTATTGCATCAACTTAGAAGCTTCATCTGTGTTCTACTATGGTGATTTTAGTGTCTCCGCATACCGCAGCACGCGACATAGCTTTGCAGACGGTAAGTACAACCGTTTCAGAGAGAAGAGCGGCCAATGTGACGATCTGGCTTTAAGTCGATTCGATAACAAATGACGAAAACGGACGGATTTCTCAGGTTTTTACTACATATGAACTCTTTTCACATTCTCCCGTGCAACTCGGCTGCTAGTCCTCCTTTCATGTAGAATCTTAAGGTCCTAGCTCATGTCCAAGGCACCAAAGCCAGCTAAAAAGTCAATATTCGATACCTAAAACTTGAATTGTACTACTTCTTACTGGCTATTACATCATGTTAGGAGCTTTATCTGTGTTTTACTATGGTGCTTTTAGTGTTTCCGAATACCGCAGTATGCGACATAGCTTTGCAGACGATAAGTACAACCGTTTCAGAGAGAAGAGCGGCCAATGTGACGATGTGGCTTTAAGTCGATTCGATAACAAATGACGAAAACGGACGGATTTCTCAGGTTTTTACTACATATGAACACTTTTCACATTCTCCCGTGCAACTCGGCTGCTAGTCCTCCTTTCATGCTGAATCTTAAGGTCCTAGCTCATCTCCAAGGCACCAAAGCCAGCTAAAAAGTCAATAATCAATACGTAAAACTTGAATTGTACTACTTCTTACTCGCTATTACATCATGTTAGGAGCTTCATCTGTGTTTCTACTATGGTGCTTTTAGTGTTTCCGAATACCGCAGTACGCGACATAGCTTTGCAGACGATAGGTACAACCGTTTCAGAGAGAAGAGCGGCCAATGTGACGATGTGGCTTTAAGTCGATTCGATAACAAATGACGAAAACGGAGGGATTTCTCAGGTTTTTACTACATATGAACACTTTTCACATTCTCCCGTGCAACTCGGCTGCTAGTCCTCCTTTCATGCAGAATCTTAAGGTCCTAGCTCATGTCCAAGGCACCAAAGCCAGCTAAAAAGTCAATAATCAATACGTAAAACTTGAATTGTACTACTTCTCACTGGCTATTACATCATCTTAGAAGCTTCATCTGTGTTCTACTACGTTGCTTTTAGTTTCTCCGCATACCGCAGCACGCGACATAGTTTTGCAGACGATAAGTACAACCGTTTCAGAGAGAAGAGCGGCCAATCCGACGATCTGGCTTTAAGTCGATTCGATAACAAATGACGAAAACGGACGGATTTCTCAGGTTTTTACTACATATGAACACTTTTCACATTCTCCCGTGCAGCTCGGCTGCTAGTCCTCCTTTCATGCAGAATCTTGAGGTCCTAGCTCATGTCCAAGGCACAAAAGCCAGCTAAAAGGTCAATATTCAATACCTAAAACTTGAATTGTACTACTTCTTACTGGCTATTACATCAACTTCGAAGCTTCATCTGTGTTCGACTATGGTGATTTTAGTGTGTCAGCATACCGCAGCACGCGACATAGCTTTGCAGACGATAAGTACAACCGTTTCAGTGAGAAGAGCGGCCAATGTGACCATCTGGCTTCAAGTCGATTCGATAACAAATGACGAAAACGGACGGATTTCTCAGGTTTTTACTACATATGAACACTTTTCACATTCTGACGTGCAACTCGGCTGCTAGTCCTCCTTTCATGCAGAATCTTAAGGTCCTAGCTCATGTCCAAGGTACCGAAGCCAGCTAAAAAGTCAATAATCGATACCTAAAACTTGAATTTTTCTACTTCTTACTGGCTATTGCATCAACTTAGAAGTTTCATCTGTGTTCTACTATGGTGATTTTAGTGTCTCCGCATACCGCAGCACGCGACATAGCTTTGCAGACGGTAAGTACAACCGTTTCAGAGAGAAGAGCGGCCAATGTGACGATCTGGCTTTAAGTCGATTCGATAACAAATGACGAAAACGGACGGATTTCTCAGGTTTTTACTACATATGAACTCTTTTCACATTCTCCCGTGCAACTCGGCTGCTAGTCCTCCTTTCATGCAGAATCTTAAGGTCCTAGCTCATGTCCAAGGCACCAAAGCCAGCTAAAAAGTCAATATTCGATACCTAAAACTTGAATTGTACTACTTCTTATTGGGTATTACATCAACTTAGAAGCTTCATCTGTGGTCTATTAAGGTGCTTTTAGTGTCTCCACATACCGCAGCACGCGACATAGCTTTGCAGACGATAAGTACAACCGTTTCAGAGAGAAGAGCGGCTAATGTGACGATCTGGCTTTAAGTCGATTGGATAACAAATGACGAAAAAGGACGGATTACTCAGGTTATTACTATATATGAACACTTTTCACATTCTCCCGTGCTACTCGGCTGCTAGTCCTCCTTTCATGCAGAATCTTAAGGTCCTAGCTCATGTCCAAGGCACCAAAGCCAGCTAAAAAGTCAATATCCGATACCTAAAACTTGTATTGTACTACTTCTTACTGGCTATTACATCATGTTAGGAGCTTCATCTGTGTTCTACTATGGTGCTTTTAGTGTTTCCGAATACCGCAGTACGCGACATAGCTTTGCAGACGATAAGTACAACCGTTTCAGAGAGAAGAGCGGCCAATATGACGATGTGGCTTTAAGTCGATTCGATAACAAATGACGAAAACGGACGGATTTATCAGGTTTTTACTACATATGAACACTTTTCACATTCTCCCGTGCAACTCGGCTGCTAGTCCTCCTTTCATGCAGAATCTTAAGGTCCTAGCTCATGTCCAAGGCACCAAAGCCTGCTAAAAAGTCAATAATCAATACGTAAAACTTGAATTGTACTACTTCTCACTGGCTATTACATCATCTTAGAAGCTTCATCTGTGTTCTACTACGTTGCTTTTAGTTTCTCCGCATACCGCAGCACGCGACATAGTTTTGCAGACGATAAGTACAACCGTTTCAGGGAGAAGAGCGGCCATTGTGACGATCTGGCTTTAAGTCGATTCGATAACAAATGACGAAAACGGACCGATTTCTCAGGTTTTAACTAGATATGAACACTTTTCACATTCTCCCGTGCAACTCGGCTGCTAGTCCTCCTTTCATGCAGAATCTTAAGGTCCTAGCTCATGTCCAAGGCACCAAAGCCAACTAAAAGGTCAATATTCAATACCTAAAACTTGAATTGTACTACTTCTTACTGTCTATTACATCTACTTAGAAGCTTGATCTGTATTCTACTATGGTGCTTTTAGTGTCTCAGCATATCGCAGCACGCGACATAGCTTTGCAGACGATAAGTACAACCGTTTCAGGGAGAAGAGCGGCCATTGTGACGATCTGGCTTTAAGTCGATTCGATAACAAATGACGAAAACGGACCGATTTCTCAGGTTTTAACTATATATGAACACTTTTCACATTCTCCCGTGCAACTCGGCTTCTAGTCCTCCTTTCATGCAGAATCGTAAGGTCCTAGCTCATGTCCAAGGCACCAAAGCCAGCTAAAATGTCAATAATCGATACCTAAAACTTGAATTGGACTACTTCTTACTGGCTATTACATCAACTTAGAAGCTTCATCTGTGTTCTATTATGGTGCTTTTACTGTTTCCGCCTACGGCAACACGCGACATAGCTTTGCAGACGATAAGTAGAACCGTTTCAGAGGGAAGAGCGGCCAATGTGACGATCTGGCTTTAAGTCGATTCGATAACAAATGACGAAAACGGACGGATTTCTCAGGTTTGTACTACATATGAACACTTTTCACATTCTCCCGTGCAACTCGGCTTCTAGTCCTCCTTTCATGCAGAATCTTAAGGTCCTAGCTCATGTCCAAGGCACCAAACCCAGCTAAAAAGTCAATAACCGGTACCTAAAACTTGAATTGTACTTCTTCTTACTGGCTATTACATCATTTTAGAAGCTTCATCTGTGTTCTACTATGGTGCTTTTAGTGTCTCCGAATACCGCAGTACGCGACATAGCTTTGCAGACGATAAGTACAACCGTTTCAGAGAGAAGAGCGGCCAATGTGACGATCTGGCTTTAAGACGATTCGATAGCAAATGACGAAAACTGACGGATTTCTCAGGTTTTTACTACTTATGAACACTTTTCACATTCTCCCGTGCAACTCGGCTGCTTGTCCTCCTTTTATGCAGAATCTTAAGGTCCTAGCACATGTCCAAGGCACCAAAGCCAGCAAAAAGGTCAATATTCAATACCTAAAACTTGAATTGTACTACTTCTTACTGGATATTACAAAAACTTAGAAGCTTCATCTGTGTTCTACTGTGGTGATTTTAGTGTCTCCGCATACCGCAGCACGTGACATAGCTTTGCAGACGATAAGTACAACCGTTTCAGAGAGAAGAGCGGCCAATGTGACGATCTGGCTTTAAGTCGATTCGCTAAAAAATGACGAAAAAGGAAGGATTTCTCAGGTTATTACTACATATGAACACTTTTCACATTCTCCCGTGCAACTCGGCTGCTAGTCCTACTTTCATGCAGAATCTTAAGGTCCTAGCTCATGTCCAAGGCACCAAAGGCAGCTAAAAGGTCCATGTTCAATACCTAAAACTTGAATTGTACTACTTCTTACTGGCTATTACATCAACTTAGAAGCTTGATCTGTGGTCTACTATGGCGCTTTTAGTGTCTCAGCATCCCGCAGCACGCGACATAGTTTTGCAGACGATAAGTACAACCGTTTCAGAGAGAAGAGCGGCCAATGTGACGATCTGGCTTTAAGTCGATTCGATAACAAATGACGAAAACGGACGGATTTCTCAGGTTTTTACTACATATGAACACTTTTCACATTCTCCCGTGCAACTCGGCTGCTAGTCCTCCTTTCATGCAGAATCTTAAGGTCCTAGCTCATGTCCAAGGCACCAAAGCCAGCTAAAAAGTCAATAACCGATACCTAAAACTTGAATTGTACTTCTTCTTACTGGTTATTACATTATCTTATAAGCTTCATCTGTGTTCTACTATGGTGCTTTTAGTGTCTCCGAATACCGCAGTACGCGACATAGCTTTGCAGACGATAAGTACAACCGTTTCAGAGAGAAGAGCGGCCAATGTGACGATCTGGCTTTAAGTCGATTCGATAACAAATGACGAAAACGGACGGATTTCTCTGGTTTTTACTACATATGAACACTTTTCACATTCTCCCGTGCAACTCGGCTGCTAGTCCTCCTTTCATGCAGAATCTTAAGGTCCTAGCTCATGTCCAAGGCACCAAAGCCAGCTAAAAGGTCAATATTCAATACATAAAACTTGAATTGTACTACTTCTTACTGGCTATTACATCAACTTAGAAGCTTCATCTGTGTTCTACTGTTGTGCTTTTAGTGTCTCAGCATATCGCAGCACGCGACATAGCTTTGCAGACGATAAGTACAACCGTTTCAGAGAGAAGAGCGGCCAATATGACGATCTGGCTTTAAGTCGATTCGATAACAAACGACGAAAACGGACGGATTTCTCATTTTTTTACTACATATGAACATTTTTCACATTCTCCCGTGCAACTCGGCTGCTAGTCCTCCTTTCATGCAGAATCTTAAGGTAACAGCTCATGTCCAAGGCACCAAAGCCAGCTAAAATGTCAATAATCGATACCTAAAACTTGAAGTGGACTACTTCTTACTGGCTATTACATCAACTTAGAAGCTTCATCTGTGTTCTATTATGGTGCTTTTACTGTTTCCGCCTACGGCAACACGCGACATAGCTTTGCAGACGATAAGTAGAACCGTTTCAGAGGGAAGAGCGGCCAATGTGACGATCTGGCTTTAAGTCGATTCGATAACAAATGACGAAAACGGACGGATTTCTCAGGTTTGTACTACATATGAACACTTTTCACATTCTCCCGTGCAACTCGGCTTCTAGTCCTCCTTTCATGCAGAATCTTAAGGTCCTAGCTCATGTCCAAGGCACCAAACCCAGCTAAAAAGTCAATTACCGATACCTAAAACTTGAATTGTACTTCTTCTTACTGGCTATTACATCATTTTAGAAGCTTCATCTGTGTTCTACTATGGTGCTTTTAGTGTCTCCGAATACCGCAGTACGCGACATAGCTTTGCAGACGATAAGTACAACCGTTTCAGAGAGAAGAGCGGCCAATGTGACGATCTGGCTTTAAGACGATTCGATAGCAAATGACGAAAACTGACGGATTTCTCAGGTTTTTACTACTTATGAACACTTTTCACATTCTCCCGTGCAACTCGGCTGCTTGTCCTCCTTTCATGCAGAATCTTAAGGTCCTAGCACATGTCCAAGGCACCAAAGCCAGCAAAAAGGTCAATATTCAATACCTAAAACTTGAATTGTACTACTTCTTACTGGATATTACAAAAACTTAGAAGCTTCATCTGTGTTCTACTGTGGTGATTTTAGTGTCTCCGCATACCGCAGCACGTGACATAGCTTTGCAGACGATAAGTACAACCGTTTCAGAGAGAAGAGCGGCCAATGTGACGATCTGGCTTTAAGTCGATTCGCTAAAAAATGACGAAAAAGGAAGGATTTCTCAGGTTATTACTACATATGAACACTTTTCACATTCTCCCGTGCAACTCGGCTGCTAGTCCTCCTTTCATGCAGAATCTTAAGGTCCTAGCTCATGTCCAAGGCACCAAAGCCAGCTAAAAGGTCCATGTTCAATACCTAAAACTTGAATTGTACTACTTCTTACTGGCTATTACATCAACTTAGAAGCTTGATCTGTGGTCTACTATGGCGCTTTTAGTGTCTCAGCATCCCGCAGCACGCGACATAGTTTTGCAGACGATAAGTACAACCGTTTCAGAGAGAAGAGCGGCCAATGTGACGATCTGGCTTTAAGTCGATTCGATAACAAATGACGAAAACGGACGGATTTCTCAGGTTTTTACTACATATGAACACTTTTCACATTCTCCCGTGCAACTCGGCTGCTAGTCCTCCTTTCATGCAGAATCTTAAGGTCCTAGCTCATGTCCAAGGCACCAAAGCCAGCTAAAAAGTCAATAACCGATACCTAAAACTTGAATTGTACTTCTTCTTACTGGTTATTACATTATCTTATAAGCTTCATCTGTGTTCTACTATGGTGCTTTTAGTGTCTCCGAATACCGCAGTACGCGACATAGCTTTGCAGACGATAAGTACAACCGTTTCAGAGAGAAGAGCGGCCAATGTGACGATCTGGCTTTAAGTCGATTCGATAACAAATGACGAAAACGGACGGATTTCTCTGGTTTTTACTACATATGAACACTTTTCACATTCTCCCGTGCAACTCGGCTGCTAGTCCTCCTTTCATGCAGAATCTTAAGGTCCTAGCTCATGTCCAAGGCACCAAAGCCAGCTAAAAGGTCAATATTCAATACATAAAACTTGAATTGTACTACTTCTTACTGGCTATTACATCAACTTAGAAGCTTCATCTGTGTTCTACTGTTGTGCTTTTAGTGTCTCAGCATATCGCAGCACGCGACATAGCTTTGCAGACGATAAGTACAACCGTTTCAGAGAGAAGAGCGGCCAATATGACGATCTGGCTTTAAGTCGATTCGATAACAAACGACGAAAACGGACGGATTTCTCATTTTTTTACTACATATGAACATTTTTCACATTCTCCCGTGCAACTCGGCTGCTAGTCCTCCTTTCATGCAGAATCTTAAGGTAACAGCTCATGTCCAAGGCACCAAAGCCAGCTAAAATGTCAATAATCGATACCTAAAACTTGAATTGGACTACTTCTTACTGGCTATTACATCAACTTAGAAGCTTCATCTGTGTTCTATTATGGTGCTTTTACTGTTTCCGCCTACGGCAACACGCGACATAGCTTTGCAGACGATAAGTAGAACCGTTTCAGAGGGAAGAGCGGCCAATGTGACGATCTGGCTTTAAGTCGATTCGATAACAAATGACGAAAACGGACGGATTTCTCAGGTTTGTACTACATATGAACACTTTTCACATTCTCCCGTGCAACTCGGCTTCTAGTCCTCCTTTCATGCAGAATCTTAAGGTCCTAGCTCATGTCCAAGGCACCAAACCCAGCTAAAAAGTCAATAACCGATACCTAAAACTTGAATTGTACTTCTTCTTACTGGCTATTACATCATTTTAGAAGCTTCATCTGTGTTCTACTATGGTGCTTTTAGTGTCTCCGAATACCGCAGTACGCGACATAGCTTTGCAGACGATAAGTACAACCGTTTCAGAGAGAAGAGCGGCCAATGTGACGATCTGGCTTTAAGACGATTCGATAGCAAATGACGAAAACTGACGGATTTCTCAGGTTTTTACTACTTATGAACACTTTTCACATTCTCCCGTGCTACTCGGCTGCTTGTCCTCCTTTCATGCAGAATCTTAAGGTCCTAGCACATGTCCAAGGCACCAAAGCCAGCAAAAAGGTCAATATTCAATACCTAAAACTTGAATTGTACTACTTCTTACTGGATATTACAAAAACTTAGAAGCTTCATCTGTGTTCTACTGTGGTGATTTTAGTATCTCCGCATACCGCAGCACGTGACATAGCTTTGCAGACGATAAGTACAACCGTTTCAGAGAGAAGAGCGGCCAATGTGACGATCTGGCTTTAAGTCGATTCGCTAAAAAATGACGAAAAAGGAAGGATTTCTCAGGTTATTACTACATATGAACACTTTTCACATTCTCCCGTGCAACTCGGCTGCTAGTCCTCCTTTCATGCAGAATCTTAAGGTCCTAGCTCATGTCCAAGGCACCAAAGGCAGCTAAAAGGTCCATGTTCAATACCTAAAACTTGAATTGTACTACTTCTTACTGGCTATTACATCAACTTAGAAGCTTGATCTGTGGTCTACTATGGCGCTTTTAGTGTCTCAGCATCCCGCAGCACGCGACATAGTTTTGCAGACGATAAGTACAACCGTTTCAGAGAGAAGAGCGGCCAATGTGACGATCTGGCTTTAAGTCGATTCGATAACAAATGACGAAAACGGACGGATTTCTCAGGTTTTTACTACATATGAACACTTTTCACATTCTCCCGTGCAACTCGGCTGCTAGTCCTCCTTTCATGCAGAATCTTAAGGTCCTAGCTCATGTCCAAGGCACCAAAGCCAGCTAAAAAGTCAATAACCGATACCTAAAACTTGAATTGTACTTCTTCTTACTGGTTATTACATTATCTTATAAGCTTCATCTGTGTTCTACTATGGTGCTTTTAGTGTCTCCGAATACCGCAGTACGCGACATAGCTTTGCAGACGATAAGTACAACCGTTTCAGAGAGAAGAGCGGCCAATGTGACGATCTGGCTTTAAGTCGATTCGATAACAAATGACGAAAACGGACGGATTTCTCTGGTTTTTACTACATATGAACACTTTTCACATTCTCCCGTGCAACTCGGCTGCTAGTCCTCCTTTCATGCAGAATCTTAAGGTCCTAGCTCATGTCCAAGGCACCAAAGCCAGCTAAAAGGTCAATATTCAATACATAAAACTTGAATTGTACTACTTCTTACTGGCTATTACATCAACTTAGAAGCTTCATCTGTGTTCTACTGTTGTGCTTTTAGTGTCTCAGCATATCGCAGCACGCGACATAGCTTTGCAGACGATAAGTACAACCGTTTCAGAGAGAAGAGCGGCCAATATGACGATCTGGCTTTAAGTCGATTCGATAACAAACGACGAAAACGGACGGATTTCTCATTTTTTTACTACATATGAACATTTTTCACATTCTCCCGTGCAACTCGGCTGCTAGTCCTCCTTTCATGCAGAATCTTAAGGTAACAGCTCATGTCCAAGGCACCAAAGCCAGCTAAAATGTCAATAATCGATACCTAAAACTTGAATTGGACTACTTCTTACTGGCTATTACATCAACTTAGAAGCTTCATCTGTGTTCTATTATGGTGCTTTTACTGTTTCCGCCTACGGCAACACGTGACATAGCTTTGCAGACGATAAGTAGAACCGTTTCAGAGGGAAGAGCGGCCAATGTGACGATCTGGCTTTAAGTCGATTCGATAACAAATGACGAAAACGGACGGATTTCTCAGGTTTGTACTACATATGAACACTTTTCACATTCTCCCATGCAACTCGGCTTCTGGTCCTCCTTTCATGCAGAATCTTAAGGTCCTAGCTCATGTCCAAGGCACCAAACCCAGCTAAAAAGTCAATAACCGATACCTAAAACTTGAATTGTACTTCTTCTTACTGGCTATTACATCATTTTAGAAGCTTCATCTGTGTTCTACTATGGTGCTTTTAGTGTCTCCAAATACCGCAGTACGCGACATAGCTTTGCAGACGATAAGTACAACCGTTTCAGAGAGAAGAGCGGCCAATGTGACGATCTGGCTTTAAGACGATTCGATAGCAAATGACGAAAACTGACGGATTTCTCAGGTTTTTACTACTTATGAACACTTTTCACATTCTCCCGTGCAACTCGGCTGCTTGTCCTCCTTTTATGCAGAATCTAAAGGTCCTAGCACATGTCCAAGGCACCAAAGCCAGCAAAAAGGTCAATATTCAATACCTATAACTTGAATTGTACTACTTCTTACTGGATATTACAAAAACTTAGAAGCTTCATCTGTGTTCTACTGTGGTGATTTTAGTGTCTCCGCATACCGCAGCACGTGACATAGCTTTGCAGACGATAAGTACAACCGTTTCAGAGAGAAGAGCGGCCAATGTGACGATCTGGCTTTAAGACGATTCGATAGCAAATGACGAAAACGGACGGATTTCTCAGGTTTTTACTACATATGAACACTTTTCACATTCTCCCGTGCAACTCGGCTGCTAGTCCTCCTTTCATGCAGAATCTTAAGGTCCTAGCTCATGTCCAAGGCACCAAAGCCAGCTAAAAAGTCAATAACCGATACCTAAAACTTGAATTGTACTTCTTCTTACTGGTTATTACATTATCTTATAAGCTTCATCTGTGTTCTACTATGGTGCTTTTAGTGTCTCCGAATACCGCAGTACGCGACATAGCTTTGCAGACGATAAGTACACCCGTTTCAGAGAGAAGAGCGGCCAGTGTGACGATCTGGCTTTAAGTCGATTCGATAACAAATGACGAAAACGGACGGATTTCTCTGGTTTTTACTACATATGAACACTTTTCACATTCTCCCGTGCAACTCGGCTGCTAGACCTCCTTTCATGCAGAATCTTAAGGTCCTAGCTCATTTCCAAGGCACCAAAGCCAGCTAAAAGGTCAATATTCAATACATAAAACTTGAATTGTACTACTTCTTACTGGCTATTACATCAACTTAGAAGCTTCATCTGTGTTCTACTGTGGTGCTTTTAGTGTCTCAGCATATCGCAGCACGCGACATAGCTTTGCAGACGATAAGTACAACCGTTTCAGAGAGAAGAGCGGCCAATATGACGATCTGGCTTTAAGTCGATTCGATAACAAATGACGAAAACGGACGGATTTCTCATTTTTTTACTACATATGAACATTTTTCACATTCTCCCGTGCAACTCGGCTGCTAGTCCTCCTTTCATGCAGAACCTTAAGGTAACAGCTCATGTCCAAGGCACCAAAGCCAGCTAAAATGTCAATAATCGATACCTAAAACTTGAATTGGACTACTTCTTACTGGCTATTACATCAACTTAGAAGCTTCATCTGTGTTCTATTATGGTGCTTTTACTGTTTCCGCCTACGGCAACACGCGACATAGCTTTGCAGACGATAAGTAGAACCGTTTCAGAGGGAAGAGCGGCCAATGTGACGATCTGGCTTTAAGTCGATTCGATAACAAATGACGAAAACGGACGGATTTCTCAGGATTGTACTACATATGTACACTTTTCACATTCTCCCGTGCAACTCGGCTTCTAGTCCTCCTTTCATGCAGAATCTTAAGGTCCTAGCTCATGTCCAAGGCACCAAACCCAGCTAAAAAGTCAATAACCGATACATAAAACTTGAATTGTACTTCTTCTTACTGGCTATTACATCATTTTAGAAGCTTCATCTGTGTTCTACTATGGTGCTTTTAGTGTCTCCGAATACCGCAGTACGCGACATAGCTTTGCAGACGATAAGTACAACCGTTTCAGAGAGAAGAGCGGCCAATGTGACGATCTGGCTTTAAGACGATTCGATAGCAAATGACGAAAACTGACGGATTTCTCAGGTTTTTACTACTTATGAACACTTTTCACATTCTCCCGTGCAACTCGGCTGCTTGTCCTCCTTTTATGCAGAATCTTAAGGTCCTAGCACATGTCCAAGGCACCAAAGCCAGCAAAAAGGTCAATATTCAATACCTAAAACTTGAATTGTACTACTTCTTACTGGATATTACAAAAACTTAGAAGCTTCATCTGTGTTCTACTGTGGTGATTTTAGTGTCTCCGCATACCGCAGCACGTGACATAGCTTTGCAGACGATAAGTACAACCGTTTCAGAGAGAAGAGCGGCCAATGTGACGATCTGGCTTTAAGTCGATTGGATAACAAGTGACGAAAAAGGACGGATTACTCAGGTTATTACTATATATGAACACTTTTCACATTCTCCCGTGCTACTCGGCTGCTAGTCCTCCTTTCATGCAGAATCTTAAGGTCCTAGCTCATGTCCAAGGCACCAAAGCCAGCTAAAAAGTCAATATCCGATACCTAAAACTTGAATTGTACTACTTCTTACTGGCTATTACATCATGTTAGGAGCTTTATCTGTGTTCTACTATGGTGCTTTTAGTGTTTCCGAATACCGCAGTACGCGACATAGCTTTGCAGACGATAAGTACAACCGTTTCAGAGAGAAGAGCGGCCAATGTGACGATCTGGCTTTAAGTCGATTCGATAACAAATGACGAAAACGGACGGATTTCTCAGGTTTTTACTACATATGAACACTTTTCACATTCTCCCGTGCAACTCGGCTGCTAGTCCTCCTTTCATGCAGAATCTTAAGGTCCTAGCTCATGTCCAAGGCACCAAAGCCAGCTAAAAAGTCAATAACCGATACCTAAAACTTGAATTGTACTTCTTCTTACTGGTTATTACATTATCTTATCAGCTTCATCTGTGTTCTACTATGGTGCTTTTAGTGTCTCCGAATACCGCAGTACGCGACATAGCTTTGCAGACGATAAGTACAACCGTTTCAGAGAGAAGAGCGGCCAATGTGACGATCTGGCTTTAAGTCGATTCGATAACACATGACGAAAACGGACGGATTTCTCTGGTTTTTACTACATATGAACACTTTTCACATTCTCCCGTGCAACTCGGCTGCTAGTCCTCCTTTCATGCAGAATCTTAAGGTCCTAGCTCATGTCCAAGGCACCAAAGCCAGCTAAAAGGTCAATATTCAATACATAAAACTTGAATTGTACTACTTCTTACTGGCTATTACATCAACTTAGAAGCTTCATCTGTGTTCTACTGTTGTGCTTTTAGTGTCTCAGCATATCGCAGCACGCGACATAGCTTTGCAGACGATAAGTACAACCGTTTCAGAGAGAAGAGCGGCCAATATGACGATCTGGCTTTAAGTCGATTCGATAACAAACGACGAAAACGGACGGATTTCTCATTTTTTTACTACATATGAACATTTTTCACATTCTCCCGTGCAACTCGGCTGCTAGTCCTCCTTTCATGCAGAATCTTAAGGTAACAGCTCATGTCCAAGGCACCAAAGCCAGCTAAAATGTCAATAATCGATACCTAAAACTTGAATTGGACTACTTCTTACTGGCTATTACATCAACTTAGAAGCTTCATCTGTGTTCTATTATGGTGCTTTTACTGTTTCCGCCTACGGCAACACGTGACATAGCTTTGCAGACGATAAGTAGAACCGTTTCAGAGGGAAGAGCGGCCAATGTGACGATCTGGCTTTAAGTCGATTCGATAACAAATGACGAAAACGGACGGATTTCTCAGGTTTGTACTACATATGAACACTTTTCACATTCTCCCATGCAACTCGGCTTCTGGTCCTCCTTTCATGCAGAATCTTAAGGTCCTAGCTCATGTCCAAGGCACCAAACCCAGCTACAAAGTCAATAACCGATACCTAAAACTTGAATTGTACTTCTTCTTACTGGCTATTACATCATTTTAGAAGCTTCATCTGTGTTCTACTATGGTGCTTTTAGTGTCTCCAAATACCGCAGTACGCGACATAGCTTTGCAGACGATAAGTACAACCGTTTCAGAGAGAAGAGCGGCCAATGTGACGATCTGGCTTTAAGACGATTCGATAGCAAATGACGAAAACTGACGGATTTCTCAGGTTTTTACTACTTATGAACACTTTTCACATTCTCCCGTGCAACTCGGCTGCTTGTCCTCCTTTTATGCAGAATCTAAAGGTCCTAGCACATGTCCAAGGCACCAAAGCCAGCAAAAAGGTCAATATTCAATACCTAAAACTTGAATTGTACTACTTCTTACTGGATATTACAAAAACTTAGAAGCTTCATCTGTGTTCTACTGTGGTGATTTTAGTGTCTCCGCATACCGCAGCACGTGACATAGCTTTGCAGACGATAAGTACAACCGTTTCAGAGACAAGAGCGGCCAATGTGACGATCTGGCTTTAAGACGATTCGATAGCAAATGACGAAAACGGACGGATTTCTCAGGTTTTTACTACATATGAACACTTTTCACATTCTCCCGTGCAACTCGGCTGCTAGTCCTCCTTTCATGCAGAATCTTAAGGTCCTAGCTCATGTCCAAGGCACCAAAGCCAGCTAAAAAGTCAATAACCGATACCTAAAACTTGAATTGTACTTCTTCTTACTGGTTATTACATTATCTTATAAGCTTCATCTGTGTTCTACTATGGTGCTTTTAGTGTCTCCGAATACCGCAGTACGCGACATAGCTTTGCAGACGATAAGTACACCCGTTTCAGAGAGAAGAGCGGCCAGTGTGACGATCTGGCTTTAAGTCGATTCGATAACAAATGACGAAAACGGACGGATTTCTCTGGTTTTTACTACATATGAACACTTTTCACATTCTCCCGTGCAACTCGGCTGCTAGACCTCCTTTCATGCAGAATCTTAAGGTCCTAGCTCATGTCCAAGGCACCAAAGCCAGCTAAAAGGTCAATATTCAATACATAAAACTTGAATTGTACTACTTCTTACTGGCTATTACATCAACTTAGAAGCTTCATCTGTGTTCTACTGTGGTGCTTTTAGTGTCTCAGCATATCGCAGCACGCGACATAGCTTTGCAGACGATAAGTACAACCGTTTCAGAGAGAAGAGCGGCCAATATGACGATCTGGCTTTAAGTCGATTCGATAACAAATGACGAAAACGGACGGATTTCTCATTTTTTTACTACATATGAACATTTTTCACATTCTCCCGTGCAACTCGGCTGCTAGTCCTCCTTTCATGCAGAACCTTAAGGTAACAGCTCATGTCCAAGGCACCAAAGCCAGCTAAAATGTCAATAATCGATACCTAAAACTTGAATTGGACTACTTCTTACTGGCTATTACATCAACTTAGAAGCTTCATCTGTGTTCTATTATGGTGCTTTTACTGTTTCCGCCTACGGCAACACGCGACATAGCTTTGCAGACGATAAGTAGAACCGTTTCAGAGGGAAGAGCGGCCAATGTGACGATCTGGCTTTAAGTCGATTCGATAACAAATGACGAAAACGGACGGATTTCTCAGGATTGTACTACATATGAACACTTTTCACATTCTCCCGTGCAACTCGGCTTCTAGTCCTCCTTTCATGCAGAATCTTAAGGTCCTAGCTCATGTCCAAGGCACCAAACCCAGCTAAAAAGTCAATAACCGATACATAAAACTTGAATTGTACTTCTTCTTACTGGCTATTACATCATTTTAGAAGCTTCATCTGTGTTCTACTATGGTGCTTTTAGTGTCTCCGAATACCGCAGTACGCGACATAGCTTTGCAGACGATAAGTACAACCGTTTCAGAGAGAAGAGCGGCCAATGTGACGATCTGGCTTTAAGACGATTCGATAGCAAATGACGAAAACTGACGGATTTCTCAGGTTTTTACTACTTATGAACACTTTTCACATTCTCCCGTGCAACTCGGCTGCTTGTCCTCCTTTTATGCAGAATCTTAAGGTCCTAGCACATGTCCAAGGCACCAAAGCCAGCAAAAAGGTCAATATTCAATACCTAAAACTTGAATTGTACTACTTCTTACTGGATATTACAAAAACTTAGAAGCTTCATCTGTGTTCTACTGTGGTGATTTTAGTGTCTCCGCATACCGCAGCACGTGACATAGCTTTGCAGACGATAAGTACAACCGTTTCAGAGAGAAGAGCGGCCAATGTGACGATCTGGCTTTAAGTCGATTGGATAACAAGTGACGAAAAAGGACGGATTACTCAGGTTATTACTATATATGAACACTTTTCACATTCTCCCGTGCTACTCGGCTGCTAGTCCTCCTTTCATGCAGAATCTTAAGGTCCTAGCTCATGTCCAAGGCACCAAAGCCAGCTAAAAAGTCAATATCCGATACCTAAAACTTGAATTGTACTACTTCTTACTGGCTATTACATCATGTTAGGAGCTTTATCTGTGTTCTACTATGGTGCTTTTAGTGTTTCCGAATACCGCAGTACGCGACATAGCTTTGCAGACGATAAGTACAACCGTTTCAGAGAGAAGAGCGGCCAATGTGACGATGTGGCTTTAAGTCGATTCGATAACAAATGACGAAAACGGACGGATTTATCAGGTTTTTACTACATATGAACACTTTTCACATTCTCCCGTGCAACTCGGCTGCTAGTCCTCCTTTCATGCAGAATCTTAAGGTCCTAGCTCATGTCCAAGGCACCAAAGCCAGCTAAAAAGTCAATAATCAATACGTAAAACTTGAATTGTACTACTTCTCACTGGCTATTACATCATCTTAGAAGCTTCATCTGTGTTCTACTACGTTGCTTTTAGTTTCTCCGCATACCGCAGCACGCGACATAGTTTTGCAGACGATAAGTACAACCGTTTCAGGGAGAAGAGCGGCCATTGTGACGATCTGGCTTTAAGTCGATTCGATAACAAATGACGAAAACGGACCGATTTCTCAGGTTTTAACTAGATATGAACACTTTTCACATTCTCCCGTGCAACTCGGCTGCTAGTCCTCCTTTCATGCAGAATCTTAAGGTCCTAGCTCATGTCCAAGGCACCAAAGCCAACTAAAAGGTCAATATTCAATACCTAAAACTTGAATTGTACTACTTCTTACTGGCTATTACATCAACTTAGAAGCTTGATCTGTATTCTACTATGGTGCTTTTAGTGTCTCAGCATATCGCAGCACGCGACATAGCTTTGCAGACGATAAGTACAACCGTTTCAGGGAGAAGAGCGGCCATTGTGACGATCTGGGTTTAAGTCGATTCGATAACAAATGACGAAAACGGATCGATTTCTCAGGTTTTAACTAGATATGAACACTTTTCACATTCTCCCGTGCAACTCGGCTTCTAGTCCTCCTTTCATGCAGAATCGTAAGGTCCTAGCTCATGTCCAAGGCACCAAAGCCAGCTAAAATGTCAATAATCGATACCTAAAACTTGAATTGGACTACTTCTTACTGGCTATTACATCAACTTAGAAGCTTCATCTGTGTTCTATTATGGTGCTTTTACTGTTTCCGCCTACGGCAACACGCGACATAGCTTTGCAGACGATAAGTAGAACCGTTTCAGAGGGAAGAGCGGCCAATGTGACGATCTGGCTTTAAGTCGATTCGATAACAAATGACGAAAACGGACGGATTTCTCAGGTTTGTACTACATATGAACACTTTTCACATTCTCCCGTGCAACTCGGCTTCTAGTCCTCCTTTCATGCAGAATCTTAAGGTCCTAGCTCATGTCCAAGGCACCAAACCCAGCTAAAAAGTCAATAACCGATACCTAAAACTTGAATTGTACTTCTTCTTACTGGCTATTACATCATTTTAGAAGCTTCATCTGTGTTCTACTATGGAGCTTTTAGTGTCTCCGAATACCGCAGTACGCGACATAGCTTTGCAGACGATAAGTACAACCGTTTCAGAGAGAAGAGCGGCCAATGTGTCGATCTGGCTTTAAGACGATTCGATAGCAAATGACGAAAACTGACGGATTTCTCAGGTTTTTACTACTTATGAACACTTTTCACATTCTCCCGTGCAACTCGGCTGCTTGTCCTCCTTTTATGCAGAATCTTAAGGTCCTAGCACATGTCCAAGGCACCAAAGCCAGCAAAAAGGTCAATATTCAATACCTAAAACTTGAATTGTACTACTTCTTACTGGATATAACAAAAACTTAGAATCTTCATCTGTGTTCTACTGTGGTGATTTTAGTGTCTCCGCATACCGCAGCACGTGACATAGCTTTGCAGACGATAAGTACAACCGTTTCAGAGAGAAGAACGGCCAATGTGACGATCTGGCTTTAAGTCGATTCGCTAAAAAATGACGAAAAAGGAAGGATTTCTCAGGTTATTACTACATATGAACACTTTTCACATTCTCCCGTGCAACTCGGCTGCTAGTCCTCTTTTCATGCAGAATCTTAAGGTCCTAGCTCATGTCCAAGGCACCAAAGCCAGCTAAAAGGTCCATGTTCAATACCTAAAACTTGAATTGTACTACTTCTTACTGGCTATTACATCAACTTAGAAGCTTGATCTGTGGTCTACTATGGCGCTTTTAGTGTCTCAGCATCCCGCAGCACGCGACATAGTTTTGCAGACGATAAGTACAACCGTTTCAGAGAGAAGAGCGGCCAATGTGACGATCTGGCTTTAAGTCGATTCGATAACAAATGACGAAAACGGACGGATTTCTCAGGTTTTTACTACATATGAACACTTTTCACATTCTCCCGTGCAACTCGGCTGCTAGTCCTCCTTTCATGCAGAATCTTAAGGTCCTAGCTCATGTCCAAGGCACCAAAGCCAGCTAAAAGGTCCATGTTCAATACCTAAAACTTGAATTGTACTACTTCTTACTGGCTATTACATCAACTTAGAAGCTACATCTGTGTTCTACTGTGGTGCTTATTGTGTCTCCGAATACCGCAGTACGCGACATAGCTTTGCAGACGATAAGTACAACCGTTTCAGAGAGAAGAGCGGCCAATGTGACGATCTGGCTTTACATCGATTCAATAACAAATGACGAAAACGGACGGATGTCTCAGGTTTTTACTACATATGAACACTTTTCACATTCTCCCGTGCAACTCGGCTGCTAGTCCTCCTTTCATGCAGAATCTTAAGGTCCTAGCTCATGTCCAAGGCACCAAAGCCAGCTAAAATGTCAAAAATCAATACCTAAAACTTGAATTGTACTGCTTCTTACTGGCTATTACATCAACTTAGAAGCTTCATCTGTGTTCTACTACGGTGCTTTTAGTTTCTCCGCACACCGCAGCACGCGACATAGTTTTGCAGACGATAAGTACAACCGTTTCAGAGAGAAGAGCGGCCCATGTGACGATCTGGCTTTACATCGATTCAATAACAAATGACGAAAACGGACGGATGTCTCAGGTTTTTACTACATATGAACACATTTCACATTCTCCCGTGCAACTCGGCTGCTAGTCCTCCTTTCATGCAGAATCTTAAGGTCCTAGCTCATGTCCAAGGCACAAAGCCAGCTAAAAGGTCAATATTCAATACCTATAACTTGAATTGTACTACCTCTTACTGGCTATTTCATCAACTTAGAAGCTTCATCTGTGTTCTACTATGGTGCTTGTAGTGTCTCAGCATACCGCAGCACGCGACAGAGCTTTGCAGACGATAAGTACAACCGTTTCAGAGAGAAGAGCGGCCAATGTGTCGATATGGCTTTAAGTCGATTCGATAACAAATGACGAAAACGGACGGATTTCTCAGGTTTTTACTGCATATGAACACTTTTCACATTCTCCCGTGCAACTCGGCTGCTAGTCCTCCTTTCATGCAGAATCTTAAGGTCGTAGCTCATGTCCAAGGCACCAAAGCCAGCTAAAAAGTCAATAATCGATACCTAAAACTTGAATTGGACTACTTCTTACTGGCTATTACATCAACTTAGAAGCTTCATCTGTGTTCTATTATGGTGTTTTCCTGTTTCCGCCTACGGCAACACGCGACATAGCTTTGCAGACGATAAGTACAACCATTTCAGAGAGAAGATCGGCCAATGTGACGATCTGGCTTTAAGTCGATTCGATAACAAATGACAAAAACGGACGGATTTCTCTGGTTTTTACTACATATGAACACTTTTCACGTTCTCCCGTGCAACTCGGCTGCTAATCCTCCTTTCATGCAGAATCGTAAGGTCCTAGCTCATGTCCAATGCACCAAAGCCAGCTAAAAAGTCAATAACCGATACATAAAACTTGAATTGGACTACTTCTTACTGGCTATTACATCAACTTAGAAGCTTCATCTGTGTTCTATTATGGTGCTTTTCCTGTTTCCGCCTACGGCAACACGCGACATAGCTTTGCAGACGATAAGTACAACCGTTTCAGAGAGAAGATCGGCCAATGTGACGATCTGGCTTTTAAGTCGATTCGATAACAAATGACGAAAACGGACGGATTTCTCAGGTTTTTACTACATATGAACACTTTTCACATTCTCCCGTGCAACTCGGCTGCTAGTCCTCCTTTCATGCAGAATCTTAAGGTCCAAGCTCATGTCCAAGGCACCAAAGCCATCTAAAAAGTCAATAACCGATACCTAAAACTTGAATTGTACTACTTCTTACTGGCTATTACATCATTTTAGAAGCTTCATCTGTGTTCTACTATGGTGCTTTTAGTGTCTCCGAATACCGCAGTACGCGACATAGCTTTACGGACGATAAGTACAACCGTTTCAGAGAGAAGAGAGGCCAATGTGACGATCTGGCTTTAAGTCGATTCGATAACAAATGACGAAAACGGACGGATTTCTCAGGTTTTTACTACATATGAACACTTTTCACATTCTCCCGTGCAACTCGGATGCTAGTCCTCCTTTCATGCAGAATATTAAGGTCCTAGCTCATGTCCAAGGCACCAAAGCCAGCTAAAAAGCCAATACTCAATACCTAAAACTTGAATTGTACTGCTTCTTACTGGCTATTACATCAACTTAGAAGCTTCATCTGTGTTCTACTACGGCGCTTTTAGTTTCTCCGCATACCACAGCTCGCGACATAGCTTTGCAGACGATAAGTACAACCGTTTCAGAGAGAAGAGCGGCTAATGTGACGATCTGGCTTTAAGTCGATTCGATAGCAAATGAGGAAAATGGACGGATTTCTCAGGTTTTTACTACATATGAACACTTTTCACATCCTCCCGTGCAACTCGGCTGCTAGTCCTCCTTTCATGCAGAATCTTAAGGTCCTAGCTCATGTCCACGGCACCAAAGCCAGCTAAAAAGTCAATAATCGATACCTAAAACTTGAATTGTACTACTTCTTACTGGCTATTACATCAACTTAGAAGCTTCATCTGTGTTCTACTACGGTGCTTTTACTTTCTTCGCATACCGCAGCACGCGACATGGTTTTGCAGACGATAAGTACAACCGTTTCAGAGAGAAGAGCGGCCAATCTGACGATCTGGCTTTAAGTCGATTCGATAACAAATGACGAAAACGGACGGATTTCTCAGGTTTTTACTACATATGAACACTTTTCACATTCTCCCGTGCAACTTGGCTGCTAGTCCTCCTTTCATGCAGAATCTTAAGGTCCTAGCTCATGTCCAAGGCACCAAAGCCAGCTAAAAAGTCAATAATCAATACCAAAAACTTGAATTGTACTACTTCTTACTGGCTAATACATCAACTTAGAAGCTTCATCTGTGTTCTACTACGGTGCTTTTAGTTTCTCCGCATACCGCAGCACGCGACATAGTTTTGCAGACGATAAGTACAACCGTTTCAGAGAGAAGAGCGGCCAATGTGACGATGTGGCTTTAAGTCGATTCGATAACAAATGACGAAAACGGACGGATGTCTCAGGTTCTTACTACATATGAACACTTTTCACATTCTCCCGTGCAACTCGGCTGCTAGTCCTCCTTTCATGCAGAATCTTAAGGTCCTAGCTAATGTCCAAGGCACCAAAGCCAGCTAAAAGGTCAATATTCAATACCTAAAACTTGAATTGTACTACTTCTTACTGGCTATTACATCAACTAAGAAGCTTGATCTGTGTTCTACTATGGTGCTTTTAGTGTCTCCGCATACCGCAGCACGCGACATAGCTTTGCAGACGATAAGTACAACCGTTTCAGAGAGAAGAGCGGCCAATTTGACGATCTGACTATAAGTCGATTCGATAACAAATGACGAAAACGGACGGATTTCTCAGGTTTTTACTACATATGAACACCTTTCACATTCTCCCGTGCAACTCGGCTGCTAGTCCTCCTTTCATGCAGAAACTTAAGGTCCTAGCTCATGTCCACGGCACCAAAGCCAGCTAAAAAGTCAATAATCAATACCTAGAACTTGAATTGTACTACTTCTTACTGGCTATTACATCAACTTAGAAGCTTCATGTGTGTTCTACTACGGTGGTTTTAGTTTCTACGCATACCGCAGCACGCGACATAGTTTTGCTGACGATAAGTACAACCGTTTCAGAGAGAAGAGCGGCCAATGTGACGATCTGGCTTTAAGTCGATTCGATAACAAATGACGAAAACGGATGGATGTCTCAGGTTTTTACTACATATGAACACTTTTCACATTCTCCCGTGCAACTCGGCTGCTAGTCCTCATTTCATGCAAAATCTTAAGGTCCTAGCTCATGTCCAAGGCACCAAAGCCAGCTAAAAAGTCAATAATCGATACCTAAAACTTGAATTGTCCTACCTCTTACTGGCTATTACATTAACTTAGAAGCTTCATCTGTGTTCTACTATGGTGCTTTTAGTGTCTCCGCATACCGCAGCACGCGACATAGCTTTGTAGACGATAAGTACAACCGTTTCAGAGAGAAGAGCGGCCAATGTGACGATCTGGTTTTAAGTAGATTCGATAACAAATGACGAAAACGGTCGGATTTCTCAGGTTTTTATTACATATGAACACTTTTCACATTCTCCTTTGCAACTCGGCTGCTAGTCCTCCTTTCATGCAGAATCTTAAGCTCTTAGCTCATGTCCAAGGCACCAAAGCCAGCTAAAAAGTCAATAATCGATACCCAAAACTTGAATTGGATTACTTCTTATTTGCTATTACATCAACTTAGATACTTCATCTGTTCCTACTATGGTGATTTTAGTGTCTCCGCTACCACAGCTCTCGACATAGCTTTGCAGACGATAAGTACAACCGTTTCAGAGAGAAGAGCGGCTAATGTGACGATCTGGCTTTAAGTCGATTCGATAACAAATGACGAAAACGGACGGATTTCTCTGGTTTTTACTACATATGAACACTTTTCACATCCTCCCGTGCAACTCGGCTGCTAGTCCTCCTTTCACGCAGAATCTTAAGGTCCTAGCTCATGTCCACGGCACCAAAGCCAGCTAAAAAGTCAATAATCGATACCTAAAACTTGAATTCTACTGCTTCTTACTGGCTATTACATCAACTTAGAAGCTTCATCTGTGTTCTACTACGGTGCTTTTAGTTTCTCCGCATACCGCAGCACGCGACATGGTTTTGCAGACGATAAGTACAACCGTTTCAGAGAGAAGAGCGGCCAATGTGACGATCTGGCTTTAAGTCGATTCGATAACAAATGACGAAAACGGACGGATTTCTCAGGTTTTTACTACATATGAACACTTTTCACATTCTCCCGTGCAACTTGGCTGCTAGTCCTCCTTTCATGCAGAATCTTAAGGTACTAGCTCATGTCCAAGGCACCAAAGCCAGCTAAAAAGTCAATATTCAATACCTAAAACTTGAATTGTACTACTTCTTACTGGCTAATACATCAACTTAGAAGCTTCATCTGTGTTCTACTACGGTGCTTTTAGTTACTCCGCATACCGCAGCACGCGACATAGTTTTGCAGACGATAAGTACAACCGTTTCAGAGAGAAGAGCGGCCAATGTGACGATGTGGCTTTAAGTCGATTCGATAACAAATGACGAAAACGGACGGATGTCTCAGGTTTTTACTACATATGAACACTTTTCACATTCTCCCGTGCAACTCGGCTGCTAGTCCTCCTTTCATGCAGAAACTTAAGGTCCTAGCTCATGTCCAATGCACCAAAGCCAGCTAAAAAGTCAATAATCGATTCCTAAAACTTGAATTGTACTACTTCTTACTGGATATTACATCAACTTAGAAGCTTCATCTGTGTTCTACTGTGGTGCTTTTAGTGTCTCCGAATACCGCAGTACGCGACATAGCTTTGCAGACGATAAGTACAACCGTTTCAGAGAGCAGAGCGACCAATGTGACGATCTGGCTTTAAGTCGATTCGATAACAAATGACGAAAACGGACGGATGTCTCAGGTTTTTACTACATATGAACACTTTTCACATTCTCCCGTGCAACTCGGCTGCTAGTCCTCCTTTCATGCAGAATCTTAAGGTCCTAGCTCATGTACAAGGCACCAAAGCCAGCTAAAAAGTCAATAATCAATACCTAAAACTTGAATTGTACTACTACTTACTGGCTATTACATCAACTTAGAAGCTTCATGTGTGTTCTACTACGGTGGTTTTAGTTTCTCCGCATACCGCAGCACGAGACATAGTTTCGCAGACGATAAGTACAACCGTTTCAGAGAGAAGAGCGGCCAATGTGACGATCTGGCTTTAAGTCGATTCGATAACAAATGACGAAAACGGATGGATGTCTCAGGTTTTTACTACATAAGAACACTTTTCACATTCTCCCGTGCAACTATGCAGCTAGTCCTCCTTTCATGCAGAATCTTAAGGTCCTAGCTCATGTACAAGGCACCAAAGCCAGCTAAAAAGTCAATAATCAATACCTAAAACTTGAATTGTACTACTTCTTACTGGCTATTACATCAACTTAGAAGCTTCATCTGTGTTCTACTATGGTGCTTGTAGTGTCTCAGCATACCGCAGCACGCGAAATAGCTTTGCAGACGATAAGTACAACCGTTTCAGAGAGAAGAGCGGCCAATGTGACGATTTGGCTTTAAGTCGATTCGATAACAAATGACGAAAACGGACAGATTTCTAAGGTTTTTACTACATATGAACACTTTTCACATTCTCCCGTGCAACTCGGCTGCTAGTCCTCCTTTCATGCAAAATGTTAAGGTCCTAGCTCATGTCCAAGGCACCAAAGCCAGCTAAAAAGTCAATAATCGATACCTAAAACTTGAATTGTACTACTTCTTACTGGCTATTACATCAACTTAGAAGCTTCATCTGTGTTGTACTGTGGTGCTTTTAGTGTCTCCGCATACCGCAGCACGCGACATAGCTTTGCAGACGATAAGTACAACCGTTTCCGAGAGCAGAGCGGGCAATGTGACGATCTGGCTTTAAGTCGATTCGATAACAAATGACGAAAACGGACGGATTTCTCAGGTTTTTACTATATATGAACACTTTTCACATTCTCCCCTGCAACTCGGCTGCCAGTCCTCCTATCATGCAGAATCGTAAGGTCCTAGCTCATGTCCAAGGCACCAAAGCCAGCTAAAAAGTCAATAATCGATACCTAAAACTTGAAATGGACTACTTCTTACTGGCTATTACATCAACTTAGAAGCTTCATCTGTGTTCTACTATGATGCTTTTCCTGTTTCCGCCAACGGCAACACGCGACATAGCTTTGCAGACGATAAGTACAAGCGTTTCCGAGAGCAGAACGGCCAATGTGACGATCTGGCTTTAAGTCGATTCGATAACAAATGACCTAAACGGACGGATTTCTCTGGTTTTTACTACATATGAACACTTTTCACATTCTCCCCTGCAACTCGGCTGCTAGTCCTCCTTTCATGCAGAATCTTAAGGTCCTAGCTCATGTAAAAGGCACCAAAGCCAGCTAAAAAGTCAATAATCGATACCTAAAACTAGAATTGTACTACTTCTTACTGGCTATTACATCAACTTAGAAACTTCATGTGTGTTCTACTACGGTGGTTTTAGTTTCTCCGCATACCGCAGCACGCGAGATAGTTATGCAGACGATAAGTACAACCGTTTCAGAGAGAAGAGCGGCCAATGTGACGATCTGGCTTTAAGTCGATTCGATAACAAATGACGAAAACGGACGTATGTCTCAGGTTTTTACTACATATGAACACTTTTCATATTCTCCCGTGCAACTCGGCTGCTAGTCCTCCTTTCATGCAGAATCTTAAGGTCCTAGCTCATGTCCAAGGCACCAAAGCCAGCTAAAAGGTCAATATTCAGTACCTAAAACTTGAATTGTACTACCTCTTACTGGCTAGTACATCAACTTAGAAGCTTCATCTGTGTTCTACTATGGTGCTTGTAGTGTCTCAGCATACCGCAGCACGCGACATAGCTTTGCAGACGATAAATACAACCGTTTCAGAGAGAAGAGCGGCCAATGTGTCGATCTGGCTTTAAGTCGATTCGATAACAAATGACGAAAACGGACGGATTTCTCAGGTTTTTACTACATATGAAAACTTTTCACATTCTCCCGTGCAACTCGGCTGCTAGTCCTCCTTTCATGCAGAATCTTAAGGTCCTAGCTCATGTCCAAGGCACCAAAGCCAGCTAAAAAGTCAATAATCGATACCGAAAACTTGAATTGGATTACTTCTTACTGGCTATTACATCAACTTAGATGCTTCGTTTGTTTCCTACTATGGTGCTTTTAGTGTCTCCACATACCGCAGCATGCAACATAGCTTTGCAGACGATAAGTACAACCGTTTCAGAGAGAAGAGCGGCCAATGTGACGATCTGGCTTTAAGTCGATTCGATAACAAATGACGAAAACGGACAGATTTCTAAGGTTTTTACTACATATGAACACTTTTCACACTCTCCCGTGCAACTCGGCTGCTACTCCTCCTTTCATGCAGTATGTTAAGGTCCTAGCTCATGTCCAAGGTATCAAAGCCAGCTAAAAAGTCAATAATCGATACCTAAAACTTGAATTGTACTACTTCTGACTGGCTATTACATCAACTTAGAAGCTTCATCTGTGTTCTACTATGGTGCTTTTAGTGTCTCAGCATACCGCGCACGCGACACAGCTTTGCAGACGATAAGTACAAGCGTTTCAGAGAGAAGAGCGGCCAATGTGACGATCTGGCTTTAAGTCGATTCGATAACAAATGACGAAAACGGAAGGATATCTAAGGTTTTTACTACATATGAACACTTTCCACATTCTCCCGTGCAACGCGGCTGCTAGTCCTCCTTTCATGCAGAATGTTAACGTCCTAGCTCATGTCCAAGGCACCAAAGCTAGCTAAAAAGTCAATAATCGATACCTAAAACATGAATTGTACTACTACTTACTGGCTATTACATCAACTTAAAAGCTTCATGTGTGTTCTACTACGGTGATTTTAGTGTCTCCGCATACCGCAGCACGCGACATAGCTTTGCAGACGATAAGTACAACCGTTTCAGAGAGAAGAGCGGCCTATGTGACGATCTGGATTTAAGTCGATTCGATAACAAATGACGAAAACGGACTGATTTCTCAGGATTTTACTACATATGAACACTTTTCACATTCTCCCGTGCAAATCGGCTGCTAGTCCTCCTTTAATGCAGAATCTTAAGGTCCTAGCTCATGTCCAAGGCACCAAAGCCAGCTAAAAAGTCAATAATCGATACCTAAAACTTTAATTGGATTACTTCTTACTGGCTATTACATCAACTATGAAGCTTTATCTGTGTTCTACTATGATGCTTTTCCTGTTTCCGCCTACGGCAACACGCGACATAGCTTTGCAGACGATAAGTACAAGCGTTTCCGAGAGCAGAACGGCCAATGTGACGATCTGGCTTTAAGTCGATTCGATAACAAATGACGAAAATGGAAGGATTTCTCTGGTTTTTACTACATATGAACATTTTTCACATTCTTCCCTGCAACTCGGCTGCTAGTCCTCCTTTCATGCAGAATCTTAAGGTCCTAGCTCATGTCCAAGGCACCAAAGCCAGCTAAAAAGTCAATAATCGATACCTAAAACTTGAATTGTACTACTTCTTACTGGCTATTACATCAACTTAGAAGCTTGAACTGTGTTCTACTATGGTGAGTGCAGTGTCTCCGGATACCGCAGCACGCGACATAGCTTTGCAGACGATAAGTACAAGCGTTTCGGAGAGAAGAGCGGCCAATGTGACGAGCTGGCTTTAAGCCGATTCGATAACAAATGACGAAAATGGACGGATTTCTAAGGTTTTTACTACAAATGAACACTTTTCACATTCTCCCATGCAACTCGGCTGCTAGTCCTCCTTTCATGCAGAATGTTAAGGTCCTAGCTCATGTCCAAGGCAACAAAGCCATCTAAAAAGTCAATAATCGATACCTAAAACTTGATTTGTACTACTTCTTACTGGCTATTACATCAACTTAGAAGCTTCATCTGTGTTCTACTATGGTGCTTTTAGTGTCTCCACATACCGCAGCACGCGACATAGTTTTGCAGACGATAAGTACAACCGTTTCAGAGAGAAGAGCGGCCAATGTGACGATGTGGCTTTAAGTCGATTCGATAACAAATGACGAAAACGGACGGATGTCTCAGGTTTTTACTACATATGAACACTTTTCACATTCTCCCGTGCAACTCGGCTGCTAGTCCTCCTTTCATGCAGAAACTTAAGGTCCTAGCTCATGTCCAATGCACCAAAGCCAGCTAAAAAGTCAATAATCGATTCCTAAAACTTGAATTGTACTACTTCTTACTGGATATTACATCAACTTAGAAGCTTCATCTGTGTTCTACTGTGGTGCTTTTAGTGTCTCCGAATACCGCAGTACGCGACATAGCTTTGCAGACGATAAGTACAACCGTTTCAGAGAGCAGAGCGACCAATGTGACGATCTGGCTTTAAGTCGATTCGATAACAAATGACGAAAACGGACGGATGTCTCAGGTTTTTACTACATATGAACACTTTTCACATTCTCCCGTGCAACTCGGCTGCTAGTCCTCCTTTCATGCAGAATCTTAAGGTCCTAGCTCATGTACAAGGCACCAAAGCCAGCTAAAAAGTCAATAATCAATACCTAAAACTTGAATTGTACTACTACTTACTGGCTATTACATCAACTTAGAAGCTTCATGTGTGTTCTACTACGGTGGTTTTAGTTTCTCCGCATACCGCAGCACGAGACATAGTTTCGCAGACGATAAGTACAACCGTTTCAGAGAGAAGAGCGGCCAATGTGACGATCTGGCTTTAAGTCGATTCGATAACAAATGACGAAAACGGATGGATGTCTCAGGTTTTTACTACATAAGAACACTTTTCACATTCTCCCGTGCAACTATGCAGCTAGTCCTCCTTTCATGCAGAATCTTAAGGTCCTAGCTCATGTACAAGGCACCAAAGCCAGCTAAAAAGTCAATAATCAATACCTAAAACTTGAATTGTACTACTTCTTACTGGCTATTACATCAACTTAGAAGCTTCATCTGTGTTCTACTATGGTGCTTGTAGTGTCTCAGCATACCGCAGCACGCGAAATAGCTTTGCAGACGATAAGTACAACCGTTTCAGAGAGAAGAGCGGCCAATGTGACGATTTGGCTTTAAGTCGATTCGATAACAAATGACGAAAACGGACAGATTTCTAAGGTTTTTACTACATATGAACACTTTTCACATTCTCCCGTGCAACTCGGCTGCTAGTTTTCCTTTCATGCAAAATGTTAAGGTCCTAGCTCATGTCCAAGGCACCAAAGCCAGCTAAAAAGTCAATAATCGATACCTAAAACTTGAATTGTACTACTTCTTACTGGCTATTACATCAACTTAGAAGCTTCATCTGTGTTGTACTGTGGTGCTTTTAGTGTCTCCGCATACCGCAGCACGCGACATAGCTTTGCAGACGATAAGTACAACCGTTTCCGAGAGCAGAGCGGGCAATGTGACGATCTGGCTTTAAGTCGATTCGATAACAAATGACGAAAACGGACGGATTTCTCAGGTTTTTACTATATATGAACACTTTTCACATTCTCCCCTGCAACTCGGCTGCCAGTCCTCCTATCATGCAGAATCGTAAGGTCCTAGCTCATGTCCAAGGCACCAAAGCCAGCTAAAAAGTCAATAATCGATACCTAAAACTTGAAATGGACTACTTCTTACTGGCTATTACATCAACTTAGAAGCTTCATCTGTGTTCTACTATGATGCTTTTCCTGTTTCCGCCAACGGCAACACGCGACATAGCTTTGCAGACGATAAGTACAAGCGTTTCCGAGAGCAGAACGGCCAATGTGACGATCTGGCTTTAAGTCGATTCGATAACAAATGACCTAAACGGACGGATTTCTCTGGTTTTTACTACATATGAACACTTTTCACATTCTCCCCTGCAACTCGGCTGCTAGTCCTCCTTTCATGCAGAATCTTAAGGTCCTAGCTCATGTAAAAGGCACCAAAGCCAGCTAAAAAGTCAATAATCGATACCTAAAACTAGAATTGTACTACTTCTTACTGGCTATTACATCAACTTAGAAACTTCATGTGTGTTCTACTACGGTGGTTTTAGTTTCTCCGCATACCGCAGCACGCGAGATAGTTATGCAGACGATAAGTACAACCGTTTCAGAGAGAAGAGCGGCCAATGTGACGATCTGGCTTTAAGTCGATTCGATAACAAATGACGAAAACGGACGTATGTCTCAGGTTTTTACTACATATGAACACTTTTCATATTCTCCCGTGCAACTCGGCTGCTAGTCCTCCTTTCATGCAGAATCTTAAGGTCCTAGCTCATGTCCAAGGCACCAAAGCCAGCTAAAAGGTCAATATTCAGTACCTAAAACTTGAATTGTACTACCTCTTACTGGCTAGTACATCAACTTAGAAGCTTCATCTGTGTTCTACTATGGTGCTTGTAGTGTCTCAGCATACCGCAGCACGCGACATAGCTTTGCAGACGATAAATACAACCGTTTCAGAGAGAAGAGCGGCCAATGTGTCGATCTGGCTTTAAGTCGATTCGATAACAAATGACGAAAACGGACGGATTTCTCAGGTTTTTACTACATATGAAAACTTTTCACATTCTCCCGTGCAACTCGGCTGCTAGTCCTCCTTTCATGCAGAATCTTAAGGTCCTAGCTCATGTCCAAGGCACCAAAGCCAGCTAAAAAGTCAATAATCGATACCCAAAACTTGAATTGGATTACTTCTTACTGGCTATTACATCAACTTAGATGCTTCGTTTGTTTCCTACTATGGTGCTTTTAGTGTCTCCACATACCGCAGCATGCAACATAGCTTTGCAGACGATAAGTACAACCGTTTCAGAGAGAAGAGCGGCCAATGTGACGATCTGGCTTTAAGTCGATTCGATAACAAATGACGAAAACGGACAGATTTCTAAGGTTTTTACTACATATGAACACTTTTCACACTCTCCCGTGCAACTCGGCTGCTACTCCTCCTTTCATGCAGTATGTTAAGGTCCTAGCTCATGTCCAAGGCACCAAAGCCAGCTAAAAATTCAATAACCTATACCTAAAACTTGAATTGAACTACTTCTTACCTGCTATTACATGAACTTAGAAGCTTCATCTGTGTTCTACTATGGTGATTTTAGTGTCTCCGCATACCGCAGCACGCGACATAGCTTTGCAGACGATAAGTACAACCGTTTCAGAGAGAAGAGCGGCCAATGTGACGATCTGGCTTTAAGTCGATTCGATAACAAATGACGAAAACGGACGGATTTCTCAGCTTTTTACTACATATGAACACTTTTCACATTTTCCCATGCAACTCGGCTGCTAGTCCTCCTTTCATGCAGAATCTTAAGGTCCTAGCTCATGTCCAAGGTATCAAAGCCAGCTAAAAAGTCAATAATCGATACCTAAAACTTGAATTGTACTACTTCTGACTGGCTATTACATCAACTTAGAAGCTTCATCTGTGTTCTACTATGGTGCTTTTAGTGTCTCAGCATACCGCGCACGCGACACAGCTTTGCAGACGATAAGTACAAGCGTTTCAGAGAGAAGAGCGGCCAATGTGACGATCTGGCTTTAAGTCGATTCGATAACAAATGACGAAAACGGAAGGATATCTAAGGTTTTTACTACATATGAACACTTTCCACATTCTCCCGTGCAACGCGGCTGCTAGTCCTCCTTTCATGCAGAATGTTAAGGTCCTAGCTCATGTCCAAGGCACCAAAGCTAGCTAAAAAGTCAATAATCGATACCTAAAACATGAATTGTACTACTACTTACTGGCTATTACATCAACTTAAAAGCTTCATGTGTGTTCTACTACGGTGATTTTAGTGTCTCCGCATACCGCAGCACGCGACATAGCTTTGCAGACGATAAGTACAACCGTTTCAGAGAGAAGAGCGGCCTATGTGACGATCTGGATTTAAGTCGATTCGATAACAAATGACGAAAACGGACTGATTTCTCAGGATTTTACTACATATGAACACTTTTCACATTCTCCCGTGCAAATCGGCTGCTAGTCCTCCTTTTATGCAGAATCTTAAGGTCCTAGCTCATGTCCAAGGCACCAAAGCCAGCTAAAAAGTCAATAATCGATACCTAAAACTTTAATTGGATTACTTCTTACTGGCTATTACATCAACTATGAAGCTTTATCTGTGTTCTACTATGATGCTTTTCCTGTTTCCGCCTACGGCAACACGCGACATAGCTTTGCAGACGATAAGTACAAGCGTTTCCGAGAGCAGAACGGCCAATGTGACGATCTGGCTTTAAGTCGATTCGATAACAAATGACGAAAATGGAAGGATTTCTCTGGTTTTTACTACATATGAACATTTTTCACATTCTTCCCTGCAACTCGGCTGCTAGTCCTCCTTTCATGCAGAATCTTAAGGTCCTAGCTCATGTCCAAGGCACCAAAGCCAGCTAAAAAGTCAATAATCGATACCTAAAACTTGAATTGTACTACTTCTTACTGGCTATTACATCAACTTAGAAGCTTGAACTGTGTTCTACTATGGTGAGTGCAGTGTCTCCGGATACCGCAGCACGCGACATAGCTTTGCAGACGATAAGTACAAGCGTTTCGGAGAGAAGAGCGGCCAATGTGACGAGCTGGCTTTAAGCCGATTCGATAACAAATGACGAAAATGGACGGATTTCTAAGGTTTTTACTACAAATGAACACTTTTCACATTCTCCCATGCAACTCGGCTGCTAGTCCTCCTTTCATGCAGAATGTTAAGGTCCTAGCTCATGTCCAAGGCAACAAAGCCATCTAAAAAGTCAATAATCGATACCTAAAACTTGATTTGTACTACTTCTTACTGGCTATTACATCAACTTAGAAGCTTCATCTGTGTTCTACTATGGTGCTTTTAGTGTCTCCACATACCGCAGCACGCGACATAGCTTTGCAGACGATAAGTACAACCGTTTCAGAGAGAAGAGCGGCCAATGTGACGATCTGGCTTTAAGTCGATTCGACAACAAATGACGAAAACGGACGGATTTCTCAGGTTTTTACTACATATGAACACTTTTCACATTCTCCCCTGCAACTCGGCTGCTAGTCCTCCTTTCATGCAGAATCTTAAGGTCCTAGCTCATGTCCAAGGCACCAAAGCCAGCTAAAAAGTCAATAATCGTTACCTAAAACTTGAATTCCACTACTTCTTACTGGCTATTACATCAACTTAGAAGCTTCATCTGTGTTCTACTATGTTGCCTTTAGTGTCTCCACATACCGCAGCACGCGACATAGCTTTGCAGACGATAAGTACAAGCGTTTCAGAGAAAAGAGCGGCCAATGTGACGATCTGGCTTTAAGTCGATTCGATAACAAACGACCAAAACGGACGGATTTCTAAGGTTTTTACTGCATATGAACACTTTCCACATTCTCCCCTGAAACTCGGCTGCTAGTCCTCCTTTCATGCAGAATCTTAAGGTCCTAGCTCATGTCCAAGGCACCAAAGCCAGCTAAAAAGTCAATAATCGATACCTAAAACTTGAATTGGACTACTTCTTACTGGCTATTACATCAACTTAGAAGCTTCATCTGTGTTCTACTATGGTGCTTTTCCTGTTTCCGCCTACGGCAACACGCGACATAGCTTTGCAGACGATAAGTACAACCGTTTCAGAGAGAAGAGCGGCCAATGTGACGATCTGGCTTTAAGTCGACTCGATAACAAATGACGAAAACGGACGGATTTCTCAGGTTTTTACTACATATGAACACTTTTCACATTCTTCCCTGCAACTCGGCTGCTAGTCCTCCTTTCATGCAGAATCTTAAGGTCCTAGCTCATGTCCAAGGCACCAAAGCTAGCTAAAAAGTCAATAATCGATACCTAAATCTTGAATTGGACTACTTCTTACTGGCTATTACATCAACTTAGAAGCATCATCTGTGTTCTACAATGGTGCTTTTAGTGTCTCCGCATATTGCAGCATGCGACATAGCATTGCAGACGATAAGTACAACCGTTTCCGAGAGCAGAGCGGCCAATGTGACGATCTGGCTTTAAGTCGATTCGATAACAAATGACGAAAACGGACGGATTTCTCAGGTTTTTACTACATATGAACACTTTTCACATTCTCTCGTGCAACTCGGCTGCTAGTCCTCCTTTCATGCAGAATCTTAAGGTCCTAGCTCATGTCCAGGGCACCAAAGCCAGCTAAAAAGTCAATAATCGATACCTAAAACTTGAATTGGATTACTTCTTACTGGCAATTACATCAACTTAGATGCTTCCTTCTGTGTTCTACTATGGTAATTTTAGTGTCTCCAAATACCGCAGCACGCGACACAGCTTTGCAGTCGATATGTACACCCGTTTCAGAGAGAAGAGCGGCCAATGTGACGATCTGGCTTTAAGTCGATTCGATAACAAATTACGAAAACGGACGGATTTCTCAGGTTTTTACTACATATGAACACTTTTCACATTCTCCCCTGCAACTCGGCTACTAGTCCTCCTTTCATGCAGAATCTTAAGGTCCTAGCTCATGTCCAAGGCACCAAAGCCAGCTAAAAAGTCAATAATAGATACCTAAAACTTGAATTGTACTACTTCTTACTGGCTATTACATCAACTTAGAAGCTTGGTCTGTGTTCTACTATGGTTATTTTAGTGTCTCCGCATACCGCAGCACGCGACATAGCTTTGCAGACGATAAGTACAAGCGTTTCGGAGAGAAGAGCGGCCTATGTGACGATCTGGCTTTAAGTCGATTCAATAACAAATGACGAAAACGGACGGATTTCTCAGGTTTTTATTACATATGAACACTTTTCACATTCTCCCGTGCATCTCGGCTGCTAGTCCTCCTTTCATGCAGAATCTTAAGGTCCTAGCTCATGTCCAGGGCACCAAAGCCAGCTAAAAAGTCAATAATCGATACCTAAAACTTGAATTGGATTACTTCTTACTGGCAATTACATCAACTTAGATGCTTCCTTCTGTGTTCTACTATGGTAATTTTACTGTCTCCAAATACCGCAGCACGCGACACAGCTTTGCAGTCGATATGTACACCCGTTTCAGAGAGAAGAGCGGCCAATGTGACGATCTGGCTTTAAGTCGATTCGATAACAAATGACGAAAACGGACGGATTTCTCAGGTTTTTACTACATATGAACACTTTTCACATTCTCTCGTGCAACTCGGCTGCTAGTCCTCCTTTCATGCAGAATCTTAAGGTCCTAGCTCATGTCCAAGGCACCAAAGCCAGCTAAAAAGTCAATAATCGATACCTAAAACTTGAATTGTACTATTTCTTACTGGCTATTACATCAACTTAGAAGGTTCATCTGTGTTCTACTATGGTGCTTTTAGTGTCTCCACATACCGCTGTACGCGACATAGCTTTGCAGACGATAAGTACAACCGTTTCAGAGAGATGAGCGGCCAATGTGACGATCTGGCTTTAAGTCGATTCGATAACAAATGACGAAAACGGACGGATTTCTCAGGTTTTTACTACATATGAAAACTTTTCACATTCTCCCGTGCAACTCGGCTGCTAGTCCTCCTTTCATGCAGAATCTTAAGGTCCTAGCTCATGTCCAAGGCACCAAAGCCAGCTAAAAAGTCAATAATAGATACCTAAAACTTGAATTGTACTACTTCTTACTGGCTATTACATCAACTTAGAAGCTTGGTCTGTGTTCTACTATGGTTATTTTAGTGTCTCCGCATACCGCAGCACGCGACATAGCTTTGCAGACGATAAGTACAACCGTTTCCGAGAGCAGAGCGGCCAATGTGACGATCTGGCTTTAAGTCGATTCGATAACAAATTACGAAAACGGACGGATTTCTCAGGTTTTTACTACATATGAACACTTTTCACATTCTCCCCTGCAACTCGGCTGCTAGTCCTCCTTTCATGCAGAATCTTAAGGTCCTAGCTCATGTCCAAGGCACCAAAGCCAGCTAAAAAGTCAATAATAGATACCTAAAACTTGAATTGTACTACTTCTTACTGGCTATTACATCAACTTAGAAGCTTGGTCTGTGTTCTACTATGGTTATTTTAGTGTCTCCGCATACCGCAGCACGCGACATAGCTTTGCAGACGATAAGTACAAGCGTTTCGGAGAGAAGAGCGGCCTATGTGACTATCTGGCTTTAAGTCGATTCAATAACAAATGACGAAAACGGACGGATTTCTCAGGTTTTTATTACATATGAACACTTTTCACATTCTCCCGTGCATCTCGGCTGCTAGTCCTCCTTTCATGCAGAATCTTAAGGTCCTAGCTCATGTCCAGGGCACCAAAGCCAGCTAAAAAGTCAATAATCGATACCTAAAACTTGAATTGGATTACTTCTTACTGGCAATTACATCAACTTAGATGCTTCCTTCTGTGTTCTACTATGGTAATTTTAGTGTCTCCAAATACCGCAGCACGCGACACAGCTTTGCAGTCGATATGTACACCCGTTTCAGAGAGAAGAGCGGCCAATGTGACGATCTGGCTTTAAGTCGATTCGATAACAAATGACGAAAACGGACGGATTTCTCAGGTTTTTACTACATATGAACACTTTTCACATTCTCTCGTGCAACTCGGCTGCTAGTCCTCCTTTCATGCAGAATCTTAAGGTCCTAGCTCATGTCCAAGGCACCAAAGCCAGCTAAAAAGTCAATAATCGATACCTAAAACTTGAATTGTACTATTTCTTACTGGCTATTACATCAACTTAGAAGGTTCATCTGTGTTCTACTATGGTGCTTTTAGTGTCTCCACATACCGCTGTACGCGACATAGCTTTGCAGACGATAAGTACAACCGTTTCAGAGAGATGAGCGGCCAATGTGACGATCTGGCTTTAAGTCGATTCGATAACAAATGACGAAAACGGACGGATTTCTCAGGTTTTTACTACATATGAAAACTTTTCACATTCTCCCGTGCAACTCGGCTGCTAGTCCTCCTTTCATGCAGAATCTTAAGGTCCTAGCTCATGTCCAAGGCACCAAAGCCAGCTAAAAAGTCAATAATAGATACCTAAAACTTGAATTGTACTACTTCTTACTGGCTATTACATCAACTTAGAAGCTTGGTCTGTGTTCTACTATGGTTATTTTAGTGTCTCCGCATACCGCAGCACGCGACATAGCTTTGCAGACGATAAGTACAAGCGTTTCGGAGAGAAGAGCGGCCAATGTGACTATCTGGCTTTAAGTCGATTCAATAACAAATGACGAAAACGGACGGATTTCTCAGGTTTTTATTACATATGAACACTTTTCACATTCTCCCGTGCATCTCGGCTGCTAGTCCTCCTTTCATGCAGAATCTTAAGGTCCTAGCTCATGTCCAGGGCACCAAAGCCAGCTAAAAAGTCAATAATCGATACCTAAAACTTGAATTGGATTACTTCTTACTGGCAATTACATCAACTTAGATGCTTCCTTCTGTGTTCTACTATGGTAATTTTACTGTCTCCAAATACCGCAGCACGCGACACAGCTTTGCAGTCGATATGTACACCCGTTTCAGAGAGAAGAGCGGCCAATGTGACGATCTGGCTTTAAGTCGATTCGATAACAAATGACGAAAACGGACGGATTTCTCAGGTTTTTACTACATATGAACACTTTTCACATTCTCTCGTGCAACTCGGCTGCTAGTCCTCCTTTCATGCAGAATCTTAAGGTCCTAGCTCATGTCCAAGGCACCAAAGCCAGCTAAAAAGTCAATAATCGATACCTAAAACTTGAATTGTACTATTTCTTACTGGCTATTACATCAACTTAGAAGGTTCATCTGTGTTCTACTATGGTGCTTTTAGTGTCTCCACATACCGCTGTACGCGACATAGCTTTGCAGACGATAAGTACAACCGTTTCAGAGAGATGAGCGGCCAATGTGACGATCTGGCTTTAAGTCGATTCGATAACAAATGACGAAAACGGACGGATTTCTCAGGTTTTTACTACATATGAAAACTTTTCACATTCTCCCGTGCAACTCGGCTGCTAGTCCTCCTTTCATGCAGAATCGTAAGGTCCTAGCTCATGTCCAAGGCACCAAAGCCAGCTAAAAAGTTAATAATCGATACCTAAAACTTGAATTGTACTACATCTTACTGGCTATTACATTAACTTAGAAGCTTCATCTGTGTTCTACTATGGTGCTTATAGTGTCTCCGCATACCGCAGCACGCGACATAGCTTAGTAGACGATAAGTACAACCGTTTCAGAGAGAAGAGCGGCCAATGTGACGATCTGGCTTTAAGTCGATTCGATAACAAATGACGAAAACGGACGGATTTCTCAGGTTTTTACTACATATGAACACTTTTCACATTGTCCCGTGCAACTCGGCTGCTAGTCCTCCTTTCATACAGAATCTTAAGGTCCTAGCTCATGTCCAAGGCACCAAAGCCAGCTAAAAAGTCAATAATCGATACCTAAAACTTGAATTGTTCTACTTCTTACTGGGTATTACATCAACTTAGATGCTTCATCTGTGTTCTACTATGGTAATTTTAGTGTCTCCACATACCGCAGCCCGCGACATAGCTTGGCAGACGATAAGTACAAGCGTTTCGGAGAGAAGAGGGGCCAATGTGACTATCTGGCTCTAAGTCGATTAGATAACAAATGACGAAAACGGACGGATTTCTCAGGTTTTTATTACATATGAACACTTTTCACATTCTCCCGTGCAACTCGGCTGCTAGTCCTCCTTTATTGCAGAATCTTAAGGTCCTAGCTCATGTCCAAGGCACCAAAGCCAGCTAAAAAGTCAATAATCGATACCTAAAACTTGAATTGGATTACTTCTTACTGGCTATTACATCAACTTAGATGCTTCATCTGTGTTCTACTATGGTAATTTTAGTGTCTCCACATACCGCAGCACGCGACATAGCTTTGCAGTCGATAAGTACACCCGTTTCAGAGAGAAGAGCGGCCAATGTGACGATCTGGCTTTAAGTCGATTCGATAACAAATGACGAAAACGGACGGATTTCTCAGGTTTTTACTACATATGAAGACCTTTCACATTCTCCCGTGCAACTCGGCTGCTAGTCCTCCTTTCATGCAGAATCGTAAGGTCCTAGCTCATGTCCAAGGCACCAAAGCCTGCTAAAAAGTCAATAATCGATAACTAAAACTTGAATTGTACTACTTCTTACTGGCTATTACATTAACTTAGAAGCTTACTCTGTGTTCTACTATGGTGCTTTTAGTGTCTCCGCATACCGCAGCACGCGACATAGCTTAGTAGACGATAAGTACAACTTTTTCAGAGAGAAGAGCGGCCAATGTGACGATCTGGCTTTAAGTCGATTCGATAACAAATGACGAAAACGGACGGATTTCTCAGGTTTTTACTACATATGAACACTTTTCACATTCTCCCGTGCAACTCGGCCGCTAGTCCTCCTTTCATGCAGAATCTTAAGGTCCTAGCTCATGTCCAAGGTACCAAAGCCAGCTAAAAAGTCAATAATCGATACCTAAAACTGGAATTATACTTCTTCCTACTGGCTATTACATCAACTTAGAAGCTTCATCTGTGTTCTACTATGGTGCTTTTAGTGTCTCCGTATACCGCAGCACGCGACATAGCTTTGCAGACGATAAGTACAACCGTTTCAGAGAGAAGAGCGGCCAATGTGACGATCTGGCCTTAAGTCGATTCGATAACAAATGACGAAAACGGAAGAATTTCTCAGGTTTTTACTACATATGAACACTTTTCACATTCTCCCGTGCTACTCGGGTGCTAGTCCTCCTTTCATGCTGAATCTTAAGGTCCTAGCTCATGTCCAAGGCACCAAAGCTAGCTAAAATGTCAATAATCAATACCTAAAACTTGAATTGTACTACTTCTTACTGGCTATTACATCAACTTAGAAGCTTCATCTGTGTTCTACTATGCTGCTTGTAGTGTCTCAGCATACCGCAGAATGCGACATAGCTTTGCAGACGATAAGTACAACCGTTTCAGAGAGAAGAGCGACCAATGTGACGATCTGGCTTTAAGTCGATTCGATAACAAATGACGAAAACGGTCGGATTTCTCAGGTATTTTTTTACATATGAACACTTTTCACATTCTCCCGTGCAACTCGGCTGCTAGTCCTCCTTTCATGCAGAATCTTAAGGTCCTAGCTCATGTCCAAGGCACCAAAGCCAGCTAAAATGGCAATAATCGATACCTAAAACGCGAATTGTACTACTTCTTACTGGATATTGCATCAACTTAGAAGCTTCATCTGTGTTCTACTGTGGTGATTTTAGTGTCTCCGCATACCGCAGCACGCGACATAGCTTTGCAGACGATAAGTACAAGCGTTTCGGAGAGAAGAGCGGCCAATGTGACTATCTGGCTTTAAGTCGATTCGATAACAAATGACGAAAACGGACGGATTTCTCAGGTTTTTACTACATATGAAGACTTTTCACATTCTCCCGTGCAACTCGGCTGCTATTCCTCCTTTCATGCAGAATCTTAAGGTCCTAGCTAATGTCCAAGGCACCAAAGACAGCTAAAAAGTCAATAATCGATACCTAAAGCTTGAATTGTACTACATCTTACTGGCTATTACATTAACTTAGAAGCTTCATCTGTGTTCTACTATGGTGCTTTTAGTGTGTCCGCATACCGCAGCACGCGACATAGCTTAGTAGACGATAAGTACAACCGTTTCCGTGAGCAGAGCGGCCAATGTGACGATCTGGCTTTAAGTCGATTCGATAACAAATGACGAAAACGGACGGAATTCTCAGGTTTTTACTACATATGAACACTTTTCACATTCTCCCGTGCAACTCGGCTGCTAGTCCTCCTTTCATGCAGAATCGTAAGGTCCTAGCTCATGTCCAAGGCACCAAAGCCAGCTAAAAAGTCAATAATCGATACCTAAAACTTGAATTGTACTACTTCTTACTGGCTATTACATTAACTTAGAAGCTTCATCTGTGTTCTACTATGGTGCTTTTAGTGTCTCCGCATACCGCAGCACGCGACATAGCTTAGTAGACGATAAGTACAACCGTTTCAGAGAGAAGAGTGGCCAATGTGACGATCTGGCTTTAAGTCGATTCGATAACAAATGACGAAAACGGACGGATTTCTCAGGTCTTTACTACATATGAACACTTTTCACATTCTCCCCTGCAACTCGGCTGCTAGTCCTCCTTTCATGCAGAATCTTAAGGTCCCATCTCATGTCCAAGGCACCAAAGCCAGCTAAAAAGTCAATAATAGATACCTAAAACTTGAATTGTACTACTTCTTACTGGCTATTACATCAACTTAGAAGCTTGGTCTGTGTTCTACTATGGTTATTTTAGTGTCTCCGCATACCGCAGCACGCGACATAGCTTTGCAGACGATAAGTACAAGCGTTTCGGAGAGAAGAGCGGCCAATGTGACTATCTGGCTTTAAGTCGATTCGATAACAAATGACGAAAACGGACGGATTTCTCAGGTTTTTATTACATATGAACACTTTTCACATTCTCCCGTGCATCTCGGCTGCTAGTCCTCCTTTCATGCAGAATCTTAAGGTCCTAGCTCATGTCCAGGGCACCAAAGCCAGCTAAAAAGTCAATAATCGATACCTAAAACTTGAATTGGATTACTTCTTACTGGCTATTACATCAACTTAGATGCTTCATCTGTGTTCTACTATGGTGCTTTTAGTGTCTCCACATACCGCAGTACGCGACATAGCTTTGCAGACGATAAGTACAACCGTTTCAGAGAGAAGAGCGGCCAATGTGACGATCTGGCTTTAAGTCGATTCGATAACAAATGACGAAAACGGACGAATTTCTCAGGTTTTTACTATATATGAACACTTTTCACTTTCTCCCGTGCTACTCGGGTGCTAGTCCTCCTTTCATGCTGAATCTTAAGGTCCTAGCTCATGTCCAAGGCACCAAAGCTAGCTAAAAAGTCAATAATCGATACCTAAAACTTGAATTGTACTACTTCTTACTGGCTATTACATTAACTTAGAAGCTTCATCTGTGTTCTACTATGGTGCTTTTAGTGTCTCCGCATACCGCAGCACGCGACATAGCTTTGCAGACGATAAGTACAACCGTTTCAGAGAGAAGAGCGGCCAATGTGACGATCTGGCTTTAAGTCGATTCGATAACAAATGACGAAAACGGACGAATTTCTCAGGATTTTACTATATATGAACACTTTTCACATTCTCCCGTGCTACTCGGGTGCTAGTCCTCCTTTCATGCTGAATCTTAAGGTCCTAGCTCATGTCCAAGGCACCAAAGCTAGCTAAAAAGTCATAAATCGATACCTAAAACTTGAATTGTACTACATCTTACTGGCTATTACATTAACTTAGAAGCTTCATCTGTGTTCTACTATGGTGCTTTTAGTGTCTCCGCATACCGCAGCACGCGACATAGCTTAGTAGACGATAAGTACAACCGTTTCCGTGAGCAGAGCGGCCAATGTGACGATCTGGCTTTAAGTCGATTCGATAACAAATGACGAAAACGGACGGAATTCTCAGGTTTTTACTACATATGAACACTTTTCACATTCTCCCGTGCAACTCGGCTGCTAGTCCTCCTTTCATGCAGAATCGTAAGGTCCTAGCTCATGTCCAAGGCACCAAAGCCAGCTAAAAAGTCAATAATCGATACCTAAAACTTGAATTGTACTACTTCTTACTGGCTATTACATTAACTTAGAAGCTTCATCTGTGTTCTACTATGGTGCTTTTAGTGTCTCCGCATACCGCAGCACGCGACATAGCTTAGTAGACGATAAGTACAACCGTTTCAGAGAGAAGAGCGGCCAATGTGACGATCTGGCTTTAAGTCGATTCGATAACAAATGACGAAAACGGACGGATTTCTCAGGTCTTTACTACATATGAACACTTTTCACATTCTCCCCTGCAACTCGGCTGCTAGTCCTCCTTTCATGCAGAATCTTAAGGTCCCATCTCATGTCCAAGGCACCAAAGCCAGCTAAAAAGTCAATAATAGATACCTAAAACTTGAATTGTACTACTTCTTACTGGCTATTACATCAACTTAGAAGCTTGGTCTGTGTTCTACTATGGTTATTTTAGTGTCTCCGCATACCGCAGCACGCGACATAGCTTTGCAGACGATAAGTACAAGCGTTTTGGAGAGAAGAGCGGCCAATGTGACTATCTGGCTTTAAGTCGATTCGATAACAAATGACGAAAACGGACGGATTTCTCAGGTTTTTATTACATATGAACACTTTTCACATTCTCCCGTGCATTTTCGGCTGCTAGTCCTCCTTTCATGCAGAATCTTAAGGTCCTAGCTCATGTCCAGGGCACTAAAGCCAGCTAAAAAGTCAATAATCGATACCTAAAACTTGAATTGGATTACTTCTTACTGGCTATTACATCAACTTAGATGCTTCATCTGTGTTCTACTATGGTGCTTTTAGTGTCTCCACATACCGCAGTACGCGACATAGCTTTGCAGACGATAAGTACAACCGTTTCAGAGAGAAGAGCGGCCAATGTGACGATCTGGCTTTAAGTCGATTCGATAACAAATGACGAAAACGGACGAATTTCTCAGGTTTTTACTATATATGAACACTTTTCACTTTCTACCGTGCTACTCGGGTGCTAGTCCTCCTTTCATGCTGAATCTTAAGGTCCTAGCTCATGTCCAAGGCACCAAAGCTAGCTAAAAAGTCAATAATCGATACCTAAAACTTGAATTGTACTACTTCTTACTGACTATTACATTAACTTAGAAGCTTCATCTGTGTTCTACTATGGTGCTTTTAGTGTCTCCGCATACCGCAGCACGCGACATAGCTTTGCAGACGATAAGTACAACCGTTTCAGAGAGAAGAGCGGCCAATGTGACGATCTGGCTTTAAGTCGATTCGATAACAAATGACGAAAACGGACGAATTTCTCAGGATTTTACTATATATGAACACTTTTCACATTCTCCCGTGCTACTCGGGTGCTAGTCCTCCTTTCATGCTGAATCTTAAGGTCCTAGCTCATGTCCAAGGCACCAAAGCTAGCTAAAAAGTCAATAATCAATACCTAAAACTTGAATTGTACTACTTCTTACTGGCTATTACATCAACTTAGAAGCTTCATCTGTGTTCTACTATGCTGCTTGTAGTGTCTCAGCATACCGCAGAATGGGACATAGCTTTGCAGACGATAAGTACAACCGTTTCAGAGAGAAGAGCGACCAATGTGACGATCTGGCTTTAAGTCGATTCGATAACAAATGACGAAAACGGACGGATTTCTCAGGTATTTTTTTACATATGAACACTTTTCACATTCTCCCGTGCAACTCGGCTGCTAGTCCTCCTTTCATGCAGAATCTTAAGGTCCTAGCTCATGTCCAAGGCACCAAAGCCAGCTAAAAAGTCAATAATCGATACCTAAAACGCGAATTGTACTACTTCTTACTGGATATTGCATCAACTTAGAAGCTTCATCTGTGTTCTACTGTGGTGATTTTAGTGTCTCCGCATACCGCAGCACGCGACATAGCTTTGCAGACGATAAGTACAAGCGTTTCGGAGAGAAGAGCGGCCAATGTGACGATCTGGCTTTAAGTCGATTCGATAACAAATTACGAAAACGGACGGATTTCTCAGGTTTTTACTACATATGAACACTTTTCACATTCTCCCGTGCAACTCGGCTGCTAGTCCTCCTTTCATGCAGAATCTTAAGGTCCCAGCTCATGTCCAAGGCAACAAAGCCAGCAAAAAAGTCAATAATAGATACCTAAAACTTAAATTGTACTACTTCTCACTGGCTATTACATCAACTTAGAAGCTTGGTCTGTGTTCTACTATGGTTATTTTAGTGTCTCCGCATACCGCAGCACGCGACATAGGTTTGCAGACGATAAGTACAAGCGTTTTGAGAGAAGAGCGGCCAATGTGACTATCTGGCTTTAAGTCGATTCGATAACAAATGACGAAAACGGACGGATTTCTCAGGTTTTTATTACATATGAACACTTTTCACATTCTCCCGTGCATCTCGGCTGCTAGTCCTCCTTTCATGCAGAATCTTAAGGTCCTAGCTCATGTCCAGGGCACCAAAGCCAGCTAAAAAGTCAATAATCGATACCTAAAACTTGAATTGGATTACTTCTTACTGGCTATTACATCAACTTAGAAGCTTCATCTGTGTTCTACTACGGTGCTTTTAGTTTCTCCGCATACCGCAGCACGCGACATAGTTTTGCAGACTATAAGTACAACCGTTTCAGAGAGAAGAGCGGCCAATGTGACTATCTGGCTTTAAGTCGATTCGATAACAAATGACGAAAACGGACGAATTTCTCAGGTTTTTACTATATATGAACACTTTTCACATTCTCCCGTGCTACTCGGGTGCTAGTCCTCCTTTCATGCTGAATCTTAAGGTCCTAGCTCATGTCCAAGGCAACAAAGCTAGCTAAAAAGTCAATAATCGATACCTAAAACTTGAATTGTACTACTTCTTACTGGCTATTACATTAACTTAGAAGCTTCATCTGTGTTCTACTATGGTGCTTTTAGTGTCTCCGCATACCGCAGCACGCGACATAGCTTTGCAGACGATAAGTACAACCGTTTCAGAGAGAAGAGCGGCCAATGTGACGATCTGGCTTTAAGTCGATTCCATAACAAATGACGAAAACGGACGAATTTCTCAGGATTTTACTATATATGAACACTTTTCACATTCTCCCGTGCTACTCGGGTGCTAGTCCTCCTTTCATGCTGAATCTTAAGGTCCTAGCTCATGTCCAAGGCACCAAAGCTAGCTAAAAAGTCAATAATCAATACCTAAAACTTGAATTGTACTACTTCTTACTGGCTATTACATCAACTTAGAAGCTTCATCTGTGTTCTACTATGCTGCTTGTAGTGTCTCAGCATACCGCAGAATGCGACATAGCTTTGCAGACGATAAGTACAACCGTTTCAGAGAGAAGAGCGACCAATGTGACGATCTGGCTTTAAGTCTATTCGATAACAAATGACGAAAACGGACGGATTTCTCAGGTATTTTTTTTCATATGAACACTTTTCACATTCTCCCGTGCAACTCGGCTGCTAGTCCTCCTTTCATGCAGAATCTTAAGGTCCTAGCTCATGTCCAAGGCACCAAAGCCAGCTAAAAAGTCAATAATCGATACCTAAAACGCGAATTGTACTACTTCTTACTGGATATTGCATCAACTTAGAAGCTTCATCTGTGTTCTACTGTGGTGATTTTAGTGTCTCCGCATACCGCAGCACGCGACATAGCTTTGCAGACGATAAGTACAAGCGTTTCGGAGAGAAGAGCGGCCAATGTGACGATCTGGCTTTAAGTCGATTCGATAACAAATTACGAAAACGGACGGATTTCTCAGGTTTTTACTACATATGAACACTTTTCACATTCTCCCGTGCAACTCGGCTGCTAGTCCTCCTTTCATGCAGAATCTTAAGGTCCCAGCTCATGTCCAAGGCAACAAAGCCAGCTAAAAAGTCAATAATAGATACCTAAAACTTGAATTGTACTACTTCTCACTGGCTATTACATCAACTTAGAAGCTTGGTCTGTGTTCTACTATGGTTATTTTAGTGTCTCCGCATACCGCAGCACACGACATAGGTTTGCAGACGATAAGTACAAGCGTTTCGGAGAGAAGAGCGGCCAATGTGACTATCTGGCTTTAAGTCGATTCGATAACAAATGACGAAAACGGACGGATTTCTCAGGTTTTTATTACATATGAACACTTTTCACATTCTCCCGTGCATCTCGGCTGCTAGTCCTCCTTTCATGCAGAATCTTAAGGTCCTAGCTCATGTCCAGGGCACCAAAGCCAGCTAAAAAGTCAATAATCGATACCTAAAACTTGAATTGGATTACTTCTTACTGGCTATTACATCAACTTAGAAGCTTCATCTGTGTTCTACTACGGTGCTTTTAGTTTCTCCGCATACCGCAGCACGCGACATAGTTTTGCAGACTATAAGTACAACCGTTTCAGAGAGAAGAGCGGCCAATGTGACTATCTGGCTTTAAGTCGATTCGATAACAAATGACGAAAACGGACGAATTTCTCAGGTTTTTACTATATATGAACACTTTTCACATTCTCCCGTGCTACTCGGGTGCTAGTCCTCCTTTCATGCTGAATCTTAAGGTCCTAGCTCATGTCCAGGGCACCAAAGCCAGCTAAAAAGTCAATAATCGATACCTAAAACTTGAATTGGATTACTTCTTACTGGCTATTACATCAACTTAGAAGCTTCATCTGTGTTCTACTATGCTGCTTGTAGTGTCTCAGCATACCGCAGAATGCGACATAGCTTTGCAGACGATAAGTACAACCGTTTCAGAGAGAAGAGCGACCAATGTGACGATCTGGCTTTAAGTCGATTCGATAACAAATGACGAAAACGGACGGATTTCTCAGGTATTTTTTTTACATATGAACACTTTTCACATTCTCCCGTGGAACTCGGCTGCTAGTCCTCCTTTCATGCAGAATCTTAAGGTCCTAGCTCATGTCCAGGGCACCAAAGCCAGCTAAAAAGTCAATAATCGATACCTAAAACTTGAATTGGATTACTTCTTACTGGCTATTACATCAACTTAGATGCTTCATCTGTGTTCTACTATGGTAATTTTAGTGTCTCCACATACCGCAGCACGCGACATAGCTTTGCAGACGATAGGTACACCCGTTTCAGAGAGAAGAGCGGCCAATGTGACGATCTGGCTTTAAGTCGATTCGATAACAAATGACGAAAACGGACGGATTTCTCAGGTATTTTTTTTACATATGAACACTTTTCACATTCTCCCGTGCAACTCGGCTGCTAGTCCTCCTTTCATGCAGAATCTTAAGGTCCTAGCTCATGTCCAAGGCACCAAAGCCAGCTAAAAAGTCAATAATCGATACCTAAATCTCTAATTGGTCTACTTCTTACTGGCTATTACATCAACTTAGAAGCTTCATCTGTGTTCTACTATGGTGCTTTTCTGTTTCCGCCTACGGCAACACGCGACATAGCTTTGCAGACGATAAGTACAACCGTTTCTGAGAGCAGAGCGACCAATGTGACGATCTGGCTTTAAGTCGATTCGATAACAAATGACGAAAACGGATGGATTACTCAGGTCTTTACTTCATATGAACACTTTTTACATTCTCCCCTGCAACTCGGCTGCTAGTCCTCCTTTCATGCAGAATCTTAAGGTCCTAGCTCATGTCCAAGGCACCAAAGCTAGCTAAAAAGTCAATAATCGATACCTAAAACGTGAATTGTACTACTTCTTACTGGCTATTACATCAACATAGAAGCTTCATCTGTGTTCTACTATGCTGCTTGTAGTGTCTCAGCATACCGCAGCATGCGACATAGCTTTGCAGACGATAAGTACAAGCGTTTCAGAGAGAAGAGCGGCCAATGTGACGATCTGGCTTTAAGTCGATTCGATAACAAATGACGAAAACGGACGAATTTCTCAGGTTTTTACTACATATGAACACTTTTCACATTTTCCCGTGCTACTCGGCTGCTAGTCCTCCTTTCATGCAGAATCTTAAGGTCCTAGCTCATGTCCAGGGCACCAAAGCCAGCTAAAAAGTCAATAATCGATACCTAAAACTTGAATTGGATTACTTCTTACTGGCTATTACATCAACTTAGATGCTTCATCTGTTTTCTACTATGGTAATTTTAGTGTCTCCACATACCGCAGCACGCGACATAGCTTTGCAGACGATAGGTACACCCGTTTCAGAGAGAAGAGCGGCCAATGTGACGATCTGGCTTTAAGTCGATTCGATAACAAATGACGAAAACGGACGGATTTCTCAGGTTTTTACTACATATGAACACTTTTCACAATCTCCCGTGCAACTCGGCTGCTAGTCCTACTTTCATGCAGAATCTTAAGGTCCTAGCTCATGTCCAAGGCACCAAAGCCAGCTATAAAGTCAATAATCGATACCTAAAACTTGAATTGTACTATTTCTTACTGCCTATTACATCAACTTAGAAGGTTCATCTGTGTTCTACTATGGTGCTTTTAGTGTCTCCACATACCGCAGTACGCGACATAGCTTTGCAGACGATAAGTACAACCGTTTCAGAGAGAAGAGTGGCCAATGTGATGATATGGCTTTAAGTCGATTCGATAACAAATGACGAAAACGGACGGATTTCTCAGGTTTTTACTACATATGAAGACTTTTCACATTCTCCCGTGCAACTCGGCTGCTAATCCTCCTTTCATGCAGAATCTTAAGGTCCTAGCTAATGTCCAAGGCACCAAAGACAGCTAAAAAGTCAATAATCGATACCTAAAACTTGAATTGTACTACATCTTACTGGCTATTACATTAACTTAGAAGCTTTATCTGTGTTCTACTATGGTGCTTTTAGTGTCTCCGCATACCGCAGCACGCGACATAGCTTAGTAGACGATAAGTACAACCGTTTCCGTGAGCAGAGCGGCCAATGTGACGATCTGGCTTTAAGTCGATTCGATAACAAATGACGAAAACGGACGGATTTCTCAGGTTTTTATTACATATGAACACTTTTCACATTCTCCCGTGCAACTCGGCTGCTAGTCCTCCTTTCATGCTGAATCTTAAGGGCCTAGCTCATGTCCAAGGCACCAAAGCCAGCTAAAAAGTCAATAATCGATACCTAAAACTTGAATTGTACTACTTCTTACTGGCTATTACATCAACTTAGAAGCTTGGTCTGTGTTCTACTATGGTGATTTTAGTGTCTCCGCATACCGCAGAACTCGACATAGCTTTGCAGACGATAAGTACATGCGTTTCGGAGAGAAGAGGGGCCAATGTGACTATCTGGCTCTAAGTCGATTCGATAACAAATGACGAAAACGGACGGATTTCTCAGGTTTTTATTACATATGAACACTTTTCACATTCTCCCGTGCAACTCGGCTGCTAGTCCTCCTTTCATGCAGAATCTTAAGGTCCTAGCTCATGTCCAAGGCACCAAAGCCAGCTAAAAAGTCAATAATCGATACCTAAAACTTGAATTGGATTACTTCTTACTGGCTATTACATCAACTTAGATGCTTCATCTGTGTTCTACTATGGTAATTTTAGTGTCTCCACATACCGCAGCACGCGACATAGCTTTGCAGTCGATAAGTACACCCGTTTCAGAGAGAAGAGCGGCCAATGTGACGATCTGGCTTTAAGTCGATTCGATAACAAATGACGAAAACGGACGGATTTCTCAGGTTGGTTTTTACTACATATGAACACTTTTCACATTCTCCCGTGCAACTCGGCTGCTAGTCCTCCTTTCATGCAGAATCGTAAGGTCCTAGCTCATGTCCAAGGCACCAAAGCCAGCTATAAAGTCAATAATCGATACCTAAAACTTGAATTGTACTACTTCTTACTGGCTATTACATCAACTTAGAAGCTTCATCTGTGTTCTACTATGGTGCTTTTAGTGTCTCCACATACCGCAGCACGTGACATAGCTTTGTAGACGATAAGTACAACCGTTTCAGAGAGAAGAGCGGCCAATGTGACGATCTGACTTTAAGTTGATTCGATAACAAATGACGAAAACGGACGGATTTCTCAGGTTTTTATTACATATGAACACTTTTCACATTCTCCCGTGCAACTCGGCTGCTAGTCCTCGTTTCATGCTGAATCTTAAGGTCCTAGCTCATGTCCAAGGCATCAAAGCCAGCTAAAAAGTCAATAATCGATACCTAAAACTTTATTTGTACTACTTCTTACTGGCTATTACATCAACTTAGAAGCTTCATCTGTGTTCTACTATGGTGCTTTTATTGTGTCCACATACCGCAGCACGCGACATAGCTTTGCAGACGATAAGTACAACTTTTTCAGAGAGAAGAGCGGCCAATGTGACGATCTGGCTTTAAGTCGATTCGATAACAAATGACGAAAACGGACGAATTTCCCAGGTTTTTACTACATATGAACACTTTTCTCATTCTCCCGTGCTACTCGGCTGCTAGTCCTACTTTCATGCAGAATCTTAAGGTCCTAGCTCATGTCCAAGGCACCAAAGCCAGCTAAAAAGTCAATAATCGATACCTAAAACTTGAATTGGACTACTTCTTACTCGCTATTACATCAACTTAGAAGCTTCATCTGTGTTCTACTATGGTGCTTTTCCTGTTTCCGCCTACGGCAACACGCGACATAGCTTTGCAGACGATAAGTACAACCGTTTCCGAGAGCAGAGCGGCCAATGTGACGATCTGGCTCTAAGTCGATTCGATAACAAATGAGGAAAACGGACGGATTTCTCAGGTTTTTACTACATATGAACACTTTTCACATTTTCCCCTGCAACTCGGCTGCTAGTCCTCCTTTCATGCAGAATCTTAAGGTCCAGCTCATGTCCAAGGCACCAAAGCCAGCTAAAAAGTCAATAATCGATACCTAAAACTTGAATTGTACTACTTCTTACTGGCTATTACATTAACATAGAAACTTGGTCTGTGTTCTACTATGGTTTTTTTAGTGTCTCCGCATACCGCAGCACGCGACATAGCTTTGCAGACGATAAGTACAACCGTTTCAGAGAGAAGAGCGGCCAATGTGACTATCTGGCTTTAAGTCGATTCGATAACAAATGACGAAAACGGACGGATGTCTCAGGTTTTTACTGCATATGAACACTTTTCACATTCTTCCATGCAACTGGGCTGCTAGTCCTCCTTTCATGCAGAATCTTAAGGTCCTAGCTCATGTCCAAGGCACCAAAGCCAGCTAAAAAGTCAATAATCGATACCTAAAACTTGAATTCTACTACTTCTTACTGGCTATTACATCAACTTAGAAGCTTCATCTGTGTTCTACTATAGTGCTTTTAGTGTCTCCACATACCGCAGCACGCGACATAGCTTTGCAGACGATAAGTACAACCGTTTCAGAGATAAGAGCGGCCAATGTGACGATCTGGCTCTAAGTCGATTCGATAACAAATGACGAAAACGGATGGATTTCTAAGGTTTTTACTACATATGAACACTTTTCACATTCTCCCGTGCAACTCGGCTGCTAGTCCTCCTTTCATGCAGAATCTTAAGGTCCTAGCTCATGTCCAAGGCACCAAAGCCAGCTAAAAAGTCAATAATCGATACCTAAAACTTGAATTGTACTACTTCTTACTGGCTATTACATCAACTTAGAAGCTTCATCTGTGTTCTACTATGGTGCTTTTAGTGTCTCCGCATACCGCACCACGCGACATAGCTTTGCAGACGATAAGTACAACCGTTTCAGAGAGAAGAGCGGCCAATGTGACGATCTGGCTTTAAGTCGATTCGATAACAAATGACGAAAACGGACGGATGTCTCAGGTTTTTAATACATATGAACACTTTTCACATTCTCCCGTGCAACTGGGCTGCTAGTCCTCCTTTTATGCAGAATCTTAAAGTCCTAGCTCATGTCCAAGGCACCAAAGCCAACTAAAAAGTCAATAATCGATACCTAAATCTCTAATTGGTCTACTTCTTACTGGCTATTACATCAACTTAGAAGCTTCATCTGTGTTCTACTAAGGTGCTTTTCTGTTTCCGCCTACGGCAACACGCGACATAGCTTTGCAGACGATAAGTACAACCGTTTCTGAGAGCAGAGCGACCAATGTGACGATCTGGCTTTAAGTCGATTCGATAACAAATGACGAAAACGGATGGATTACTCAGGTCTTTACTTCATATGAACACTTTTTACATTCTCCCCTGCAACTCGGCTGCTAGTCCTCCTTTCATGCAGAATCTTAAGGTCCTAGCTCATGTCCAAGGCACCAAAGCTAGCTAAAAAGTCAATAATCGATACCAAAAACGTGAATTGTACTACTTCTTACTGGCTATTACATCAACATAGAAGCTTCATCTGTGTTCTACTATGCTGCTTGTAGTGTCTCAGCATACCGCAGCATGCGACATAGCTTTGCAGACGATAAGTACAAGCGTTTCAGAGAGAAGAGCGGCCAATGTGACGATCTGGCTTTAAGTCGATTCGATAACAATTGACGAAAACGGATGGACTTCTAAGGTTTTTACTACATATGAACACTTTTCACATTCTCCCGTGCAACTCGGCTGCTAGTCCTCCTTTCATGCAGAATCTTAAGGTCCTAGCTCATGTCCAAGGCACCAAAGCCAGCTAAAAAGTCAATAATCGATACCTAAAACTAGAATTGTACTACTTCTTACTGGCTATTACATTAACATAGAAACTTGGTCTGTGTTCTACTATGGTTTTTTTAGTGTCTCCGCATACCGCAGCACGCGACATAGCTTTGCAGACGATAAGTACAACCGTTTCAGAGAGAAGAGCGGCCAATGTGACTATCTGGCTTTAAGTCGATTCGATAACAAATGACGAAAACGGACGGATGTCTCAGGTTTTTACTGCATATGAACACTTTTCACATTCTTCCATGCAACTGGGCTGCTAGTCCTCCTTTCATGCAGAATCTTAAGGTCCTAGCTCATGTCCAAGGCACCAAAGCCAGCTAAAAAGTCAATAATCGATACCTAAAACTTGAATTCTACTACTTCTTACTGGCTATTACATCAACTTAGAAGCTTCATCTGTGTTCTACTATAGTGCTTTTAGTGTCTCCACATACCGCAGCACGCGACATAGCTTTGCAGACGATAAGTACAACCGTTTCAGAGATAAGAGCGGCCAATGTGACGATCTGGCTCTAAGTCGATTCGATAACAAATGACGAAAACGGATGGATTTCTAAGGTTTTTACTACATATGAACACTTTTCACATTCTCCCGTGCAACTCGGCTGCTAGTCCTCCTTTCATGCAGAATCTTAAGGTCCTAGCTCATGTCCAAGGCACCAAAGCCAGCTAAAAAGTCAATAATCGATACCTAAAACTTGAATTGTACTACTTCTTACTGGCTATTACATCAACTTAGAAGCTTCATCTGTGTTCTACTATGGTGCTTTTAGTGTCTCCGCATACCGCACCACGCGACATAGCTTTGCAGACGATAAGTACAACCGTTTCAGAGAGAAGAGCGGCCAATGTGACGATCTGGCTTTAAGTCGATTCGATAACAAATGACGAAAACGGACGGATGTCTCAGGTTTTTAATACATATGAACACTTTTCACATTCTCCCGTGCAACTGGGCTGCTAGTCCTCCTTTTATGCAGAATCTTAAAGTCCTAGCTCATGTCCAAGGCACCAAAGCCAACTAAAAAGTCAATAATCGATACCTAAATCTCTAATTGGTCTACTTCTTACTGGCTATTACATCAACTTAGAAGCTTCATCTGTGTTCTACTAAGGTGCTTTTCTGTTTCCGCCTACGGCAACACGCGACATAGCTTTGCAGACGATAAGTACAACCGTTTCTGAGAGCAGAGCGACCAATGTGACGATCTGGCTTTAAGTCGATTCGATAACAAATGACGAAAACGGATGGATTACTCAGGTCTTTACTTCATATGAACACTTTTTACATTCTCCCCTGCAACTCGGCTGCTAGTCCTCCTTTCATGCAGAATCTTAAGGTCCTAGCTCATGTCCAAGGCACCAAAGCTAGCTAAAAAGTCAATAATCGATACCAAAAACGTGAATTGTACTACTTCTTACTGGCTATTACATCAACATAGAAGCTTCATCTGTGTTCTACTATGCTGCTTGTAGTGTCTCAGCATACCGCAGCATGCGACATAGCTTTGCAGACGATAAGTACAAGCGTTTCAGAGAGAAGAGCGGCCAATGTGACGATCTGGCTTTAAGTCGATTCGATAACAAATGACGAAAACGGACGAATTTCTCAGGTTTTTACTACATATGAACACTTTTCACATTTTCCCGTGCTACTCGGCTGCTAGTCCTCCTTTCATGCAGAATCTTAAGGTCCTAGCTCATGTCCAAGGCACCAAAGCTAGCTTAAAAGTCAATAATCGATACCTAAAACTTGAATTGTACTACTTCTTACTGGCTATTACATCAACTTAGAAACTTCATCTGTGTTCTACTATGCTGCTTGTAGTGTCTCAGCATACCGCAGCATACGACATAGCTTTGCAGACGATAAGTACAAGCGTTTCAGAGAGAAGAGCGGCCAATGTGACGATCTGGCTTTAAGTCGATTCGATAACAAATGACGAAAACGGACGAATTTCCAAGGTTTTTACTACATATGAACACTTTTCACAATCTCCCATGCTACTCGGCTGCTAGTCCTCCTTTCATGCAGAGTCTTAACTTCCTAGCTCATGTCCAAGGCACCAATGCTAGCTAAAAAGTCAATAATCGATACCTAAAACTTGTATTGTACTACTTCTTACTGGCTATTACATCAACTTAGAAGCTCCATCTGTGTTCTACTATGGTGACTGTAGTGTCTCCGCATACCGTAGCACGCGACATAGCTTTGTAGACGATAAGTACAACCGTTTCAGAGAGAAGAGCGGCCAATGTGACCATCTGGCTTTAAGTCGATTCGATAACAAATGACGAAAACGGACGGATTTCTCAGGTTTTTACTACATATGAACACTTTTCACATTCTCCCGTGCAACTCGGCTGCTAGTCCTCCTTTCATGCAGAATCTTAAGGTCCTAGCTCATGTCCAAGGCACCAAAGCCAGCTAAAAAGTCAATAATCAATACCTAAAACTTGAATTCTACTACTTCTTACTGGCTATTACATCAACTTAGAAGCTTCATCTGCGTTCTACTATAGTGCTTTTCTGTTTCCGCCTACGGCAACACGCGACATAGCTTTGCAGACGATAAGTACAACCGCTTCAGAGAGAAGAGCGGCCAATGTGACGATCTGACTTTAAGTCGATTCGATAACAAATGACGAAAACGGACGGATTTCTCAGGTTTTTACTATATATGAACACTTTTCACATTCTCCCATGCAAATCGGCTGCTAGTATTCCTTTCATACAGATTGTTAAGGTCCTAGCTTTTGTCCAAGGCACCAAAGCCAGCTAAAAAGTCAATAATCCATACCTAAAACTTGAATTGTACTACTTCTTCCTGGCTATTACGTCAACTTAGAAGCTTCATCTGTGTTCTGCTATGGTGCTTTTAGTGTCTCCACATACCGCAGCACGCGACATAGCTTTGCAGACGATAAGTACAACCGTTTCAGAGAGAAGAGCGGCCAATGTGACGATCTGGCTTTAAGTCGATTCGATAACAATTGACGAAAACGGATGGACTTCTAAGGTTTTTACTACATATGAACACTTTTCACATTCTCCCGTGCAACTCGGCTGCTAGTCCTCCTTTCATGCAGAATCTTAAGGTCCTAGCTCATGTCCAAGGCACCAAAGCCAGCTAAAAAGTCAATAATCGATACCTAAAACTAGAATTGTACTACTTCTTACTGGCTATTACATCAACTTAGAAGCTTCATCTGTGTTCTACTATGGTGCTTTTCTGTTTCCGCCTACGGCAACAAGCGACATAGCTTTGCAGACGATAAGTACAACCGTTTCCGAGAGTAGAGCGGCCAATGTGACGATCTCGCTTTAAGTCGATTCGCTAACAAATGACGAAAACGGACGGATTTCTCAGGTTTTTACTTCATATGAACACTTTTTACATTCTCCACTGCAACTCGGCTGCTAGTTCACCTTTCATGCAGAATCTTATGGTCCTAGCTCATGTCCAAGGCACCAAAGCCAGCTAAAAAGTCAATAATCGATACCTAAAACTTCAATTGTACTACTTCTTACTGGCTATTACATCAACTTAGAAGCTTCATCTGTGTTCTACTATGGTGCTTTTAATGTCTCCGCATATCGCAGCACGCGACATAGCTTTGTAGACGATAAGTACAACCGTTTCAGAGAGAAGAGCGGCCAATGTGACGATCTGGCTTTAAGTCGATTCGATAACAAATGACGAAAACGGACGGATTTCTCAGGTTTTTACTACATATGAACACTTTTCACATTCTCCCGTGCAACTCGGCTGCTAGTCCTCCCTCATGCACAATCGTAAGTTCCTAGCTCGTGTCCAAGACACCTAAGAAGGGTAAAAAGTCAATAACCGATACTTAAAACTTTAATTGTACTACTTCTTACTGGCTATTACATCAACTTAGAAGCTTCATCTGTGTTCTACTATGGTGCCTTTACTGTCTCCGCATACCGCAGCACGCGACATAGCTTTGCAGACGATAAGTACAACCGTTTCAGAGAGAAGAGCGGCCAATGTGACGATCTGGCTTTAAGTCGATTCGACAACAAATAACGAAAACGGACGGATGTCTCAGGTTTTTAATACATATGAACACTTTTCACATTCTCCCGTGCAACTGGGCTGCTAGTCCTCCTTTTATGCAGAATCTTAAAGTCCTAGCTCATGTCCAAGGCACCAAAGCCAACTAAAAAGTCAATAATCGATACCTAAAACTTCAATTGTACTACTTCTTACTGGCTATTACATCAACTTAGAAGCTTCATCTGTGTTCTACTATGGTGATTTTAGTGTCTCCGCATACCGCAGGACGCGACAAAGCTGTGCAGACGATAAGAACAAGCGTTTTAGAGAGAAGAGCGGCCAATGTGACGATCTGGCTTTAAGTGGATTCGATAACAAATGACAAAAACGGATGGATGTCTCAGGTTTTTAATACATATGAACACTTTTCACATTCTCCCGTGCAACTGGGCTGCTAGTCCTCCTTTTATGCAGAATCTTAAAGTCTTAGCTCATGTCCAAGGCACCAAAGCCAGCTAAAAAGTCAATAATCGATACCTAAAACTTGAATGGTATTACTTCTTACTGGCTATTACAGCAACTTAGAAGTTTCATCTGTGTTCTACTATGGTGCTTTTAGAGCCTCCGCATACCGCAGCACGCGACATAGCTTTGCAGACGATAAGTACAACCGTTTCCGAGAGCAGAGCGGCCAATGTGACGATCTGGCTTTAAGTCGATTCGATAACAAATGACGAAAACGGACGGATTTCTCAGGTTTTTACTTCATATGAACACTTTTTACATTCTCCCCTGCAACTCGGCTTGCTAGTCCTCCTTTCATGCAGAATCTTAAGGTCCTAGCTCATGTCCAAGGCACCAAAGCTAGCTAAAAAGTCAATAATCGATACCTAAAACCTGAATTGTACTACTTCTTACTGGCTATTACATCAACTTAGAAGGTTCATCTGTGTTCTACTATGGTACTTTTAGTGTCTCCGCATACCGCAGCGCGCGACATAGCTTTGCAGACAATAAGTACAAGTGTTTCAGAGGGAAGAGCGGCCAATGTGACGATCTGGCTTTAAGTCGATTCGATAACAAATGACGAAAACGGACCGATTTCTCAGGTTTTTACTACATATGAACATTTTTCACATTCTCCCTTGCAACTCGCCTGCTAGTCCTCCTTTCATGCAGAATCTTAAGGTCCTAGCTCATGTCCAAGGCACAAAAGCCAGCTAAAAAGTCAATAATCAATACCTAAAACTTGATTTGTACTACTTCTTCCTGGCTATTACATCAACTTAGAAGCTTCATCTGTGTTCTACTATGGTGCTTTTAGTATCTCCGCAGACCGCAGCACGCGACATAGTTTTGCAGACGATAAGTACAACCGTTTCAGAGAGAAGAGCGGCCCATGTGACGATCTGGCTTTAAGTCGATTCGATAACAAATGACGAAAATGGACGGATTTCTCAGGTTTTTACTACATATGAACACTTTTCACATACTCCCGTGCAACGCGGCCGCTAGTCCTCCTTTCATGCAGAATCGTAAGGTCCTAGCTCATGTCCAAGGCACCAAAGCCAGCTAAAAAGTCAATAATCGATACCTAAAACTTCAATTGTACTACTTCTTACTGGCTATTACATCAACTTAGAAGCTTCATCTGTGTTCTACTATGGTGATTTTAGTGTCTCCGCATACCGCAGGACGCGACAAAGCTGTGCAGACGATAAGAACAAGCGTTTTAGAGAGAAGAGCGGCCAATGTGACGATCTGGCTTTAAGTGGATTCGATAACAAATGACGATAACGGACCGATTATTCAGGTTTTTACTACATATGAACACTTTTCACATTCTCCCTTGCAACTCGGCTGCTAGTCCTCCTTTCATGCAGAATCTTAAGGTCGTAGCTCATGTCCAAGGCACCAAAGCCAGCTAAAAAGTCAATAATCAATACCTAAAACTTGAATTGTACTACTTCTTCCTGGCTATTACATCAACTTAGAAGCTTCATCTGTGTTCTACTACGGTGCTTTTAGTATCTCCGCATACCGCAGCACGCGACATAGTTTTGCAGACGATAAGTACAACCGTTTCAGAGAGAAGAGCGGCCAATGTGACGATCTGGCATTAAGTCGATTCGATAACAAATGACAAAAACGGATGGATGTCTCAGGTTTTTAATACATATGAACACTTTTCACATTCTCCCGTGCAACTGGGCTGCTAGTCCTCCTTTTATGCAGAATCTTAAAGTCTTAGCTCATGTCCAAGGCACCAAAGCCAGCTAAAAAGTCAATAATCGATACCTAAAACTTGAATGGTATTACTTCTTACTGGCTATTACAGCAACTTAGAAGTTTCATCTGTGTTCTACTATGGTGCTTTTAGAGCCTCCGCATACCGCAGCACGCGACATAGCTTTGCAGACGATAAGTACAACCGTTTCCGAGAGCAGAGCGGCCAATGTGACGATCTGGCTTTAAGTCGATTCGATAACAAATGACGAAAACGGACGGATTTCTCAGGTTTTTACTTCATATGAACACTTTTTACATTCTCCCCTGCAACTCGGCTTGCTAGTCCTCCTTTCATGCAGAATCTTAAGGTCCTAGCTCATGTCCAAGGCACCAAAGCTAGCTAAAAAGTCAATAATCGATACCTAAAACCTGAATTGTACTACTTCTTACTGGCTATTACATCAACTTAGAAGGTTCATCTGTGTTCTACTATGGTACTTTTAGTGTCTCCGCATACCGCAGCGCGCGACATAGCTTTGCAGACAATAAGTACAAGTGTTTCAGAGAGAAGAGCGGCCAATGTGACGATCTGGCTTTAAGTCGATTCGATAACAAATGACGAAAACGGACCGATTTCTCAGGTTTTTACTACATATGAACATTTTTCACATTCTCCCTTGCAACTCGCCTGCTAGTCCTCCTTTCATGCAGAATCTTAAGGTCCTAGCTCATGTCCAAGGCACAAAAGCCAGCTAAAAAGTCAATAATCAATACCTAAAACTTGAATTGTACTACTTCTTACTGGCTATTACATCAACTTAGAAGCTTCATCTGTGTTCTACTATGGTGCTTTTAGTATCTCCGCAGACCGCAGCACGCGACATAGTTTTGCAGACGATAAGTACAACCGTTTCAGAGAGAAGAGCGGCCCATGTGACGATCTGGCTTTAAGTCGATTCGATAACAAATGACGAAAATGGACGGATTTCTCAGGTTTTTACTACATATGAACACTTTTCACATACTCCCGTGCAACGCGGCCGCTAGTCCTCGTTTCATGCAAAATCATAAAGTCCTAGCTCATGTCCAAGGCAACAAAGCCAGCTAAAAAGTCAATAATCGATACCTAAATCTTGAATTGGACTACTTCTTACTGGCTATTACATCAACTTAGAAGCATCATTTGTGTTCTACTATGGTGCTTTTAGTGTCTCCGCATATCGCAGCACGCGACATAGCTTTGTAGACGATAAGTACAACCGTTTCAGAGAGAAGAGCGGCCAATGTGACGATCTGGCTTTAAGTCGATTCGATAACAAATGACGAAAACGGACCGATTTCTCAGGTTTTTACTACATATGAACACTTTTCACATTCTCCCTTGCAACTAGGCTGCTAGTCCTCCTTTCATGCAGAATCTTAAGGTCCTAGCTCATGTCCAAGGCACCAAAGACAGCTAAAAAGTCAATAATCAATACCTAAAACTTGAATTGTACTACTTCTTCCTGGCTATTACGTCAACGTAGAAGTTACATCTGTGTTCTACTACGGTGCTTTTAGTTTCTCCGCATATCGCAGCACGCGACATAGCTTTGTAGACGATAAGTACAACCGTTTCAGAGAGAAGAGCGGCCAATGTGACGATCTGGCTTTAAGTCGATTCGATAACAAATGACGAAAACGGACGGATTTCTCAGGTTTTTACTATATATGAACACTTTTCACATTCTCCCGTGCAACTTGGCTGCTAGTCCTCCTTTCATGCAGAATCATAAGGTCCTAGCTCATGTCCAAAGCACCAAAGCTAGCTAAAAAGTCAATAATCGATACCTAAAACTTTAATTGTACTACCTCTTACTGGCTATTACATCAACTTAGAAGCTTCATCTGTGTTCTACTATGGTGCTTTTAGTGTCTCCGCATACCGCAGCACGCGACATAGCTTTGCAATCGATAAGTACAACCGTTTCAGAGAGAAGAGCGGCTAATTTGACGATCTGGCTTTAAGTCGATTCGATAACAAATGACGAAAACGGACGGATTTCTCAGGTTTTTACTACATATGAACACTTTTCACATTCTCCCGTGCAACTCGGCTGCTAGTCCTCCTTTCATGCAGAATCTTAAGGTCCTAGCTCATGTCCAAGGCACCAAAGCCAGCTAAAAAGTCAATAATCGATACCTAAAACATGAATTGTACTAATTCTTACTGGCTATTACATCAACTGAGAAGCTTCATCTGTGATCTCATATGGTGCTTTTAGTGTCTCCACATACCGCAGCACGTGACATAGCTTTGTAGACGATAAGTACTACCGTTTCAGAGAGAAGAGCGGCCAATGTGACGATCTGACTTTAAGTCGATTCGATAACAAATGACGAAAGCGGACGGATTTCTCAGGTTTTTATTACATATGAACACTTTTCACATTCTCCCGTGCAACTCGGCTGCTAGTCCTCCTTTCCTGCAGAATCTTAAGGTCCTAGCTCGTGTCCAAGGCACCAAAGCCAGCTAAAAAGTCAATAATCGATACCTAAAACTTGAATTGGATTACTTCTTACCTCCTATTACATCAACTTAGATGCTTCATCTGTGTTCTGCTATGGTGCTTTTAGTGTCTCCACATACCGCAGCACGCGACATAGCTTTGCAGACGATAAGTACAACCGTTTCAGAGAGAAGAGCGGCCAATGTGACGATCTGGCTTTAAGTCGATTCGATAACAAATGACGAAAACGGACCGATTTCTCAGGTTTTTACTACATATGAACACTTTTCACATTCTCCCTTGCAACTCGCCTGCTAGTCCTCCTTTCATGCAGAATCTTAAGGTCCTAGCTCATGTCCAAGGCACAAAAGCCAGCTAAAAAGTCAATAATCAATACCTAAAACTTGATTTGTACTACTTCTTCCTGGCTATTACATCAACTTAGAAGCTTCATCTGTGTTCTACTACGGTGGTTTTAGTATCTCCGCATACCGCAGCACGCGACATAGTTTTGCAGACGATAAGTACAACCGTTTCAGAGAGAAGAGCGGCCAATGTGACGATCTGGCTTTAAGTCGATTCGATAACAAATGACGAAAATGGACGGATTTCTCAGGTTTTTACTACATATGAACACTTTTCACATACTCCCGTGCAACGCGGCCGCTAGTCCTCGTTTCATGCAAAATCATAAAGTCCTAGCTCATGTCCAAGGCACCAAAGCCAGCTAAAAAGTCAATAATCGATACCTAAATCTTGAATTGGACTACTTCTTACTGGCTATTACATCAACTTAGAAGCATCATTTGTGTTCTACTATGGTGCTTTTAGTGTCTCCGCATATCGCAGCACGCGACATAGCTTTGTAGACGATAAGTACAACCGTTTCAGAGAGAAGAGCGGCCAATGTGACGATCTGGCTTTAAGTCGATTCGATAACAAATGACGAAAACGGACCGATTTCTCAGGTTTTTACTACATATGAACACTTTTCACATTCTCCCTTGCAACTAGGCTGCTAGTCCTCCTTTCATGCAGAATCTTAAGGTCCTAGCTCATGTCCAAGGCACCAAAGACAGCTAAAAAGTCAATAATCAATACCTAAAACTTGAATTGTACTACTTCTTCCTGGCTATTACGTCAACGTAGAAGCTACATCTGTGTTCTACTACGCTGCTTTTAGTTTCTCCGCATATCGCAGCACGCGACATAGCTTTGTAGACGATAAGTACAACCGTTTCAGAGAGAAGAGCGGCCAATGTGACGATCTGGCTTTAAGTCGATTCGATAACAAATGACGAAAACGGACGGATTTCTCAGGTTTTTACTATATATGAACACTTTTCACATTCTCCCGTGCAACTTGGCTGCTAGTCCTCCTTTCATGCAGAATCATAAGGTCCTAGCTCATGTCCAAAGCACCAAAGCTAGCTAAAAAGTCAATAATCGATACCTAAAACTTTAATTGTACTACCTCTTACTGGCTATTACATCAACTTAGAAGCTTCATCTGTGTTCTACTATGGTGCTTTTAGTGTCTCCGCATACCGCAGCACGCGACATAGCTTTGCAATCGATAAGTACAACCGTTTCAGAGAGAAGAGCGGCTAATTTGACGATCTGGCTTTAAGTCGATTCGATAACAAATGACGAAAACGGACGGATTTCTCGGGTTTTTACTACACATTAACACTTTTCACATTCTCCCATGCAAATCGGCTGCTAGTATTCCTTTTATACAGATTGTTAAGGTCCTAGCTTTTGTCCAAGGCACCAAAGCCAGCTAAAAAGTCAATAATCCATACCTAAAACTTGAAATGTACTACTTCTTCCTGGCTATTACGTCAACTTAGAAGCTTCATCTGTGTTCTACTATGGTGCTTTTAGTGTCTCCGCATACCGCAGCACGCGACATAGCTTTGCAGACGATAAGTACAACCGTTTCAGAGAGAAGAGCGGCCAGTGTGACGATCTGGCTCTATGTCGATTCGATAACAAATGACGAAAACGGACGGATTTCTCAGGTTTTTACTACATATGAACACTTTTCACATTCTCCCGTGCAACTCGGCTGCTAGTCCTCCTTTCATGCAGAATCTTAAGGTCCTAGCTCATGTCCAAGGCACCAAAGCCAGCTAAAAAGTCAATAATCGATACCTAAAACATGAATTGTACTAATTCTTACTGGCTATTACATCGACTGAGAAGCTTCATCTGTGATCTCATATGGTGCTTTTAGTGTCTCCACATACCGCAGCACGTGACATAGCTTTGTAGACGATAAGTACTACCGTTTCAGAGAGAAGAGCGGCCAATGTGACGATCTGACTTTAAGTCGATTCGATAACAAATGACGAAAGCGGACGGATTTCTCAGGTTTTTATTACATATGAACACTTTTCACATTCTCCCGTGCAACTCGGCTGCTAGTCCTCCTTTCCTGCAGAATCTTAAGGTCCTAGCTCGTGTCCAAGGCACCAAAGCCAGCTAAAAAGTCAATAATCGATACCTAAAACTAGAATTGTACTACTTCTTACTGGGTATTACATCAACTTAGAAGCTTCATCTGTGTTCTACTATGGTGCTTTTCTGTTTCCGCCTACGGCAACAAGCGACATAGCTTTGCAGACGATAAGTACAACCGTTTCCGAGAGTAGAGCGGCCAATGTGACGATCTCGCTTTAAGTCGATTCGCTAACAAATGACGAAAACGGACGGATTTCTCAGGTTTTTACTTCATATGAACACTTTTTACATTCTCCCCTGCAACTCGGCTGCTAGTCCACCTTTCATGCAGGATCTTATGGTCCTAGCTCATGTCCAAGGCACCAAAGCCAGCTAAAAAGTCAATAATCGATACCTAAAACATCAATTGTACTACTTCTTACTGGCTATTACATCAACTTAGAAGCTTCATCTGTGTTCTACTATGGTGCTTTTAATGTCTCCGCATATCGCAGCACGCGACATAGCTTTGTAGACGATAAGTACAACCGTTTCAGAGAGAAGAGCGGCCAATGTGACGATCTGGCTTTAAGTCGATTCGATAACAAATGACGAAAACGGACGGATTTCTCAGGTTTTTACTACATATGAACACTTTTCACATTCTCCCGTGCAACTCGGCTGCTAGTCCTCCCTCATGCAAAATCGTAAGTTCCTAGCTCGTGTCCAAGACACCTAAGAAGGGTAAAAAGTCAATAACCGATACTTAAAACTTTAATTGTACTACTTCTTACTGGCTATTACATCAACTTAGAAGCTTCATCTGTGTTCTACTATGGTGCCTTTACTGTCTCCGCATACCGCAGCACGTGACATTGCTTTGCAGACGATAAGTAAAACCGTTTCAGAGAGAAGAGCGGCCAATGTGACGATCTGGCTTTAAGTCGATTCGACAACAAATAACGAAAACGGACGGATGTCTCAGGTTTTTAATACATATGAACACTTTTCACATTCTCCCGTGCAACTGGGCTGCTAGTCCTCCTTTTATGCGGAATCTTAAAGTCCTAGCTCATGTCCAAGGCACCAAAGCCAGCTAAAAAGTCAATAATCGATACCTAAAACTTGAATGGTATTACTTCTTACTGGCTATTACAGCAACTTAGAAGTTTCATCTGTGTTCTACTATGGTGCTTTTAGAGCCTCCGCATACCGCAGCACGCGACATAGCTTTGAAGACGATAAGTACAACCGTTTCCGACAGCAGAGCGGCCAATGTGACGATTCGGCTTTAAGTCGATTCGATAACAAATGACGAAAACGGACGGATTTCTCAGGTTTTTACTTCATATGAACACTTTTTACATTCTCCCCTGCAACTCGGCTGCTAGTCCTCCTTTCATGCAGAATCTTAAGGTCCTAGCTCATGTCCAAGGCACCAAAGCCAGCTAAAAAGTCAATAATCGATACCTAAAACTTCAATTGTACTACTTCTTACTGGCTATTACATCAACTTAGAAGCTTCATCTGTGTTCTACTATGGTGATTTTAGTGTCTCCGCATACCGCAGGACGCGACATAGCTGTGCAGACGATAAGAACAAGCGTTTTAGAGAGAAGAGCGGCCAATGTGACGATCTGGCTTTAAGTCGATTCGATAACAAATGACGATAACGGACCGATTATTCAGGTTTTTACTGCATATGAACACTTTTCACATTCTCCCTTGCAACTCGGCTGCTAGTCCTCCTTTCATGCAGAATCTTAAGGTCCTAGCTCATGTCCAAGGCACCAAAGCCAGCTAAAAAGTCAATAATCAATACCTAAAACTTGAATTGTACTACTTCTTCCTGGCTATTACATCAACTTAGAAGCTTCATCTGTGTTCTACTACGGTGCTTTTAGTTTCTCCGCATACCGCAGCACGCGACATAGTTTTGCAGACTATAAGTACAACCGTTTCAGAGAGAAGAGCGGCCAATGTGACGATCTGGCTTTAAGTGGATTCGATAACAAATGACGAAAGTGGACGGATTTCTCAGGTTTTTACTACATATGAACACTTTTCACATACTCCAGTGCAACGCGGCCGCTAGTCCTCGTTTCATGCATAATCATAAGGTCCTAGCTCATGTCCAAGGCACCAAAGCCAGCTAAACAGTCAATAATCGATACCTAAATCTTGAATTGGACTACTTCTTACTGGCTATTACATCAACTTAGAAGCTTCATTTGTGTTCTACAATGGTGCTTTTAATGTCTCCGCATATCGCAGCACGCGACATAGCTTTGTAGACGATAAGTACAACCCTTTCAGAGAGAAGAGCGGCCAATGTGACGATCTGGCTTTAAGTCGATTCGATAACAAATGACAAAAACGGATGGATGTCTCAGGGTTTTAATACATATGAACACTTTTCACATTCTCCCGTGCAACTGGGCTGCTAGTCCTCCTTTTATGCAGAATCTTAAAGTCCTAGCTCATGTCCAAGGCACCAAAGCCAGCTATAAAGTCAATAATCGATACCTAAAACTTGAATGGTATTACTTCTTACTGGCTATTACAGCAACTTAGAAGTTTCATCTGTGTTCTACTATGGTGCTTTTAGAGCCTCCGCATACCGCAGCACGCGACATAGCTTTGCAGACGATAAGTACATCCGTTTCCGAGAGCAGAGCGGCCAATGTGACGATCTGGCTTTAAGTCGATTCGATAACAAATGACGAAAACGTACGGATTTCTCAGGTTTTTACTTCATATGAACACTTTTTACATTCTCCCCTGCAACTCGGCTGCTAGTCCACCTTTCATGCAGAATCTTAAGGTCCTAGCTCATGTCCAAGGCACCAAAGCCAGCTAAAAAGTCAATAATCGATACCTAAAACTTGAATTGTACTTTTTCTTCCTGGCTATTACATCAACTTAGAAGCTTCATCTGTGTTCTACTACGGTGCTTTTAGTTTCTCCGCATACCGCAGCACGCGACATAGTTTTGCAGACTATAAGTACAACCGTTTCAGAGAGAAGAGCGGCCAATGTGACGATCTGGCTTTAAGTGGATTCGATAACAAATGACGAAAATGGACGGATTTCTCAGGTTTTTACTACATATGAACACTTTTCACATACTCCAGTGCAACGCGGCCGCTAGTCCTCGTTTCATGCATAATCATATGGTCCTAGCTCATGTCCAAGGCACCAAAGCCAGCTAAAAAGTCAATAATCGATACCTAAATCTTGAATTGGACTACTTCTTGCTGGCTATTACATCAACTTAGAAGCTTCATTTGTGTTCTACAATGGTGCTTTTAATGTCTCCGCATATCGCAGCACGCGACATAGCTGTGCAGACGATAAGAACAAGCGTTTTAGAGAGAAGAGCGGCCAATGTGACGATCTGGCTTTAAGTCGATTCGATAACAAATGACGATAACGGACCGATTATTCAGGTTTTTACTACATATGAACACTTTTCACATTCTCCCTTGCAACTCGGCTGCTAGTCCTCCTTTCATGCAGAATCTTAAGGTCCTAGCTCATGTCCAAGGCACCAAAGCCAGCTAAAAAGTCAATAATCAATACCTAAAACTTGAATTGTACTACTTCTTCCTGGCTATTACATCAACTTAGAAGCTTCATCTGTGTTCTACTACGGTGCTTTTAGTTTCTCCGCATACCGCAGCACGCGACATAGTTTTGCAGACTATAAGTACAACCGTTTGAGAGAGAAGAGCGGCCAATGTGACGATCTGGCTTTAAGTGGATTCGATAACAAATGACGAAAATGGACGGATTTCTCAGGTTTTTACTACATATGAACACTTTTCACATACTCCAGTGCAACGCGGCCGCTAGTCCTCGTTTCATGCATAATCATAAGGTCCTAGCTCATGTCCAAGGCACCAAAGCCAGCTAAAAAGTCAATAATCGATACCTAAATCTTGAATTGGACTACTTCTTACTGGCTATTACATCAACTTAGAAGCTTCATTTGTGTTCTACAATGGTGCTTTTAATGTCTCCGCATATCGCAGCACGCGACATAGCTTTGTAGACGATAAGTACAACCGTTTCAGAGAGAAGAGCGGCCAATGTGACGATCTGGCTTTAAGTCGATTCGATAACAAATGACAAAAACGGATGGATGTCTCAGGGTTTTAATACATATGAACACTTTTCACATTCTCCCGTGCAACTGGGCTGCTAGTCCTCCTTTTATGCAGAATCTTAAAGTCCTAGCTCATGTCCAAGGCACCAAAGCCAGCTAAAAAGTCAATAATCGATACCTAAAACTTGAATGGTATTCATTCTTACTGGCTATTACAGCAACTTAGAAGTTTCATCTGTGTTCTACTATGGTGCTTTTAGAGCCTCCGCATACCGCAGCACGCGACATAGCTTTGCAGACGATAAGTACAACCGTTTCCGAGAGCAGAGCGGCCAATGTGACGATCTGGCTTTAAGTCGATTCGATAACAAATGACGAAAACGGACGGATTTCTCAGGTTTTTACTTCATATGAACACTTTTTACATTCTCCCCTGCAACTCGGCTGCTAGTCCTCCTTTCATGCAGAATCTTAAGGTCCTAGCTCATGTCCAAGGCACCAAAGCTAGCTAAAAAGTCAATAATCGACACCTAAAACTTGAATTGTACTACTTCTTACTGGCTATTACATCAACTTAGAAGGTTCATCTGTGTTCTACTATGGTACTTTTAGTGTCTCCGCATACCGCAGCACGCGACATAGCTTTGCAGACGATAGTTACAAGTGTTTCAGAGAGAAGAGCGGCCAATGTGACGATCTGGCTTTAAGTCGATTCGATAACAAATGACGAAAACGGACCGATTACTCAGGTTTTTACTACATATGAACACTTTTCACATTCTCCCTTGCAACTAGGCTGCTAGTCCTCCTTTCATGCAGAATCTTAAGGTCCTAGCTCATGTCCAAGGCACCAAAGACAGCTAAAAAGTCAATAATCAATACCTAAAACTTGAATTGTACTACTTCTTCCTGGCTATTACGTCAACGTAGAAGCTACATCTGTGTTCTACTACGGTGCTTTTAGTTTCTCCGCATACCGCAGCACGCGACATAGTTTTCAGACGATAAGTACAACCGTTTCAGAGAGAAGAGCGGCCATTGTGACGATCTGGCTTTAAGTCGATTCGATAACAAATGACGAAAACGGACGAATTTCTCAGGTTTTTACTACATATGAACACTTTTCACATTCTCCCGTGCTACTCGGCTGCTAGTCCTCCTTTCATGCAGAATCTTAAGGTCCTAGCTCATGTCCAAGTCACCAAAGCCAGCTAAAAAGTCAATAATCGATACCTATTTCTCTAATTGGTCTACTTCTTACTGGCTATTACATCAACTTAGAAGCTTCATCTGTGTTCTACTATGGTGCTTTTCTGTTTCCGCCTACGGCAACACGCGACATAGCTTTGCAGACGATAAGTACAACCGTTTCTGAGAGCAGAGCAACCAATGTGACGATCTGGCTTTAAGTCGATTCGTTAACAAATGACGAAAACGGACGGATTACTCAGGTCTTTACTACATATGAACACTTTTTACATTCTCCCCTGCAACTCGGCTGCTAGTCCTCCTTTCATGCAGAATCTTAAGGTCCTAGCTCATGTCCAAGGCACCAAAGCCAGCTAAAAAGTCAATAATCGATACCTAAAACTTGAATTGTACTACTTCTTACTGGCTACTACATCAACATAGAAGCTTCATCTGTGTTCTACTATGGTGCCTTTACTGTCTCCGCATACCGCAGCACGCGACATAGCTTTGCAGACGATAAGTACAACCGTTTCAGAGAGAAGAGCGGCCAATGTGACGATCTGGCTTTAAGTCGATTCGACAACAAATAACGAAAACGGACGGATGTCTCAGGTTTTTAATACATATGAACACTTTTCACATTCTCCCGTGCAACTGGGCTGCTAGTCCTCCTTTTATGCAGAATCTTAAAGTCCTAGCTCATGTCCAAGGCACCAAAGCCAACTAAAAAGTCAATAATCGATACCTAAAACTTGAATGGTATTACTTCTTACTGGCTATTTCAGCAACTTAGAAGTTTCATCTGTGTTCTACTATGGTGCTTTTAGAGCCTCCGCATACCGCAGCACGCGACATAGCTTTGCAGACGATAAGTACAACCGTTTCCGACAGCAGAGCGGCCAATGTGTCGATCTGGCTTTAAGTCGATTCGATAACAAATGACGAAAACGGACGGATTTCTCAGGTTTTTACTTCATATGAACACTTTTTACATTCTCCCCTGCAACTCGGCTGCTAGTCCACCTTTCATGCAGAATCTTAAGGTCCTAGCTCATGTCCAAGGCACCAAAGCCAGCTAAAAAGTCAATAATCGATACCTAAAACTTCAATTGTACTACTTCTTACTGGCTATTACATCAACTTAGAAGCTTCATCTGTGTTCTACTATGGTGATTTTAGTGTCTCCGCATACCGCAGGACGCGACAAAGCTGTGCAGACGATAAGAACAAGCGTTTTAGAGAGAAGAGCGGCCAATGTGACGATCTGGCTTTAAGTGGATTCGATAACAAATGACGATAACGGACCGATTATTCAGGTTTTTACTACATATGAACACTTTTCACATTCTCCCTTGCAACTCGGCTGCTAGTCCTCCTTTCATGCAGAATCTTAAGGTCGTAGCTCATGTCCAAGGCACCAAAGCCAGCTAAAAAGTCAATAATCAATACCTAAAACTTGAATTGTACTACTTCTTCCTGGCTATTACATCAACTTAGAAGCTTCATCTGTGTTCTACTACGGTGCTTTTAGTATCTCCGCATACCGCAGCACGCGACATAGTTTTGCAGACGATAAGTACAACCGTTTCAGAGAGAAGAGCGGCCAATGTGACGATCTGGCATTAAGTCGATTCGATAACAAATGACAAAAACGGATGGATGTCTCAGGTTTTTAATACATATGAACACTTTTCACATTCTCCCGTGCAACTGGGCTGCTAGTCCTCCTTTTATGCAGAATCTTAAAGTCCTAGCTCATGTCCAAGGCACCAAAGCCACCTAAAAAGTCAATAATCGATACCTAAAACTTGAATGGTATTACTTCTTACTGGCTATTACAGCAACTTAGAAGTTTCATCTGTGTTCTACTATGGTGCTTTTAGAGCCTCCGCATACCGCAGCACGCGACATAGCTTTGCAGACGATAAGTACAACCGTTTCCGAGAGCAGAGCGGCCAATGTGACGATCTGGCTTTAAGTCGATTCGATAACAAATGACGAAAACGGACGGATTTCTCAGGTTTTTACTTCATATGAACACTTTTTACATTCTCCCCTGCAACTCGGCTTGCTAGTCCTCCTTTCATGCAGAATCTTAAGGTCCTAGCTCATGTCCAAGGCACCAAAGCTAGCTAAAAAGTCAATAATCGATACCTAAAACCTGAATTGTACTACTTCTTACTGGCTATTACATCAACTTAGAAGGTTCATCTGTGTTCTACTATGGTACTTTTAGTGTCTCCGCATACCGCAGCACGCGACATAGCTTTGCAGACAATAAGTACAAGTGTTTCAGAGAGAAGAGCGGCCAATGTGACGATCTGGCTTTAAGTCGATTCGATAACAAATGACGAAAACGGACCGATTTCTCAGGTTTTTACTACATATGAACATTTTTCACATTCTCCCTTGCAACTCGCCTGCTAGTCCTCCTTTCATGCAGAATCTTAAGGTCCTAGCTCATGTCCAAGGCACAAAAGCCAGCTAAAAAGTCAATAATCAATACCTAAAACTTGATTTGTACTACTTCTTCCTGGCTATTACATCAACTTAGAAGCTTCATCTGTGTTCTACTATGGTGCTTTTAGTATCTCCGCATACCGCAGCACGCGACATAGTTTTGCAGACGATAAGTACAACCGTTTCAGAGAGAAGAGCGGCCCATGTGACGATCTGGCTTTAAGTCGATTCGATAACAAATGACGAAAATGGACGGATTTCTCAGGTTTTTACTACATATGAACACTTTTCACATACTCCCGTGCAACGCGGCCGCTAGTCCTCGTTTCATGCAAAATCATAAAGTCCTAGCTCATGTCCAAGGCACCAAAGCCAGCTAAAAAGTCAATAATCGATACCTAAATCTTGAATTGGACTACTTCTTACTGGCTATTACATCAACTTAGAAGCATCATTTGTGTTCTACTATGGTGCTTTTAGTGTCTCCGCATATCGCAGCACGCGACATAGCTTTGTAGACGATAAGTACAACCGTTTCAGAGAGAAGAGCGGCCAATGTGACGATCTGGCTTTAAGTCGATTCGATAACAAATGACGAAAACGGACCGATTTCTCAGGTTTTTACTACATATGAACACTTTTCACATTCTCCCTTGCAACTAGGCTGCTAGTCCTCCTTTCATGCAGAATCTTAAGGTCCTAGCTCATGTCCAAGGCACCAAAGACAGCTAAAAAGTCAATAATCAATACCTAAAACTTGAATTGTACTACTTCTTCCTGGCTATTACGTCAACGTAGAAGCTTCATCTGTGTTCTACTACGGTGCTTTTAGTTTCTCCGCATATCGCAGCACGCGACATAGCTTTGTAGACGATAAGTACAACCGTTTCAGAGAGAAGAGCGGCCAATGTGACGATCTGGCTTTAAGTCGATTCGATAACAAATGACGAAAACGGACGGATTTCTCAGGTTTTTACTATATATGAACACTTTTCACATTCTCCCGTGCAACTTGGCTGCTAGTCCTCCTTTCATGCAGAATCATAAGGTCCTAGCTCATGTCCAAAGCACCAAAGCTAGCTAAAAAGTCAATAATCGATACCTAAAACTTTAATTGTACTACCTCTTACTGGCTATTACATCAACTTAGAAGCTTCATCTGTGTTCTACTATGGTGCTTTTAGTGTCTCCGCATACCGCAGCACGCGACATAGCTTTGCAATCGATAAGTACAACCGTTTCAGAGAGAAGAGCGGCTAATTTGACGATCTGGCTTTAAGTCGATTCGATAACAAATGACGAAAACGGACGGATTTCCCAGGTTTTTACTACATATGAACACTTTTCACATTCTCCCGTGCAACTCGGCTGCTAGTCCTCCTTTCATGCAGAATCTTAAGGTCCTAGCTCATGTCCAAGGCACCAAAGCCAGCTAAAAAGTCAATAATCGATACCTAAAACATGAATTGTACTAATTCTTACTGGCTATTACATCAACTGAGAAGCTTCATCTGTGATCTCATATGGTGCTTTTAGTGTCTCCACATACCGCAGCACGTGACATAGCTTTGTAGACGATAAGTACTACCGTTTCAGAGAGAAGAGCGGCCAATGTGACGATCTGACTTTAAGTCGATTCGATAACAAATGACGAAAGCGGACGGATTTCTCAGGTTTTTATTACATATGAACACTTTTCACATTCTCCCGTGCAACTCGGCTGCTAGTCCTCCTTTCCTGCAGAATCTTAAGGTCCTAGCTCGTGTCCAAGGCACCAAAGCCAGCTAAAAAGTCAATAATCGATACCTAAAACTTGAATTGGATTACTTCTTACCTCCTATTACATCAACTTAGATGCTTCATCTGTGTTCTGCTATGGTGCTTTTAGTGTCTCCACATACCGCAGCACGCGACATAGCTTTGCAGACGATAAGTACAACCGTTTCAGAGAGAAGAGCGGCCAATGTGACGATCTGGCTTTAAGTCGATTCGATAACAAATGACGAAAACGGACCGATTTCTCAGGTTTTTACTACATATGAACACTTTTCACATTCTCCCTTGCAACTCGCCTGCTAGTCCTCCTTTCATGCAGAATCTTAAGGTCCTAGCTCATGTCCAAGGCACAAAAGCCAGCTAAAAAGTCAATAATCAATACCTAAAACTTGATTTGTACTACTTCTTCCTGGCTATTACATCAACTTAGAAGCTTCATCTGTGTTCTACTACGGTGGTTTTAGTATCTCCGCATACCGCAGCACGCGACATAGTTTTGCAGACGATAAGTACAACCGTTTCAGAGAGAAGAGCGGCCAATGTGACGATCTGGCTTTAAGTCGATTCGATAACAAATGACGAAAATGGACGGATTTCTCAGGTTTTTACTACATATGAACACTTTTCACATACTCCCGTGCAACGCGGCCGCTAGTCCTCGTTTCATGCAAAATCATAAAGTCCTAGCTCATGTCCAAGGCACCAAAGCCAGCTAAAAAGTCAATAATCGATACCTAAATCTTGAATTGGACTACTTCTTACTGGCTATTACATCGACTTAGAAGCATCATTTGTGTTCTACTATGGTGCTTTTAGTGTCTCCGCATATCGCAGCACGCGACATAGCTTTGTAGACGATAAGTACAACCGTTTCAGAGAGAAGAGCGGCCAATGTGACGATCTGGCTTTAAGTCGATTCGATAACAAATGACGAAAACGGACCGATTTCTCAGGTTTTTACTACATATGAACACTTTTCATATTCGCCCTTGCAACTAGGCTGCTAGTCCTCCTTTCATGCAGAATCTTAAGGTCCTAGCTCATGTCCAAGGCACCAAAGACAGCTAAAAAGTCAATAATCAATACCTAAAACTTGAATTGTACTACTTCTTCCTGGCTATTACGTCAACGTAGAAGCTACATCTGTGTTCTACTACGCTGCTTTTAGTTTCTCCGCATATCGCAGCACGCGACATAGCTTTGTAGACGATAAGTACAACCGTTTCAGAGAGAAGAGCGGCCAATGTGACGATCTGGCTTTAAGTCGATTCGATAACAAATGACGAAAACGGACGGATTTCTCAGGTTTTTACTATATATGAACACTTTTCACATTCTCCCGTGCAACTTGGCTGCTAGTCCTCCTTTCATGCAGAATCATAAGGTCCTAGCTCATGTCCAAAGCACCAAAGCTAGCTAAAAAGTCAATAATCGATACCTAAAACTTTAATTGTACTACCTCTTACTGGCTATTACATCAACTTAGAAGCTTCATCTGTGTTCTACTATGGTGCTTTTAGTGTCACCGCATACCGCAGCACGCGACATAGCTTTGCAATCGATAACTACAACCGTTTCAGAGAGAAGAGCGGCTAATTTGACGATCTGGCTTTAAGTCGATTCGATAACAAATGACGAAAACGGACGGATTTCTCGGGTTTTTACTACACATTAACACTTTTCACATTCTCCCATGCAAATCGGCTGCTAGTATTAATTTTATACAGATTGTTAAGGTCCTAGCTTTTGTCCAAGGCACCAAAGCCAGCTAAAAAGTCAATAATCCATACCTAAAACTTGAATTGTACTACTTCTTCCTGGCTATTACGTCAACTTAGAAGCTTCATCTGTGTTCTACTATGGTGCTTTTAGTGTCTCCGCATACCGCAGCACGCGACATAGCTTTGCAGACGATAAGTACAACCGTTTCAGAGAGAAGAGCGGCCAGTGTGACGATCTGGCTCTATGTCGATTCGATAACAAATGACGAAAACGGACGGATTTCTCAGGTTTTTACTACATATGAACACTTTTCACATTCTCCCGTGCAACTCGGCTGCTAGTCCTCCTTTCATGCAGAATCTTAAGGTCCTAGCTCATGTCCAAGGCACCAAAGCCAGCTAAAAAGTCAATAATCGATACCTAAAACATGAATTGTACTAATTCTTACTGGCTATTACATCAACTGAGAAGCTTCATCTGTGATCTCATATGGTGCTTTTAGTGTCTCCACATACCGCAGCACGTGACATAGCTTTGTAGACGATAAGTACTACCGTTTCAGAGAGAAGAGCGGCCAGTGTGACGATCTGGCTCTATGTCGATTCGATAACAAATGACGAAAACGGACGGATTTCTCAGGTTTTTACTACATATGAACACTTTTCACATTCTCCCGTGCAACTCGGCTGCTAGTCCTCCTTTCATGCAGAATCTTAAGGTCCTAGCTCATGTCCAAGGCACCAAAGCCAGCTAAAAAGTCAATAATCGATACCTAAAACTAGAATTGTACTACTTCTTACTGGGTATTACATCAACTTAGAAGCTTCATCTGTGTTCTACTATGGTGCTTTTCTGTTTCCGCCTACGGCAACAAGCGACATAGCTTTGCAGACGATAAGTACAACCGTTTCCGAGAGTAGAGCGGCCAATGTGACGATCTCGCTTTAAGTCGATTCGCTAACAAATGACGAAAACGGACGGATTTCTCAGGTTTTTACTTCATATGAACACTTTTTACATTCTCCCCTGCAACTCGGCTGCTAGTCCACCTTTCATGCAGGATCTTATGGTCCTAGCTCATGTCCAAGGCACCAAAGCCAGCTAAAAAGTCAATAATCGATACCTAAAACTTCAATTGTACTACTTCTTACTGGCTATTACATCAACTTAGAAGCTTCATCTGTGTTCTACTATGGTGCTTTTAATGTCTCCGCATATCGCAGCACGCGACATAGCTTTGTAGACGATAAGTACAACCGTTTCAGAGAGAAGAGCGGCCAATGTGACGATCTGGCTTTAAGTCGATTCGATAACAAATGACGAAAACGGACGGATTTCTCAGGTTTTTACTACATATGAACACTTTTCACATTCTCCCGTGCAACTCGGCTGCTAGTCCTCCCTCATGCAAAATCGTAAGTTCCTAGCTTGTGTCCAAGACACCTAAGAAGGGTAAAAAGTCAATAACCGATACTTAAAACTTTAATTGTACTACTTCTTACTGGCTATTACATCAACTTAGAAGCTTCATCTGTGTTCTACTATGGTGCCTTTACTGTCTCCGCATACCGCAGCACGTGACATTGCTTTGCAGACGATAAGTAAAACCGTTTCAGAGAGAAGAGCGGCCAATGTGACGATCTGGCTTTAAGTCGATTCGACAACAAATAACGAAAACGGACGGATGTCTCAGGTTTTTAATACATATGAACACTTTTCACATTCTCCCGTGCAACTGGGCTGCTAGTCCTCCTTTTATGCGGAATCTTAAAGTCCTAGCTCATGTCCAAGGCACCAAAGCCAGCTAAAAAGTCAATAATCGATACCTAAAACTTGAATGGTATTACTTCTTACTGGCTATTACAGCAACTTAGAAGTTTCATCTGTGTTCTACTATGGTGCTTTTAGAGCCTCCGCATACCGCAGCACGCGACATAGCTTTGCAGACGATAAGTACAACCGTTTCCGACAGCAGAGCGGCCAATGTGACGATTCGGCTTTAAGTCGATTCGATAACAAATGACGAAAACGGACGGATTTCTCAGGTTTTTACTTCATATGAACACTTTTTACATTCTCCCCTGCAACTCGGCTGCTAGTCCTCCTTTCATGCAGAATCTTAAGGTCCTAGCTCATGTCCAAGGCACCAAAGCCAGCTAAAAAGTCAATAATCGATACCTAAAACTTCAATTGTACTACTTCTTACTGGCTATTACATCAACTTAGAAGCTTCATCTGTGTTCTACTATGGTGATTTTAGTGTCTCCGCATACCGCAGGACGCGACATAGCTGTGCAGACGATAAGAACAAGCGTTTTAGAGAGAAGAGCGGCCAATGTGACGATCTGGCTTTAAGTCGATTCGATAACAAATGACGATAACGGACCGATTATTCAGGTTTCTACTGCATATGAACACTTTTCACATTCTCCCTTGCAACTCGGCTGCTAGTCCTCCTTTCATGCAGAATCTTAAGGTCCTAGCTCATGTCCAAGGCACCAAAGCCAGCTAAAAAGTCAATAATCAATACCTAAAACTTGAATTGTACTACTTCTTCCTGGCTATTACATCAACTTAGAAGCTTCATCTGTGTTCTACTACGGTGCTTTTAGTTTCTCCGCATACCGCAGCACGCGACATAGTTTTGCAGACTATAAGTACAACCGTTTCAGAGAGAAGAGCGGCCAATGTGACGATCTGGCTTTAAGTGGATTCGATAACAAATGACGAAAGTGGACGGATTTCTCAGGTTTTTACTACATATGAACACTTTTCACATACTCCAGTGCAACGCGGCCGCTAGTCCTCGTTTCATGCATAATCATAAGGTCCTAGCTCATGTCCAAGGCATCAAAGCCAGCTAAACAGTCAATAATCGATACCTAAATCTTGAATTGGACTACTTCTTACTGGCTATTACATCGACTTAGAAGCTTCATTTGTGTTCTACAATGGTGCTTTTAATGTCTCCGCATATCGCAGCACGCGACATAGCTTTGTAGACGATAAGTACAACCGTTTCAGAGAGAAGAGCGGCCAATGTGACGATCTGGCTTTAAGTCGATTCGATAACAAATGACAAAAACGGATGGATGTCTCAGGGTTTTAATACATATGAACACTTTTCACATTCTCCCGTGCAACTGGGCTGCTAGTCCTCCTTTTATGCAGAATCTTAAAGTCCTAGCTCATGTCCAAGGCACCAAAGCCAGCTATAAAGTCAATAATCGATACCTAAAACTTGAATGGTATTACTTCTTACTGGCTATTACAGCAACTTAGAAGTTTCATCTGTGTTCTACTATGGTGCTTTTAGAGCCTCCGCATACCGCAGCACGCGACATAGCTTTGCAGACGATAAGTACATCCGTTTCCGAGAGCAGAGCGGCCAATGTGACGATCTGGCTTTAAGTCGATTCGATAACAAATGACGAAAACGGACGGATTTCTCAGGTTTTTACTTCATATGAACACTTTTTACATTCTCCCCTGCAACTCGGCTGCTAGTCCACCTTTCATGCAGAATCTTAAGGTCCTAGCTCATGTCCAAGGCACCAAAGCCAGCTAAAAAGTCAATAATCGATACCTAAAACTTGAATTGTACTACTTCTTACTGGCTATTACATCAACTTAGAAGCTTCATCTGTGTTCTACTATGGTGATTTTAGTGTCTCCGCATACCGCAGGACGCGACATAGCTGTGCAGACGATAAGAACAAGCGTTTTAGAGAGAAGAGCGGCCAATGTGACGATCTGGCTTTAAGTCGATTCGATAACAAATGACGATAACGGACCGATTATTCAGGTTTTTACTACATATGAACACTTTTCACATTCTCCCTTGCAACTCGGCTGCTAGTCCTCCTTTCATGCAGAATCTTAAGGTCCTAGCTCATGTCCAAGGCACCAAAGCCAGCTAAAAAGTCAATAATCAATACCTAAAACTTGAATTGTACTACTTCTTCCTGGCTATTACATCAACTTAGAAGCTTCATCTGTGTTCTACTACGGTGCTTTTAGTTTCTCCGCATACCGCAGCACGCGACATAGTTTTGCAGACTATAAGTACAACCGTTTCAGAGAGAAGAGCGGCCAATGTGACGATCTGGCTTTAAGTGGATTCGATAACAAATGACGAAAATGGACGGATTTCTCAGGTTTTTACTACATATGAACACTTTTCACATACTCCAGTGCAACGCGGCCGCTAGTCCTCGTTTCATGCATAATCATATGGTCCTAGCTCATGTCCAAGGCACCAAAGCCAGCTAAAAAGTCAATAATCGATACCTAAATCTTGAATTGGACTACTTCTTGCTGGCTATTACATCAACTTAGAAGCTTCATTTGTGTTCTACAATGGTGCTTTTAATGTCTCCGCATATCGCAGCACGCGACATAGCTGTGCAGACGATAAGAACAAGCGTTTTAGAGAGAAGAGCGGCCAATGTGACGATCTGGCTTTAAGTCGATTCGATAACAAATGACGATAACGGACCGATTATTCAGGTTTTTACTACATATGAACACTTTTCACATTCTCCCTTGCAACTCGGCTGCTAGTCCTCCTTTCATGCAGAATCTTAAGGTCCTAGCTCATGTCCAAGGCACCAAAGCCAGCTAAAAAGTCAATAATCAATACCTAAAACTTGAATTGTACTACTTCTTCCTGGCTATTACATCAACTTAGAAGCTTCATCTGTGTTCTACTACGGTGCTTTTAGTTTCTCCGCATACCGCAGCACGCGACATAGTTTTGCAGACTATAAGTACAACCGTTTGAGAGAGAAGAGCGGCCAATGTGACGATCTGGCTTTAAGTGGATTCGATAACAAATGACGAAAATGGACGGATTTCTCAGGTTTTTACTACATATGAACACTTTTCACATACTCCAGTGCAACGCGGCCGCTAGTCCTCGTTTCATGCATAATCATAAGGACCTAGCTCATGTCCAAGGCACCAAAGCCAGCTAAAAAGTCAATAATCGATACCTAAAACTTGAATGGTATTACTTCTTACTGGCTATTACAGCAACTTAGAAGTTTCATCTGTGTTCTACTATGGTGCTTTTAGAGCCTCCGCATACCGCAGCACGCGACATAGCTTTGCAGACGATAAGTACAACCGTTTCCGAGAGCAGAGCGGCCAATGTGACGATCTGGCTTTAAGTCGATTCGATAACAAATGACGAAAACGGACGGATTTCTCAGGTTTTTACTTCATATGAACACTTTTTACATTCTCCCCTGCAACTCGGCTGCTAGTCCTCCTTTCATGCAGAATCTTAAGGTCCTAGCTCATGTCCAAGGCACCAAAGCTAGCTAAAAAGTCAATAATCGACACCTAAAACTTGAATTGTACTACTTCTTACTGGCTATTACATCAACTTAGAAGGTTCATCTGTGTTCTACTATGGTACTTTTAGTGTCTCCGCATACCGCAGCACGCGACATAGCTTTGCAGACGATAAGTACAAGTGTTTCAGAGAGAAGAGCGGCCAATGTGACGATCTGGCTTTAAGTCGATTCGATAACAAATGACGAAAACGGACCGATTACTCAGGTTTTTACTACATATGAACACTTTTCACATTCTCCCTTGCAACTAGGCTGCTAGTCCTCCTTTCATGCAGAATCTTAAGGTCCTAGCTCATGTCCAAGGCACCAAAGACAGCTAAAAAGTCAATAATCAATACCTAAAACTTGAATTGTACTACTTCTTCCTGGCTATTACGTCAACGTAGAAGCTACATCTGTGTTCTACTACGGTGCTTTTAGTTTCTCCGCATACCGCAGCACGCGACATAGTTTTCAGACGATAAGTACAACCGTTTCAGAGAGAAGAGCGGCCATTGTGACGATCTGGCTTTAAGTCGATTCGATAACAAATGACGAAAACGGACGAATTTCTCAGGTTTTTACTACATATGAACACTTTTCACATTCTCCCGTGCTACTCGGCTGCTAGTCCTCCTTTCATGCAGAATCTTAAGGTCCTAGCTCATGTCCAAGTCACCAAAGCCAGCTAAAAAGTCAATAATCGATACCTATTTCTCTAATTGGTCTACTTCTTACTGGCTATTACATCAACTTAGAAGCTTCATCTGTGTTCTACTATGGTGCTTTTCTGTTTCCGCCTACGGCAACACGCGACATAGCTTTGCAGACGATAAGTACAACCGTTTCTGAGAGCAGAGCGACCAATGTGACGATCTGGCTTTAAGTCGATTCGATAACTAATGACGAAAACGGACGAATTACTCAGGTCTTTACTTCATATGAACACTTTTTAAATTCTTCCCTGCAACTCGGCTGCTAGTCCTCCTTTCATGCAGAATCTTAAGGTCCTAGCTCATGTCCAAGGCACCAAAGTCAGCTAAAAAGTCAATAATCGATACCTAAAACTTGAATTGTACTACTTCTTACTGGCTATTACATCAACTTAGAAGCTTCATCCTTGTTCTACTATTGTGCTTTTAGTGTCTCCGCATACCGCAGCACGCGACATAGCTTTGCAGACGATAAGTACAACCGTTTCAGAGAGAAGAGCGGCCAATGTGACGATCTGGCTTTAAGTCGATTCGATAAGAAATGACGAAAACGTATGGATTTCTAAGGTTTTTACTACATATGAACACTTTTCACATTCTCCCGTGCAACTCGGCTGCTAGTCCTCCTTTCATGCAGAATCCTAAGATACTAGCTCATGTCCAAGGCACCAAAGCCAGCTAAAAAGTCAATAATCGATACGTAAAACTTGAATTGTACTACTTCTTACTGGCTATTACATCAACTTAGAAGCTTCATTTGTGTTCTACTATAGTGCTTTTAGTGTCTCCACATACCGCAGCACGCGACATAGCTTTGCAGTCGATAAGTACAACCTTTTCAGAGAGAAGAGCGGCCAATGTGACGATCTGGCTTTAAGTCGATTCGATAACAAATGACGAAAACGGACGGATGTCTCAGGTTTTTAATACATATGAACACTTTTCACATTTTCCCGTGCTACTCGGCTGCTAGTCCTCCTTTCATGCAGAATCTTAAGGTCCTAGCTCATGTCCAAGGCACCAATGCTAGCTAAAAAGTCAATAATCGATACCTAAAACTTGAATTTTACTACTTCTTACTGGCTATTACATCAACTTAGAAGTTTCATCTGTGTTCTACTATGGTGCTTTTCTGTTTCCGCCTACGGCAACACGCGACATAGCTTTGCAGACGATAAGTACAACCGTTTCTGAGAGCAGAGCGACCAATGTGACGATCTGGCTTTAAGTCGATTCGATAACAAATGACGAAAACGGACGGATTACTCAGGTCTTTACTTCATATGAACACTTTTTAAATTCTTCCCTGCAACGCGGCTGCTAGTCCTCCTTTCATGCAGAATCTTAAGGTCCTAGCTCATGTCCAAGGCACCAAAGTCAGCTAAAAAGTCAATAATCGATACCTAAAACTTGAATTGTACTACTTCTTACTGGCTATTACATCAACATAGAAGCTTCATCTGTGTTCTACTATGCTGCTTTTAGTGTCTCAGCATACCGCAGCATGCGACATAGCTTTGCAGACGATAAGTACAAGCGTTTCAGAGAGAAGAGCGACCAATGTGACGATCTGGCTTTAAGTCGATTCTATAACAAATGACGAAAACGGACGAATTTCTCAGGTTTTTACTACATATGAACACTTTTCACATTCTCCCGTGCTACTCGGGAGCTAGTCCTCCTTTCATGCAGAATCTTAAGGTCCTAGCTCATGTCCAAGGCACCAAAGCTAGCTAAAAAGTCAATAATCGATACCTAAAACTTGAATTGTACTACTTCTTACTGGCTATTACATCAACTTAGAAACTTCATCTGTGTTCTACTATGCTGCTTGTAGTGTCTCAGCATACCGCAGTATGCGACATAGCTTTGCAGACGATAAGTACAACCGTTTCAGAGAGAAGAGCGGCCAATGTGACGATCTGGCTTTAAGTCGATTCGATAACAAATGACGAAAACGGACGAATTTCGCAGGTTTTTACTACATATGAACACTTTTCACATTCTCCCGTGCTACTCGGCTGCTAGTCCTCCTTTCATGCAGAATCTTAAGGTCCTAGCTCATGTCCAAGGCACCAATGCTAGCTAAAAAGTCAATAATCGATACCTAAAACTTGAATTTTACTACTTCTTACTGGCTATTACATCAACTTAGAAGCTCCATCTGTGTTCTACTATGGTGCTTTTCTGTTTCCGCCTACGGCAACACGCGACATAGCTTTGCGGACGATAAGTACAACTGTTTCTGAGAGCAGAGCGACCAATGTGACGATCTGGCTTTAAGTCGATTCGATAACAAATGACGAAAACGGACGAATTACTCAGGTCTTTACTTCATATGAACACTTTTCACATTCTCCCGTGCTACTCGGCTGCTAGTCCTCCTTTCATGCAGAATCTTAAGGTCCTAGCTCTTGTCCAAGGCACCAAAGCCAACTAAAAAGTCAATAATCGATACCTAAAACTTGAATTGTACTACTTCTTACTGCCCATTACATCAACTTAGAAGCTTCATCTGTGTTTTACTATGCTGCTTGTAGTGTCTCAGCATACCGCAGCATGCGACATAGCTTTGCAGACGATAAGTACAAGCGTTTCAGAGAGAAGAGCGGCCAATGTGAATATCTGGCTTTAAGTCGATTCGATAACAAATGACGAAAACGGACGAATTTCTCAGGCTTTTACTACATATGATCACTTTTCACATTCTCCCGTGCTACTCGGCTGCTAGTCCTCCTTTCATGCAGAATCTTAAGGTCCTAGCTCATGTCCAAGGCACCAAAGCCAGCTAAAAAGTCAATAATCGATACCTAAAACTTGAATTGTACTACTTCTTACTGGCTATTACATCAACTTAGAAGCTTCAACTGTGTTCTACTATGCTGCTTGTAGTGTCTCAGCATACCGCAGCATGCGACATAGCTTTGCAGACGATAAGTACAAGCGTTTCAGAGAGAAGAGCGGCCAATAAGACGATGTGGCTTTAAGTCGATTCGATAACAAACGACGAAAACGGACGAATTTCCCAGGTTTTTACTACATATGAACACTTTTCACATTCTCCCGTGCTACTCGGCTGCTAGTCCTCCTTTCATGCAGAATCTTAAGTTCCTAGCTCATGTCCAAGGCACCAAAGCCAGCTAAAAAGTCAATAATCGATACCTAAAACTTGAATTGTACTACTTCTTACTGGCTATTACATCAACTTAGTAGCTCCATCTGTGTTCTACTATGGTGCTTTTAGTGTCTCCGCATACCGCAGCACGCGACATAGCTTTGCAATCGATAAGTACAAACGTTTCAGAGAGAAGAGCGGCCAATGTGACGATCTGACTTAAAGTCGATTCGATAACAAATGACGAAAACGGACGGATTTCTCCGGTTTTTACTACATATGAATACTTTTCACATTCTCCCGTGCAACTCGGCTGCTAGTCCTCCTTTCATGCAGAATCTTAAGGTCCTAGCTCATGTCCAAGGCACCAAAGCCAGCTAAAAAGTCAATAATCGATACCTAAAACTTGAATTCTACTACTTCTTACTGGCTATTACATCAACTTAGAAGCTTCATTTGTGTTCTACTATAGTGCTTTTAGTGTCTCCACATACCGCAGCACGCGACATAGCTTTGCAGTCGATAAGTACAACCGTTTCAGAGAGAAGAGCGGCCAATGTGACGATCTGGCTTTAAGTCGATTCGATAACAAATGACGAAAACGGACGGATGTCTCAGGTTTTTAATACATATGAACACTTTTCACATTCTCCCGTGCTACTCGGCTGCTAGTCCTCCTTTCATGCAGAATCTTAAGGTCCTAGCTCATGTCCAAGGCACCAATGCTAGCTAAAAAGTCAATAATCGATACCTAAAACTTGAATTTTACTACTTCTTACTGGCTATTACATCAACTTAGAAGTTTCATCTGTGTTCTACTATGGTGCTTTTCTGTTTCCGCCTACGGCAACACGCGACATAGCTTTGCAGACGATAAGTACAACCGTTTCTGAGAGCAGAGCGACCAATGTGACGATCTGGCTTTAAGTCGATTCGATAACAAATGACGAAAACGGACGGATTACTCAGGTCTTTACTTCATATGAACACTTTTTAAATTCTTCCCTGCAACTCGGCTGCTAGTCCTCCTTTCATGCAGAATCTTAAGGTCCTAGCTCATGTCCAAGGCACCAAAGTCAGCTAAAAAGTCAATAATCGATACCTAAAACTTGAATTGTACTACTTCTTACTGGCTATTACATCAACATAGAAGCTTCATCTGTGTTCTACTATGCTGCTTTTAGTGTCTCAGCATACCGCAGCATGCGACATAGCTTTGCAGACGATAAGTACAAGCGTTTCAGAGAGAAGAGCGGCCAATGTGACGATCTGGCTTTAAGTCGATTCTATAACAAATGACGAAAACGGACGAATTTCTCAGGTTTTTACTACATATGAACACTTTTCACATTCTCCCGTGATACTCGGGAGCTAGTCCTCCTTTCATGCAGAATCTTAAGGTCCTAGCTCATGTCCAAGGCACCAAAGCTAGCTAAAAAGTCAATAATCGATACCTAAAACTTGAATTGTACTACTTCTTACTGGCTATTACATCAACTTAGAAACTTCATCTGTGTTCTACTATGCTGCTTGTAGTGTCTCAGCATACCGCAGTATGCGACATAGCTTTGCAGACGATAAGTACAACCGTTTCAGAGAGAAGAGCGGCTAATGTGACGATCTGGCTTTAAGTCGATTCGATAACAAATGACGAAAACGGACGAATTTCCCAGGTTTTTACTACATATGAACACTTTTCACATTCTCCCGTGCTACTCGGCTGCTAGTCCTCCTTTCATGCAGAATCTTAAGGTCCTAGCTCATGTCCAAGGCACCAATGCTAGCTAAAAAGTCAATAATCGATACCTAAAACTTGAATTTTACTACTTCTTACTGGCTATTACATCAACTTAGAAGCTCCATCTGTGTTCTACTATGGTGCTTTTCTGTTTCCGCCTACGGCAACACGCGACATAGCTTTGCGGACGATAAGTACAACCGTTTCTGAGAGCAGAGCGACCAATGTGACGATCTGGCTTTAAGTCGATTCGATAACAAATGACGAAAACGGACGAATTACTCAGGTCTTTACTTCATATGAACACTTTTCACATTCTCCCGTGCTACTCGGCTGCTAGTCCTCCTTTCATGCAGAATCTTAAGGTCCTAGCTCATGTCCAAGGCACCAAAGTCAGCTAAAAAGTCAATAATCGATACCTAAAACTTGAATTTTACTACTTCTTACTGGCTATTACATCAACTTAGAAGCTTCATCCTTGTTCTACTATTGTGCTTTTAGTGTCTCCGCATACCGCAGCACGCGACATAGCTTTGCAGACGATAAGTAGAACCGTTTCAGAGAGAAGAGCGGCCAATGTGACGATCTGGCTTCAAGTCGATTCGATAAGAAATGACGAAAACGTATGGATTTCTAAGGTTTTTACTACATATGAACACTTTTCACATTCTCCCGTGCAACTCGGCTGCTAGTCCTCCTTTCATGCAGAATCCTAAGGTACTAGCTCATGTCCAAGGCACCAAAGCCAGCTAAAAAGTCAATAATCGATACGTAAAACTTGAATTGTACTACTTCTTACTGGCTATTACATCAACTTAGAAGCTTCTTCTGTGTTCTACTATTGTGCTTTTAGTGTCTCCGCATACCGCAGCACGCGACATAGCTTTGCAGACGATAAGTACAACCGTTTCAGAGAGAAGAGCGGCCAATGTGACGATCTGGCTTTAAGTCGATTCGATAACAAATGACGGAAACGGACGGATGTCTCAGGTTTTTAATACATATGAACACTTTTCACATTCTCCCGTGCAACTGGGCTGCTAGTCCTCCTTTTATGCAGTATCTTAAAGTCCTAGCTCATGTCCAAGGCACCAAAGCCAGCTAAAAAGTCAATAATCGATACTTAAATCTCTAATTGGTCTACTTCTTACTGGCTATTACATCAACTTAGAAGCTTCATCTGTGTTCTACTATGGTGCTTTTCTGTTTCCGCCTACGGCAACACGCGACATAGCTTTGCAGACGATAAGTACAACCGATTCTGAGAGCAGAGCGACCAATGTGACGATCTGGCTTTAAGTCGATTCGATAACAAATGACGAAAACGGACGGATTACTCAGGTCTTTACTGCATATGAACACTTTTTAAATTCTTCCCTGCATCTCGGCTGGTAGTCCTCCTTTCATGCAGAATCTTAAGGTCCTAGCTCATGTCCAAAGCACCAAAGACAGCTAAAAAGTCAATAATCGATACCTAAAACTTGAATTGTACTACTTCTTACAGGCTATTACATCAACATAGAAGCTTCATCTGTGTTCTACTATGCTGCTTTTAGTGTCTCAGCATACCGCAGCATGCGACATAGCTTTGCAGACGATAAGTACAAGCGTTTCAGAGAGAAGAGCGGCCAATGTGACGATCTGGCTTTAAGTCGATTCCATAACAAATGACGAAAACGGACGAATTTCTCAGGTTTTTACTACATATGAACACTTTTCACATTCTCCCATGCTACTCGGCTGCTAGTCCTCCTTTCATGCAGAATCTTAAGGTCCTAGCTCATGTCCAAGGCACCAAAGCTAGCTAAAAAGTCAATAATCGATACGTAAAACTTGAATTGTACTACTTCTTACTGGCTATTACATCAACTTAGAAGCTTCATCTGTGTTCTACTATTGTGCTTTTAGTGTCTCCGCATACCGCAGCACGCGACATAGCTTTGCAGACGATAAGTACAACCGTTTCAGAGAGCAGAGCGGCCAATGTGACGATCTGGCTTTAAGTCGATTCGATAACAAATGACGAAAACGGACGGATGTCTCAGGTTTTTAATACATATGAACACTTTTCACATTCTCCCGTGCAACTGGGCTGCTAGTGCTCCTTTTATGCAGAATCTTAAAGTCCTAGCTCATGTCCAAGGCACCAAAGTCAGCTAAAACGTCAATAATCGATACCTAAAACTTGAATTGTACTACTTCTTACTGGCTATTACATCAACATAGAAGCTTCATCTGTGTTCTACTATGCTGCTTTTAGTGTCTCAGCATACCGCAGCATGCGACATAGCTTTGCAGACGATAAGTACAAGCGTTTCAGAGAGAAGAGCGGCCAATGTGACGATCTGGCTTTAAGTCGATTCCATAACAAATGACGAAAACGGACGAATTTCTCAGGTTTTTACTACATATGGATACTTTTCACATTCTCCCGTGCTACTCGGCTGCTAGTCCTCCTTTCATGCAGAATCGTAAGGTCCTAGCTCATGTCCAAGGCACCAAAGCAAGCTAAAAAGTCAATAATCGATACCTAAAACTTGAATTGTACTACATCTTACTGGCTATTACATCTACTTAGAAACTTCATCTGTGTTCTACTATGGTGCTTGTAGTGTCTCAGCATACCGCAGTATGCGACATAGCTTTGCAGACGATAAGTACAAGCGTTTCAGAGAGAAGAGCGGCCAATGTGACGATCTGGCTTTAAGTCGATTCGATAAGAAATGACGAAAACGTATGGATTTCTAAGGTTTTTACTACATATGAACACTTTTCACATTCTCCCGTGCTACTCGGCTGCTAGTCCTCCTTTCATGCAGAATCTTAAGGTCCTAGCTCATGTCCAAGGCACCAATGCTAGCTAAAAAGTCAATAATCGATACCTAAAACTTGAATTTTACTACTTCTTACTTGCTATTACATCAACTTAGAAGCTCCATCTGTGTTCTACTATGGTGATTTTAGTGTCTCCGCATACCGCAGCACGCGACATAGCTTTGTAGACGATAAGTACAACCGTTTCAGAGAGAAGAGCGGCCAATGTGACGATCTGGCTTTAAGTCGATTCGATAACAAATGACGAAAACGGACGATTTCTCAGGTTTTTACTACATATTAACACTTTTCACATTCTCCCGTGCAACTCGGCTGCTAGTCCTCCTTTCATGCAGAATCTTAAGGTCCTAGCTCATGTCCAAGGCACCAAAGCCAGCTAAAAAGTCAATAATCGATACCTAAAACTTGAATTCTACTACTTCTTCCTGGCTATTACATCAACTTAGAAGCTTCATCTGTGTTCTACTACGGTGCTTTTAGTTTCTCCGCATACCGCAGCACGCGACATAGTTTTAAAGACGAGAAGTACAACCGTTTCAGAGAAAACAGCGGCCAATGTGACGATCTGGCTTTAAGTCGATTCGATAACAAATGACGAAAACGGACGGATTTCTCAGGTTTTTACTACATATGAACACTTTTCACATTCTCCCGTGCAACTCGGCTGATAGTCTTCCTTCATGCAAAATCTTAATTTCCTAGCTCGTGTCCAAGGCACCAAAGAAGGGTAAAAGTCATTAACCGATACCTAAAACTTTAATTGTACTACTTCTTACTGGCTATTACATCAACTTAGAAGCTTCATCTGTGTTCTACTATGGTGCTTTTATTGTGTCCGCATACCGCAGCACGCGACATAGCTTTGCAGACGATAAGTACAACTTTTTCAGAGAGAAGAGCGGCCAATGTGACGATCTGGCTTTAAGTCGATTCGATAACAAATGACGAAAACGGACGGATTTCTCAGGTTTTTACTACATATGAAGACTTTTCACATTCTCCCGTGCAACTCGGCTGCTAGTCCTCCTTTCATGCAGAATCTTAAGGTACTAGCTCATGTCCAAGGTACCAAATCCAGCAAAAAAGTCAATAATCGATACCAAAAACTTCAATTCTGCTACTTCTTACTGGCTATTACATCAACTTAGAAGCTTCATCTGTGTTCTACTATGGTGCTTTTAGTGTCTCTGCATACCGCAGCACGCGACATAGCTTTGCAGACGATAAGTACAACCGTTTCAGAGAGAAGAGCGGCCAATGTGACGATCTGGCTCTATGTCGATTCGATAACAAATGACGAAAACGGACGGATATCTCAGTTTTTTACTACATATGAACACTTTTCATATTCTCCCGTGCAACTCGGCTGCTAGTCCTCCTTTCATGTAGAATCTTAAGTTCCTAGCTCATGTCCAAGGCACCAAAGCCAGCTAAAAAGTCAATAATCGATACCTAAAACTTGAATTGGACTACTTCTTATTCGCTATTACATCAACTTAGAAGCTTCATCTGTGTTCTACTATGGTTCTTTTCCTGTTTCCGCCTACGGCAACACGCGACATAGCTTTGCAGACGATAAGTACAACCGTTTCAGAGAGAAGAGCGGCCAATGTGACGATCTGGCTTTAAGTCGATTCGATAACAAAAGTCGAAAACGGACGGATTTCTCAGGTTTTTACTTCATATGAACACTTTTTAAATTCTCCCGTGCTACTCGGCTGCTAGTCCTCCTTTCATGCAGAATCTTAAGGTCCTAGCTCATGTCCAAGGCAACAAAGCCAGCTATAAAGTCAATAATCAATACCTAAAACTTGAATTGTACTACTTCTTCCTGGCTATTACATCAACTTAGAAGCTTCATCTGTGTTCTACTACTGTGCTTTTAGTTTCTCCGCATACCGCAGCACGCGACATAATTTTGCAGACGATAAGTACAACCGTTTCAGAGAGAAGAGCGGCCAATGTGACGATCTAGCTTTAAGTCGATTCGATAACAAATGACGAAAACGGACGGATTTCTCGGGTTTTTACTACATATGAACACTTTTCACATTCTCCCATGCAAATCGGCTGCTAGTCCTCCTTTCATGCAGAATGTTAAGGTCCTAGCTCATGTCCAAGGCACCAAAGCCAGCTAAAAATTCAATATTCAATACCTAAAACTTGAATTGTACTACTTCTTACTGGCTATTACATCAACTTAGAAGCTTGATCTGTGTTCTACTATGGTGCTTTTAGTGTCTCAGCATACCGCAACATGCGACATAGCTTTGCAGACGATAAGTACAACCGTTTCCGAGAGCAGGGCGGCCAATGTGACGATCTGGCTTTAGGTCGATTCGATAACAAATGACGAAAACGGACGGATTTCTCAGGTTTTTAATTCATATGAACACTTTTTACATTCTCCCCTGCAACTCGGCTGATAGTCCTCCTTTCATGCCGAATCTTAAGGTCCTAGCTCATGTCCAAGGCACCAAAGCAAGCTAAAAAGTCAATAATCGATACCTAAAACTTGAATTGTACTACTTCTTACTGGCTATTACATCAACTTAGAAGCTTCATCTGTGTTTTACTATGCTGCTTGTAGTGTCTCAGCATACCGCAGCATGCGACATAGCTTTGCAGACGATAAGTACAACCATTTCCGAGAGCAGAGCGGCCAATGTGACGATCTGGCTTTAAGTCGATTCGATAACAAATGACGAAAACGGACCGATTTCTCAGGTTTTTACTTCATATGAACACTTTTTACATTCTCCCCTGCAACTCGGCTGCTAGTCCTCCTTTCATGCAGAATCTTAAGGTCCTAGCTCATGTCCAAGGCACCAAAGCCAGCTAAAAAGTCAATAATCGATACCTAAAACTTGAATTGTACTACTTCTTACTGGCCATTACATCAACTTAGAAGCTTCATCTGTGTTTTACTATGCTGCTTGTAGTGTCTCAGCATACCGCAGAATGCGACATAGCTTTGCAGACGATAAGTACAAGCGTCTCAGAGAGAAGAGCGGCCAATGTGACGATCTGGCTTTAAGTCGATTCGATAACAAATGACGAAAACGGACGAATTTCTCAGGTTTTTACTACATATGATCACTTTTCACATTCTCCCGTGCTACTCGGCTGCTAGTCCTCCTTTCATGCAGAATCTTAAGGTCCTAGCTCATGTCCAAGGCACCAAAGCCAGCTAAAAAGTCAATAATCGATACCTAAAACTTGAATTGTACTACTTCTTACTGGCTATTACATCAACTTAGAAGCTTCATCTGTGTTCTACTATGCTGCTTGTAGTGTCTCAGCATACCGCAGCATGCGACATAGCTTTGCAGACGATAAGTACAAGCGTTTCAGAGAGAAGAGCGGCCAATAAGACGATGTGGCTTTAAGTCGATTCGATAACAAACGACGAAAACGGACGAATTTCCCAGGTTTTTACTACATATGAACACTTTTCACATTCTCCAGTGCTACTCGGCTGCTAGTCCTCCTTTCATGCAGAATCTTAAGTTCCTAGCTCATGTCCAAGGCACCAAAGCCAGCTAAAAAGTCAATAATCGATACCTAAAACTTGAATTGTACTACTTCTTACTGGCTATTACATCAACTTAGTAGCTCCATCTGTGTTCTACTATGGTGATTTTAGTGTCTCCGCATACCGCAGCACGCGACATAGCTTTGTAGACGATAAGTACAAACGTTTCAGAGAGAAGAGCGGCCAATGTGACGATCTGGCTTTATGTCGATTCGATAACAAATGACGAAAACGGACGAATTTCTCAGGTTTTTACTACATATGAACACTTCTCACATTCTCCCGTGCTACTCGGCTGCTAGTCCTCCTTTCATGCAGAATCTTAAGGTCCTAGCTCATGTCCAAGGCACCAATGCTAGCTAAAAAGTCAATAATCGATACCTAAAACTTGAATTGGATCACTTCTTACTGGCTATTACATCAACTTAGAAGCTCCATCTGAGTTCTACTATGGTGCTTTTCTGTTTCCGCCTACGGCAACACGCGACATAGCTTTGCAGACGATAAGTACAACCGTTTCTGAGAGAAGAGCGGCCAATGTGACGATCTGGCTTTAAGTCGATTCGATAAGAAATGACGAAAACGTATGGATTTCTAAGGTTTTTACTACATATGAACGCTTTTCACATTCTCCCGTGCAACTCGGCTGCTAGTCCTCCTTTCATGCAGAATCCTAAGATACTAGCTCATGTCCAAGGCACCAAAGCCAGCTAAAAAGTCAATAATCGATACGTAAAACTTGAATTGTACTACTTCTTACTGGCTATTACATCAACTTAGAAGCTTCTTCTGTGTTCTACTATCGTGCTTTTAGTGTCTCCGCATACCGCAGCACGCGACATAGCTTTGCAGACGATAAGTACAACCGGTTCAGAGAGAAGAGCGGCCAATGTGACGATCTGGCTTTAAGTCGATTCGATAACAAATGACGAAAACGGACGGATGTCTCAGGTTTTTAATACATATGAACACTTTTCACATTCTCCCGTGCAACTGGGCTGCTAGTCCTCCTTTTATGCAGAATCTTAAAGTCCTAGCTCATGTCCAAGGCACCAAAGCCAGCTAAAAAGTCAATAATCGATACTTAAATCTCTAATTGGTCTACTTCTTACTGGCTATTACATCAACTTAGAATCTTCATCTGTGTTCTACTATGGTGCTTTCCTGTTTCCGCCTACGGCAACACGCGACATAGCTTTGCAGACGATAAGTACAACCGTTTCTGAGAGCAAAGCGTCCAATGTGACGATCTGGCTTTAAGTCGATTCGATAACAAATGACGAAAACGGACGGATTACTCAGGTCTTTACTGCATATGAACACTTTTTAAATTCTTCCCTGCAACTCGGCTGCTAGTCCTCCTTTCATGCAGAATCTTAAGGTCCTAGCTCATGTCCAAGGCACCAAAGTCAGCTAAAAAGTCAATAATCGATACCTAAAACTTGAATTGTACTACTTCTTACTGGCTATTACATCAACATAGAAGCTTCATCTGTGTTCTACTATGCTGCTTTTAGTGTCTCAGCATACCGCAGCATGCGACATAGCTTTGCAGACGATAAGTACAAGCGTTTCAGAGAGAAGAGCGGCCAATGTGACGATCTGGCTTTAAGTCGATTCCATAACAAATGACGAAAACGGACGAATTTCTCAGGTTTTTACTACATATGAACACTTTTCACATTCTCCCGTGCTACTCGGCTGCTAGTCCTCCTTTCATGCAGAATCTTAAGGTCCTAGCTCATGTCCAAGGCACCAAAGCTAGCTAAAAAGTCAATAATCGATACGTAAAACTTGAATTGTACTACTTCTTACTGGATATTACATCAACTTAGAAGCTTCATCTGTGTTCTACTATTGTGCTTTTAGTGTCTCCGTATACCGCAGCACGCGACATAGCTTTGCAGACGATAAGTACAACCGTTTCAGAGAGAAGAGCGGCCAATGTGACGATCTGGCTTTAAGTCGATTCGATAACAAATGACAAAAACGGACGGATGTCTCACGTTTTTAATACATATGAACACTTTTCACATTCTCCCGTGCAACTGGGCTGCTATTCCTCCTTTTATGCAGAATCTTAAAGTCCTAGCTCATGTCCAAGGCACCAAAGTCAGCTAAAAAGTCAATAATCGATACCTAAAACTTGAATTGTACTACTTCTTACTGGCTATTACATCAACATAGAAGCTTCATCTGTGTTCTACTATGCTGCTTTTAGTGTCTCAGCATACCGCAGCATGCGACATAGCTTTGCAGACGATAAGTACAAGCGTTTCAGAGAGAAGAGCGGCCAATGTGACGATCTGGCTTTAAGTCGATTCGATAACAAATGACGAAAACGGACGGATTTCTCAGGTTTTTACTACATATTAACACTTTTCACATTCTCCCGTGCAACTCGGCTACTAGTCCTCCTTTCATGCAGAATCTTAAGGTCCTAGCTCATGTCCAAGGCACCAAAGCCAGCTAAAAAGTCAATAATCGATACCTAAAACTTGAATTCTACTACTTCTTCCTGGCTATTACATCAACTTAGAAGCTTCATCTGTGTTCTACTACGGTGCTTTTAGTTTCTCCGCATACCGCAGCACGCGACATAGTTTTAAAGACGAGAAGTACAACCGTTTCAGAGAAAACAGCGGCCAATGTGACGATCTGGCTTTAAGTCGATTCGATAACAAATGACGAAAACGGACGGATTTCTCAGGTTTTTGCTACATATGAACACTTTTCACATTCTCCCGTGCAACTCGGCTGATAGTCCTCCTTCATGCAAAATCTTAATTTCCTAGCTCGTGTCCAAGGCACCAAAGAAGGGTAAAAGTCATTAACCGATACCTAAAACTTTAATTGTACTACTTCTTACTGGCTATTACGTCAACTTAGAAGCTTCATCTGTGTTCTACTATGGTGCTTTTATTGTGTCCGCATACCGCAGCACGCGACATAGCTTTGCAGACGATAAGTACAACTTTTTCAGAGAGAAGAGCGGCCAATGTGACGATCTGGCTTTAAGTCGATTCGATAACAAATGACGAAAACGGACGGATTTCTCAGGTTTTTACTACATATGAAGACTTTTCACATTCTCCCGTGCAACTCGGCTGCTAGTCCTCCTTTCATGCAGAATCTTAAGGTACTAGCTCATGTCCAAGGTACCAAATCCAGCAAAAAAGTCAATAATCGATACCAAAAACTTGAATTCTACTACTTCTTACTGGCTATTACATCAACTTAGAAGCTTCATCTGTGTTCTACTATGGTGCTTTTAGTGTCTCCGCATACCGCAGCACGCGACATAGCTTTGCAGACGATAAGTACAACCGTTTCAGAGAGAAGAGCGGCCAATGTGACGATCTGGCTCTATGTCGATTCGATAACAAATGACGAAAACGGACGGATATCTCAGTTTTTTACTACATATGAACACTTTTCACATTCTCCCGTGCAACTCGGCTGCTAGTCCTCCTTTCATGCAGAATCTTAAGGTCCTAGCTCATGTCCAAGGCAACAAAGCCAGCTAAAAAGTCAATAATCGATACCTAAAACTTGAATTGGACTACTTCTTACTCGCTATTACATCAACTTAGAAGCTTCATCTGTGTTCTACTATGGTTCTTTTCCTGTTTCCGCCTACGGCAACACGCGACATAGCTTTGCAGACGATAAGTACAACCGTTTCAGAGAGAAGAGCGGCCAATGTGACGATCTGGCTTTAAGCCGATTCAATAACAAAAGTCGAAAACGGACGGATTTCTCAGGTTTTTACTTCATATGAACACTTTTTACATTCTCCCCTGCAACTCGGCTGCTAGTCCTCCTTTCATGCAGAATGTTAAGGTCCTAGCTCATGTCCAAGGCACCAAAGCCAGCTAAAAATTCAATATTCAATACCTAAAACTTGAATTGTACTACTTCTTACTGGCTATTACATCAACTTAGAAGCTTGATCTGTGTTCTACTATGGTGCTTTTAGTGTCTCAGCATACCGCAGCACGCGACATAGCTTTGCAGACGATAAGTACAAGCGTTTCAGAGAGAAGAGCGGCCAATGTGACGATCTGGCTTTAAGTAGATTCGATAACAAATGACGAAAACGGACGGATTTCTCAGGTTTTTACTACATATGAACACTTTTCACATTCTCCCTTGCAACTCGGCTGCTAGTCCTCCTTTCATGCAGAATCTTAAGGTCCTAGCTCATGTCCAAGGCAACAAAGCCAGCTAAAAAGTCAATAATCAATACCTAAAACTTGAATTGTACTACTTCTTCCTGGCTATTACATCAACTTAGAAGCTTCATCTGTGTTCTACTACGGTGCTTTTAGTTTCTCCGCATACCGCAGCACGCGACATAGTTTTGCAGACGATAAGTACAACCGTTTCAGAGAGAAGAGCGGCCAATGTGACGATCTAGCTTTAAGTCGATTCGATAACAAATGACGAAAATGGACGGATTTCTCAGGTTTTTACTACATATGAACACTTTTCACATACTCCCGTGCAACGCGGCCGCTAGTCCTCGTTTCATGCAGAATCATAAGGTCCTAGCTCATGTCCAAGGCACCAAAGCCAGTTAAAAAGTCAATAATCGATACCTAAATCTTGAATTGGACTACTTCTTACTGGCTATTACATCAACTTAGAAGCATCATTTGTGTTCTACTATGGTGCTTTTAGTGTCTCGGCATATCGCAGCACGCGACATAGCTTTGTAGACGATAAGTACAACCGTTTCAGAGAGAAGAGCGGCCAATGTGACGATCTGGCTTTAAGTCGATTCGATAGCAAATGACGAAAACGGACCGATTTCTCAGGTTTTTACTACATATGAACACTTTTCACATTCTCCCTTGCAACTAGGCTGCTAGTCCTCCATTCATGCAGAATCTTAAGGTCCTAGCTCATGTCCAAGGCACCAAAGCCAGCTAAAAAGTCAATAATCATTACCTAAAACTTGAATTGTACTACTTCTTCCTGGCTATTACGTCAGCGTAAAAGCTACATCTGTGTTCTACTACGGTGCTTTTAGTTTCTCCGCATACCGCAGCACGCGACATAGTTTTGCAGACGATAAGTACAACCGTTTCAGAGAGAAGAGCGGCCATTGTGACGATCTGGCTTTAAGTCGATTCGATAACAAATGACGAAAACGGACGGATTTCTCAGGTTTTTACTACATATGAACACTTTTCACATTCTCCCGTGCAACTCGGCTGCTAGTCCTCCTTTCATCCTGAATCATAAGGTCCTAGCTCATGTCCAAGGCACCAAAGCTAGCTAAATGTCAATAATCGGTACCTAAAACTTGAATTGTACTACTTCTTACTGGCTATTACATCAACTTAGAAGCTTCATCTGTGTTCTACTATGGTGCTTTTAGTGTCTCCGCATACCGCAGCACGTGACATAGCTTTGCAATCGATAAGTACAACCGTTTCAGAGTGAAGAGCGGCTAATGTGACGATCTGGCTTTAAGACGATTCGATAACAAATGACGAAAACGGACGGATTTCTCGGGTTTTTACTACATATGAACACTTTTCACATTCTCCCATGCAAATCGGCTGCTAGTCCTCCTTTCATGCAGAATGTTAAGGTCCTAGCTCATGTCCAAGGCACCAAAGCCAGCTAAAAAGTCAATAATCAATACCTAAAACTTGAATTGTACTACTTCTTACTGGCTATTACATCAACTTAGAAGCTTCATCTGTGTTCTACTATGATGCTTTTAGTGCCTCCGCATACCGCAGCACGCGACATAGCTTTGCAGACGATAAGTACAAGCGTTTCAGAGAGAAGAGCGGCCAATGTGACGATCTGGCTTTAAGTCGATTCGATAACAAATGACGAAAACGGACGGATTTCTCAGGTTTTTACTACATATGAACACTTTTCACATTCTCCCGTGCAACTCGGCTGCTAGTCCTCCTTTCATCCTGAATCATAAGGTCCTAGCTCATGTCCAAGGCACCAAAGCTAGCTAAATGTCAATAATCGGTACCTAAAACTTGAATTGTACTACTTCTTACTGGCTATTACATCAACTTAGAAGCTTCATCTGTGTTCTGCTATGGTGCTTTTAGTGTGTCCGCATACCGCAGCACGCGACATAGCTTTTCAGACGATAAGCACAACTTTTTCAGAGAGAAGAGCGGCCAATGTGACGATCTGGCTTTAAGTCGATTCGATAACAAATGACGAAAATGGACGGATATCTCAGGTTTTTACTACAAATGAACACTTTTCACATTCTCCCGTGCAACTCGGCTGCTAGCCCTCCTTTCATGCAGAATATTAAGGTTCTAGCTCATGTCCAAGGCACCAAAGCCAGCTAAAAATTCAATATTCAATACCTAAAACTTGAATTGTACTACTTCTTACTGGCAATTACATCAACTTAGAAGCTTGATCTGTGTTCTACTATGGTGCTTTTAGTGTCTCAGCATACCGCAGCACGCGACATAGCTTTGCAGACGATAAGTACAACCGTTTCAGAGAGAAGAGCGGCCAATGTGACGATCTGGCTTTAAGTCGATTCGATAACAAATCACGAAAACGGACGGATTTCTCAGGTTTTTACTACATATGAACACTTTTCACATTCTCCCGTGCAACTCGGCTGCTAGTCCTCCTTTCATGCAGAATCATAATGTCCTAGCTCATGTCCAAGGCACCAAAGCCAGTTAAAAAGTCAATAATCGATACCTAAATCTTGAATTGGACTACTTCTTACTGGCTATTACATCAACTTAGAAGCATCATTTGTGTTCTACTATGGTGCTTTTAGTGTCTCGGCATATCGCAGCACGCGACATAGCTTTGTAGACGATAAGTACAACCGTTTCAGAGAGAAGGGCGGCCAATGTGACGATCTGGCTTTAAGTCGATTCGATAACAAATGACGAAAACGGACCGATTTCTCAGGTTTTTACTACATATGAACACTTTTCACATTCTCCCTTGCAACTAGGCTGCTAGTCCTCCATTCATGCAGAATCGTAAGGTCCTAGCTCATGTCCAAGGCACCAAAGCCAGCTAAAAAGTCAATAATCAATACCTAAAACTTGAATTGTACTACTTCTTCCTGGCTATTACGTCAGCGTAGAAGCTACATCTGTGTTCTACTACGGTGCTTTTAGTTTCTCCGCATACCGCAGCACGCGACATAGTTTTGCAGACGATAAGTACAACCGTTTCAGAGAGAAGAGCGGCCATTGTGACGATCTGGCTTTAAGTCGATTCGATAACAAATGACGAAAACGGACGGATTTCTCAGGTTTTTACTACATATGAACACTTTTCACATTCTCCCGTGCAACTCGGCTGCTAGTCCTCCTTTCATCCTGAATCATAAGGTCCTAGCTCATGTCCAAGGCACCAAAGATAGCTAAATGTCAATAATCGGTACCTAAAACTTGAATTGTACTACTTCTTACTGGCTATTACATCAACTTAGATGCTTCATCTGGGTTCTACTATGGTGCTTTTAGTGTGTCCGCATACCGCAGCACGCGACATAGCTTTTCAGACGATAAGCACAACTTTTTCAGAGAGAAGAGCGGCCAATGTGACGATCTGGCTTTAAGTCGATTCGATAACAAATGACGAAAACGGACCGATTTCTCAGGTTTTTACTACATATGAACACTTTTCACATTCTCCCTTGCAACTCGGCTGCTAGTCCTCCTTTCATGCAGAATCTTAAGGTCCTAGCTCATGTCCAAGGCAACAAAGCCAGCTAAAAAGTCAATAATCAATACCTAAAACTTGAATTGTACTACTTCTTCCTGGCTATTACATCAACTTAGAAGCTTCATCTGTGTTCTACTACGGTGCTTTTAGTTTCTCCGCATACCGCAGCACGCGACATAGTTTTGCAGACGATAAGTACAACCGTTTCAGAGAGAAGAGCGGCCAATGTGACGATCTAGCTTTAAGTCGATTCGATAACAAATGACGAAAATGGACGGATTTCTCAGGTTTTTACTACATATGAACACTTTTCACATACTCCCGTGCAACGCGGCCGCTAGTCCTCGTTTCATGCAGAATCATAAGGTCCTAGCTCATGTCCAAGGCACCAAAGCCAGTTAAAAAGTCAATAATCGATACCTAAATCTTGAATTGGACTACTTCTTACTGGCTATTGCATCAACTTAGAAGCATCATTTGTGTTCTACTATGGTGCTTTTAGTGTCTCGGCATATCGCAGCACGCGACATAGCTTTGTAGACGATAAGTACAACCGTTTCAGAAAGAAGAGCGGCCAATGTGACGATCTGGCTTTAAGTCGATTCGATAACAAATGACGAAAACGGACCGATTTCTCAGGTTTTTACTACATATGAACACTTTTCACATTCTCCCTTGCAACTAGGCTGCTAGTCCTCCATTCATGCAGAATCTTAAGGTCCTAGCTCATGTCCAAGGCACCAAAGCCAGCTAAAAAGTCAATAATCAATACCTAAAACTTGAATTGTACTACTTCTTCCTGGCTATTACGTCAGCGTAGAAGCTACATCTGTGTTCTACTACGGTTCTTTTAGTTTCTCCGCATACCGCAGCACGCGACATAGTTTTGCAGACGATAAGTACAACCGTTTCAGAGAGAAGAGCGGCCATTGTGACGATCTGGCTTTAAGTCGATTCGATAACAAATGACGAAAACGGACGGAATTCTCAGGTTTTTACTACATATGAACACTTTTCACATTCTCCCGTGCAACTCGGCTGCTAGTCCTCCTTTCATCCTGAATCATAAGGTCCTAGCTCATGTCCAAGGCACCAAAGCTAGATAAATGTCAATAATCGGTACCTTAAACTTGAATTGTACTACTTCTTACTGGCTATTACATCAACTTAGAAGCTTCATCTGTGTTCTACTATGGTGCTTTTAGTGTCTCCGCATACCGCAGCACGTGACATAGCTTTGCAATCGATAAGTACAACCGTTTCAGAGTGAAGAGCGGCTAATGTGACGATCTGGCTTTAAGACGATTCGATAACAAATGACGAAAACGGACGGATTTCTCGGGTTTTTACTACATATGAACACTTTTCACATTCTCCCATGCAAATCGGCTGCTAGTCCTCCTTTCATGCAGAATGTTAAGGTCCTAGCTCATGTCCAAGGCACCAAAGCCAGCTAAAAAGTCAATAATCAATACCTAAAACTTGAATTGTACTACTTCTTACTGGCTATTACATCAACTTAGAAGCTTCATCTGTGTTCTACTATGATGCTTTTAGTGCCTCCGCATACCGCAGCACGCGACATAGCTTTGCAGACGATAAGTACAAGCGTTTCAGAGAGAAGAGCGGCCAATGTGACGATCTGGCTTTAAGTCGATTCGATAACAAATGACGAAAACGGACGGATGTCTCAGGTTTTTACTACATATGAACACTTTTCACATTCTCCCGTGCAACTCGGCTGATAGTCCTCCTTCATGCAAAATCTTAATTTCCTAGAACGTGTCCAAGGCACCAAAGAAGAGTAAAAAGTCATAAACTGATACCTAAAACTTTAATTGTACTACTTCTTACTGGCTATTACATCAACTTAGAAGCTTCATCTGGGTTCTACTATGGTGCTTTTAGTGTGTCCGCATACCGCAGCACGCGACATAGCTTTTCAGACGATAAGCACAACTTTTTCAGAGAGAAGAGCGGCCAATGTGACGATCTGGCTTTAAGTCGATTCGATAACAAATGACGAAAATGGACGGATATCTCAGGTTTTTACTACAAATGAACACTTTTCACATTCTCCCGTGCAACTCGGCTGCTAGCCCTCCTTTCATGCAGAATATTAAGGTTCTAGCTCATGTCCAAGGCACCAAAGCCAGCTAAAAATTCAATATTCAATACCTAAAACTTGAATTGTACTACTTCTTACTGGCAATTACATCAACTTAGAAGCTTGATCTGTGTTCTACTATGGTGCTTTTAGTGTCTCAGCATACCGCAGCACGCGACATAGCTTTGCAGACGATAAGTACAACCGTTTCAGAGAGAAGAGCGGCCAATGTGACGATCTGGCTTTAAGTCGATTCGATAACAAATCACGAAAACGGACGGATTTCTCAGGTTTTTACTACATATGAACACTTTTCACATTCTCCCGTGCAACTCGGCTGCTAGTCCTCCTTTCATGCAGAATCATAAGGTCCTAGCTCATGTCCAAGGCACCAAAGCCAGCTAAAAAGTCAATAATCAATACCTAAAACTTGAATTGTACTACTTCTTCCTGGCTATTACGTCAGCGTAGAAGCTACATCTGTGTTCTACTACGGTGCTTTTAGTTTCTCCGCATACCGCAGCACGCGACATAGTTTTGCAGACGATAAGTACAACCGTTTCAGAGAGAAGAGCGGCCATTGTGACGATCTGGCTTTAAGTCGATTCGATAACAAATGACGAAAACGGACGGAATTCTCAGGTTTTTACTACATATGAACACTTTTCACATTCTCCCGTGCAACTCGGCTGCTAGTCCTCCTTTCATCCTGAATCATAAGGTCCTAGCTCATGTCCAAGGCACCAAAGCTAGCTAAATGTCAATAATCGGTACCTTAAACTTGAATTGTACTACTTCTTACTGGCTGTTACATCAACTTAGAAGCTTCATCTGTGTTCTACTATGGTGCTTTTAGTGTCTCCGCATACCGCAGCACGTGACATAGCTTTGCAATCGATAAGTACAACCGTTTCAGAGTGAAGAGCGGCTAATGTGACGATCTGGCTTTAAGACGATTCGATAACAAATGACGAAAACGGACGGATTTCTCGGGTTTTTACTACATATGAACACTTTTCACATTCTCCCATGCAAATCGGCTGCTAGTCCTCCTTTCATGCAGAATGTTAAGGTCCTAGCTCATGTCCAAGGCACCAAAGCCAGCTAAAAAGTCAATAATCAATACCTAAAACTTGAATTGTACTACTTCTTACTGGCTATTACATCAACTTAGAAGCTTCATCTGTGTTCTACTATGATGCTTTTAGTGCCTCCGCATACCGCAGCACGCGACATAGCTTTGCAGACGATAAGTACAAGCGTTTCAGAGAGAAGAGCGGCCAATGTGACGATCTGGCTTTAAGTCGATTCGATAACAAATGACGAAAACGGACGGATGTCTCAGGTTTTTACTACATATGAACACTTTTCACATTCTCCCGTGCAACTCGGCTGATAGTCCTCCTTCATGCAAAATCTTAATTTCCTAGAACGTGTCCAAGGCACCAAAGAAGAGTAAAAAGTCATAAACTGATACCTAAAACTTTAATTGTACTACTTCTTACTGGCTATTACATCAACTTAGAAGCTTCATCTGGGTTCTACTATGGTGCTTTTAGTGTGTCCGCATACCGCAGCACGCGACATAGCTTTTCAGACGATAAGCACAACTTTTTCAGAGAGAAGAGCGGCCAATGTGACGATCTGGCTTTAAGTCGATTCGATAACAAATGACGAAAATGGACGGATATCTCAGGTTTTTACTACAAATGAACACTTTTCACATTCTCCCGTGCAACTCGGCTGCTAGCCCTCCTTTCATGCAGAATATTAAGGTTCTAGCTCATGTCCAAGGCACCAAAGCCAGCTAAAAATTCAATATTCAATACCTAAAACTTGAATTGTACTACTTCTTACTGGCAATTACATCAACTTAGAAGCTTGATCTGTGTTCTACTATGGTGCTTTTAGTGTCTCAGCATACCGCAGCACGCGACATAGCTTTGCAGACGATAAGTACAACCGTTTCAGAGAGAAGAGCGGCCAATGTGACGATCTGGCTTTAAGTCGATTCGATAACAAATCACGAAAACGGACGGATTTCTCAGGTTTTTACTACATATGAACACTTTTCACATTCTCCCGTGCAACTCGGCTGCTAGTCCTCCTTTCATGCAGAATCATAAGGTCCTAGCTCATGTCCAAGGCACCAAAGCCAGTTAAAAAGTCAATAATCGATACCTAAATCTTGAATTGGACTACTTCTTACTGGCTATTACATCAACTTAGAAGCATCATTTGTGTTCTACTATGGTGCTTTTAGTGTCTCGGCATATCGCAGCACGCGACATAGCTTTGTAGACGATAAGTACAACCGTTTCAGAGAGAAGGGCGGCCAATGTGACGATCTGGCTTTAAGTCGATTCGATAACAAATGACGAAAACGGACCGATTTCTCAGGTTTTTACTACATATGAACACTTTTCACATTCTCCCTTGCAACTAGGCTGCTAGTCCTCCATTCATGCAGAATCGTAAGGTCCTAGCTCATGTCCAAGGCACCAAAGCCAGCTAAAAAGTCAATAATCAATACCTAAAACTTGAATTGTACTACTTCTTCCTGGCTATTACGTCAGCGTAGAAGCTACATCTGTGTTCTACTACGGTGCTTTTAGTTTCTCCGCATACCGCAGCACGCGACATAGTTTTGCAGACGATAAGTACAACCGTTTCAGAGAGAAGAGCGGCCATTGTGACGATCTGGCTTTGATTCGATAACAAATGACGAAAACGGACGGATTTCTCAGGTTTTTACTACATATGAACACTTTTCACATTCTCCCGTGCAACTCGGCTGCTAGTCCTCCTTTCATCCTGAATCATAAGGTCCTAGCTCATGTCCAAGGCACCAAAGATAGCTAAATGTCAATAATCGGTACCTAAAACTTGAATTGTACTACTTCTTACTGGCTATTACATCAACTTAGATGCTTCATCTGGGTTCTACTATGGTGCTTTTAGTGTGTCCGCATACCGCAGCACGCGACATAGCTTTTCAGACGATAAGCACAACTTTTTCAGAGAGAAGAGCGGCCAATGTGACGATCTGGCTTTAAGTCGATTCGATAACAAATGACGAAAACGGACCGATTTCTCAGGTTTTTACTACATATGAACACTTTTCACATTCTCCCTTGCAACTCGGCTGCTAGTCCTCCTTTCATGCAGAATCTTAAGGTCCTAGCTCATGTCCAAGGCAACAAAGCCAGCTAAAAAGTCAATAATCAATACCTAAAACTTGAATTGTACTACTTCTTCCTGGCTATTACATCAACTTAGAAGCTTCATCTGTGTTCTACTACGGTGCTTTTAGTTTCTCCGCATACCGCAGCACGCGACATAGTTTTGCAGACGATAAGTACAACCGTTTCAGAGAGAAGAGCGGCCAATGTGACGATCTAGCTTTAAGTCGATTCGATAACAAATGACGAAAATGGACGGATTTCTCAGGTTTTTACTACATATGAACACTTTTCACATACTCCCGTGCAACGCGGCCGCTAGTCCTCGTTTCATGCAGAATCATAAGGTCCTAGCTCATGTCCAAGGCACCAAAGCCAGTTAAAAAGTCAATAATCGATACCTAAATCTTGAATTGGACTACTTCTTACTGGCTATTGCATCAACTTAGAAGCATCATTTGTGTTCTACTATGGTGCTTTTAGTGTCTCGGCATATCGCAGCACGCGACATAGCTTTGTAGACGATAAGTACAACCGTTTCAGAGAGAAGAGCGGCCAATGTGACGATCTGGCTTTAAGTCGATTCGATAACAAATGACGAAAACGGACCGATTTCTCAGGTTTTTACTACATATGAACACTTTTCACATTCTCCCTTGCAACTAGGCTGCTAGTCCTCCATTCATGCAGAATCTTAAAGTACTAGCTCATGTCCAAGGCACCAAAGCCAGCTAAAAAGTCAATAATCAATACCTAAAACTTGAATTGTACTACTTCTTCCTGGCTATTACGTCAGCGTAGAAGCTACATCTGTGTTCTACTACGGTGCTTTTAGTTTCTCCGCATACCGCAGCACGCGACATAGTTTTGCAGACGATAAGTACAACCGTTTCAGAGAGAAGAGCGGCCATTGTGACGATCTGGCTTTAAGTCGATTCGATAACAAATGACGAAAACGGACGGAATTCTCAGGTTTTTACTACATATGAACACTTTTCACATTCTCCCGTGCAACTCGGCTGCTAGTCCTCCTTTCATCCTGAATCATAAGGTCCTAGCTCATGTCCAAGGCACCAAAGCTAGCTAAATGTCAATAATCGGTACCTTAAACTTGAATTGTACTACTTCTTACTGGCTATTACATCAACTTAGAAGCTTCATCTGTGTTCTACTATGGTGCTTTTAGTGTCTCCGCATACCGCAGCACGTGACATAGCTTTGCAATCGATAAGTACAACCGTTTCAGAGTGAAGAGCGGCTAATGTGACGATCTGGCTTTAAGACGATTCGATAACAAATGACGAAAACGGACGGATTTCTCGGGTTTTTACTACATATGAACACTTTTCACATTCTCCCATACAAATCGGCTGCTAGTCCTCCTTTCATGCAGAATGTTAAGGTCCCAGCTCATGTCCAAGGCACCAAAGCCAGCTAAAAAGTCAATAGTCGATACCTAAAACTTGAATTGTACTACTTCTTCCTGGCTATTACGTCAAATTAGAAGCTTCATCTGTGTTCTACTATGGTGCTTTTATTGTCTCCGCATACCGCAGCATGCGACATAGCTTTGCAGACGATAAGTACAACCGTTTCAGAGAGAAGAGCGGCCAATGTGACGATCTGGCTTTAAGTCGATTCGATAACAAATGACGAAAACGGACGAATTTCTTAGGTTTTTACTACATATGAACACTTTTCACATTCTCCCATGCAACTCGGCTGCTAGTCCTCCTTTCATGCAGAATCTTTAGGTCCTAGCTCATGTCCAAGGCACCAAAGCCAGCTAAAAAGTCAATAATCAATACCTAAAACTTGAATTGTACTACTTCTTACTGGCTATTACATCAACTTAGAAGCTTCATCTGTGTTCTACTATGATGCTTTTAGTGCCTCCGCATACCGCAGCACGCGACATAGCTTTGCAGACGATAAGTACAAGCGTTTCAGAGAGAAGAGCGGCCAATGTGACGATCTGGCTTTAAGTCGATTCGATAACAAATGACGAAAACGGACGGATGTCTCAGGTTTTTACTACATATGAACACTTTTCACATTCTCCCGTGCAACTCGGCTGATAGTCCTCCTTCATGCAAAATCTTAATTTCCTAGAACGTGTCCAAGGCACCAAAGAAGAGTAAAAAGTCATTAACTGATACCTAAAACTTTAATTGTACTACCTCTTACTGGCTATTACATCAACTTAGAAGCTTCATCTGGGTTCTACTATGTTGCTTTTAGTGTGTCCGCATACCGCAGCACGCGACATAGCTTTTCAGACGATAAGCACAACTTTTTCAAAGAGAAGAGCGGCCAATGTGACGATCTGGCTTTAAGTCGATTCGATAACAAATGACGAAAATGGACGGATATCTCAGGTTTTTACTACAAATGAACACTTTTCACATTCTCCCGTGCAACTCGGCTGCTAGCCCTCCTTTCATGCAGAATATTAAGGTCCTAGCTCATGTCCAAGGCACCAAAGCCAGCTAAAAATTCAATATTCAATACCTAAAACTTGAATTGTACTACTTCTTACTGGCAATTACATCAACTTAGAAGCTTCATCTGGGTTCTACTATGGTGCTTTTAGTGTGTCCGCATACCGCAGCACGCGACATAGCTTTGCAATCGATAAGTACAGCCGTTTCAGAGAGGAGAGCGGCTAATTTGACGATCTGGCTTTAAGTCGATTCGATAACAAATGACGAAAACGGACGGATTTCTCGGGTTTTTACTACATATGAACACTTTTCACATTCTCCCATGCAAATCGGCTGCTAGTCCTCCTTTCATACAGAATGTTAAGGTCCTAGCTTTTGTCCAAGGCACCAAAGCCAGCTAAAAAGTCAATAACCGACACCTAAAACTTGAATTGTACTACTTCTTCCTGGCTATTACGTCAACTTAGAAGCTTCATCTGTGTTCTACTATGGTGCTTTTAGTGTTTCCGCATACCGCAGCACGCGACATAGCTTTGCAGACGATAAGTACAACCGTTTCAGAGAGAAGAGCGGCCAATGTGACGATCTGGCTTTACGTCGATTCGATAACAAATGACGAAAACGGACGAATTTCTTAGGTTTTTACTACATATGAAAACTTTTCACATTCCCCAGTGCAACTCGGCTGCTAGTCCTCCTTTCATGCAGATTCTTAAGGTCCTAGCTCATGTCCAAGGCACCAAAGCCAGCTAAAAAGTCAATAATCGATACCTAAATCTTGAATTGGACTACTTCTTACTGGCTATTACATCAACTTAGAAGTTTCATCTGTGTTCTACTATGGTGCTTTTTCTGTTTCCGCCTACGGCAACACGCGACATAGCTTTGCAGACGATACGTACAACCGTTTCAGAGAGAAGAGCGGCCAATGTGACGATCTGGCTTTAAGTCGATTCGATAACAAATGACGAAAACGGACCGATTTCTCAGGTTTTTACTACATATGAACACTTTTCACATTCTTCCGTGCAACTCGGCTGCTAGTCCTCCTTTATTGCAGAATCTTAAGGTCCTAGCTCATGTCCAAGGCACCAAAGCCAGCTAAAAAGTCAACAACCGATACCTAAAACTTGAATTGTACTACTGCTTACTGGCTATTACATCATCTTAGAAGCTTCATCTGTGTTCTACTATGGTGCTTTTAGCGTCTCCGAATACCGCAGTACGCGACATAGCTTTGCAGACGATAAGTACAACCGTGTCAGAGAGAAGAGCGGCCAATGTGACGATCTGGCTTTAAGTAGATTCGATAATAAATGACGAAAACGGACGGATTTCTCAGGTTTTTACTACATATGAACACTTTTCACATTCTCCCGTGCAACTCGGCTGCTAGTCCTCCTTTCATGCAGAATCATAAGGTCCCAGCTCATGTCCAAGGCACCAGAGCCAACTAAAAAGTCAATAATCGATACCTAAAACTTGAATTCTACTACTTCTTACTGGCTATTACATCAACTTAGAAGCTTCATCTGTGTTCTACTATGGTAATTTTAGTGTCTCCACATACCGCAGCACGCTACATGGCTTTGCAGACGATAAGTACAACCGTTTCAGAGAGAAGAGCGGCCAATATGACGATCTGGCTTTAAATCGATTCGATAACAAATGGCGAAAACGGACGGATTTCTCAGGTTTTTACTACATATGAACACTTTTCACATTCTCCCGTGCAACTCGGCTGATAGTCCTCCTTCATGCAAAATCTTAATTTCCTAGCTCGTGTCCAAGGCACCAAAGAAGGGTAAAAAGTCATTAACTGATACCTAAAACTTTAATTGTAGTACTTCTTACTGGCTATTACATCAACTTAGAAGCTTCATCTGTGTTCTGTTATGGTGCTTTTAGTGTCTCAGCATACCGCAGCACGCGACATAGCTTTGCAGACGATAAGTACAACCGTTTCAGAGAGAAGAGCGGCCAATGTGACGATCTGGCTTTAAGTCGATTCGATAACAATTGACAAAAACGGACGGATTTCTCAGGTTTTTACTATATATGAAAACTTTTCACATTCTCCCGTGCAACTCGGCTGCTAGTCCTCCTTCATGCAAAATCTTAAGTTCCTAGGTCGTGTCCAAGGCACCAAAGAAGGATAAAAAGTCATTAACTGATACCTAAAACTTTAATTGTACTACTTCTTACTGGCTATTACATCAACTTAGAAGCTTCATCTGTGTTCTACTATGGTGCTTTTAGTGTGTCCGCATACCGCAGCACGCGACATAGCTTTGCAGACGATAAGTACAACTTTTTCAGAGAGAAGAGCGGCCAATGTGACGATCTGGCTTTAAGTCGATTCGATAACAAATGACGAAAATGGACGGATATCTCAGGTTTTTACTACAAATGAACACTTTTCACATTCTCCCGTGGAACTCGGCTGCTAGCCCTCCTTTCATGCAGAATATTAAGGTCCTAGCTCATGTCCAAGGCACCAAAGCCAGCTAAAAATTCAATATTCAATACCTAAAACTTGAATTGTACTACTTCTTACTGGCTATTACATCAACTTAGAAGCTTGATCTGTGTTCTACTATGGTGCTTTTAGTGTCTCAGCATACCGCAGCACGCGACATAGCTTTGCAGACGATAAGTACAAGCGTTTCAGAGAGAAGAGCGACCAATGTGACGATCTGGCTTTAAGTCGATTCGATAACAAATGACGAAAACGGACGGATTTCTCGGGTTTTTACTACATATGAACACTTTTCACATTCTCCCTTGCAACTCGGCTGCTAGTCCTCCTTTCATGCAGAATCTTAAGGTCCTAGCTCATGTCCAAGGCAACAAAGCCAGCTAAAAATTCAATAATCAATACCTAAAACTTGAATTGTACTACTTCTTCCTGGCTATTACATCAACTTAGAAGCTTCATCTGTGTTCTACTACGGTGCTTTTAGTTTCTCCGCATACCGCAGCACGCGACATAGTTTTGCAGACGATAAGTACAACCGTTTCACAGAGAAGAGCGGCCAATGTGACGATCTAGCTTTAAGTCGATTCGATAACAAATGACGAAAATGGACGGATTTCTCAGGTTTTTACTACATATGAACACTTTTCACATACTCCCGTGCAACGCGGCCGCTAGTCCTCGTTTCATGCAGAATCATAAGGTCCTAGCTCATGTCCAAGGCACCAAAGCCAGCTAAAAAGTCAATAATCGATACCTAAATCTTGAATTGGACTACTTCTTACTGGCTATTACATCAACTTAGAAGCATCATTTGTGTTCTACTATGGTGCTTTTAGTGTCTCCGCATATCGCAGCACGCGACATAGCTTTGTAGACGATAAGTACAACCGTTTCAGAGAGAAGAGCGGCCAATGTGACGATCTGGCTTTAAGTCGATTCGATAACAAATGACAAAAACGGACGGATGTCTCAGGTTTTTACTATATATGAACACTTTTCACATTCTCCCGTGCAACTCGGCTGATAGTCCTCCTTCATGCAAAATCTTAATTTCCTAGAACGTGTCCAAGGCACCAAAGAAGGGTAAAAAGTCATTAACTGATACCTAAAACTTTAATTGTACTACTTCTTACTGGCTATTACATCAACTTAGAAGCTTCATCTGGGTTCTACTATGTTGCTTTTAGTGTGTCCGCATACCGCAGCACGCGACATAGCTTTGCAGACGATAAGTACAACATTTTCAGAGAGAAGAGAGGCCAATGTGACGATCTGGCATTAAGTCGATTCGATAACAAATGACGAAAATGGACGGATATCTCAGGTTTTTACTACAAATGAACACTTTTCACATTCTCCCGTGCAACTCGGCTGCTAGCCCTCCTTTCATGCAGAATATTAAGGTCCTAGCTCATGTCCAAGGCACCAAAGCCAGCTAAAAATTCAATATTCAATACCTAAAACTTGAATTGTACTACTTCTTACTGGCTATTACATCAACGTAGAAGCTTGATCTGTGTTCTACTATGGTGCTTTTAGTGTCTCAGCATACCGCAGCACGCGACATAGCTTTGCAGACGACAAGTACAACCGTTTCAGAAAGAAAGCGGCCAATGTGACGATCTGGCTTTAAGTCGATTCGATAACAAATCACGAAAACGGACGGATTTCTCAGGTTTTTACTACATATGAACACTTTTCACATTCTCCCGTGCAACTCGGCTGCTAGTCCTCCTTTCATGCAGAATCATAAGGTCCTAGCTCATGTCCAAGGCACCAAAGCTAGCTAAAAAGGCAATAATCGATACCTAAAACTTGAATTGTACTACTTCTTACTGGCTATTACATCAACTTAGAAGCTTCATCTGTGTTCTACTATGGTGCTTTTAGTGTCTCCACATACCGCAGCACGCGACATTGCTTTGCAATCGATAAGTACAACCGTTTCAGAGAGAAGAGCGGCTAATTTGACGATCTGGCTTTAAGTCGATTCGATAACAAATGACGAAAACGGATGGATTTCTAAGGTTTTTACTACATATGAACACTTTTCACATTCTCCCATGCAAATCGGCTGCTAGTCCTCCTTTCATACAGAATGTTAAGGTCCTAGCTTTTGTCCAAGGCACCAAAGCCAGTTAAAAAGTCAATAATCGATACCTAAAACTTGAATTGTACTACTTCTTACTGGCTATTACATCAACTTAGAAGCTTCATCTGTGTTCTACTATGGTGCTTTTAGTGTCTCCGCATACCGCAGCACGCGACATAGCTTTGCAGACGATAAGTACAACCGTTTCAGAGAGAAGAGCGGCCAATGTGACGATCTGGCTTTAAGTCGATTCGATAACAAATGACGAAAACGGACCGATTTCTCAGGTTTTTACTACATATGAACACTTTTCACATTCTCCCATGCAACTCGGCTGCTAGTCCTCTTTATTGCAGAAACTTAAGGTCCTAGCTCATGTCCAAGGCACCAAAGCCAGCTAAAAAGTCAACAACCGATACCTAAAACTTGAATTGTACTACTGCTTACTGGCTATTACATCATCTTAGAAGCTTCATCTGTGTTCTACTATGGTGCTTTTAGCGTCTCCGAATACCGCAGTACGCGACATAGCTTTGCAGACGATAAGTACAACCGTTTCAGAGAGAAGAGCGGCCAATGTGACGATCTGGCTTTAAGTAGATTCGATAATAAATGGCGAAAACGGACGGATTTCTCAGGTTTTTACTACATATGAACTCTTTTCACATTCTCCCGTGCAACTCGGCTGCTAGTCCTCCTTTCAGGCAGAATCTTAAGGTCCCAGCTCATGTCCAAGGCACAAAAGCCAGCTAAAAGGTCAATATTCAATACCTAATACTTGTATTGTACTACTTCTTACTGGCTATTACATCTACTTAGAAGCTTGATCTGTGTTCTACTATAGTGCTTTTAGTGTCTCAGCTTACCGCAGCACGCGACATAGCTTTGCAGACGATAAGTACAACCGTTTCAGAGAGAAAAGCGGCCAATGTGACGATCTGGCTCTAAGTCGATTCGATAACAAATGACGAAAACGGACGGAGTTCTCAGGTTTTTACTACATATGAACAGTTTTCACATTCTCCCGTGCAACTCGGCTGCTAGTCCTCCTTTAATGCAGAATCTTAAGGTCCTAGCTCATGTCCAAGGCACCAGAGCCAACTAAAAAGTCAATAATCGGTACCTAAAACTTGAATTCTACTACTTCTTACTGGTTATTACATCAACTTAGAAGCTTCATCTGTGTTCTACTATGGTGCTTTTAGTGTCTCCACATACCGCAGCACGCGACATGGCTTTGCAGACGATAAGTACAACCGTTTCAGAGAGAAGAGCGGCCAATATGACGATCTGGCTTTAAGTCGATTCGATAACAAATGACGAAAACGGACGGATTACTAAGGTTTTTACTACATATGAACACTTTTCACATTCTCCCATGCAACTCGGCTGCTAGTCCTCCATTCATGCAGAATTTTAAGTCCTAGCTCATGTCCAAGGTACCAAAGCCAGATAAAAAGTCAATAATCGATATCTAAATCTTGAATTGGACTACTTCTTACTGGCTATTACATCAACTTAGAAGCATCATTTGTGTTCTACTATGGTGCTTTTAGTGTCTCCGCATATCGCAGCACGCGACATAGCTTTGTAGACGATAAGTACAACCGTTTCAGAGAGAAGAGCGGCCAATGTGACGATCTGGCTTTAAGTCGATTCGATAACAAATGACCAAAACGGACGGATTTCTCGGGTTTTTACTACATATGAACACTTTTCACATTCTCCCATGCAAATCGGCTGCTAGTCCTCTGTTCATGCAGAATGTTAAGGTCCTAGCTCATGTCCAAGGCACCAAAGCCAGCTAAAAAGTCAATAGTCGATACCTAAAACTTGAATTGTACTACTTCTTATTGGCTATTACGTGAAATTAGAAGCTTCATCTGTGTTCTACAATTGTGCTTTTATTGTCTCCGCATACCGCAGCATGCGGCATAGCTTTGCAGACGATAAGTACAACCGTTTCAGAGAGAAGAGCGGCCAATGTGACGATCTGGCTTTAAGTCGATTCGATAACAAATGACGAAAACGGACGAATTTCTTAGGTTTTTACTACATATGAACACTTTTCACATTCTCCCATGCAACTCGGCTGCTAGTCCTCCTTTCATGCAGAATCTTAAGGTCCTAGCTCATGTCCAAGGCACCAAAGCCAGCTAAAAAGTCAATAATCAATACCTAAAACTGGAATTGTACTACTTCTTACTGGCTATTACATCAACTTAGAAGCATCATCTGTGTTCTACTATGATGCTTTTAGTGCCTCCGCATACCGCAGCACGCGACATAGCCTTGCAGACGATAAGTACAAGCGTTTCAGAGAGAAGAGCGGCCAATGTGACGATCTGGCTTTAAGTCGATTCGATAACAAATGACGAAAACGGACGGATGTCTCAGGTTTTTACTACATATGAACACTTTTCACATTCTCCCGTGCAACTCGGCTGATAGTCCTCCTTCATGCAAAATCTTAATTTCCTAGAACGTGTCCAAGGCACCAAAGAAGGGTAAAAAGTCATTAACTGATACCTAAAACTTTAATTGTACTACTTCTTACTGGCTATTACATCAACTTAGAAGCTTCATCTGGGTTCTACTATGTTGCTTTTAGTGTGTCCGCATACCGCAGCACGCGACATAGCTTTGCAGACGATAAGTACAACTTTTTCAGAGAGAAGAGCGGCCAATGTGACGATCTGGCATTAAGTCGATTCGATAACAAATGACGAAAATGGACGGATATCTCAGGTTTTTACTACAAATGAACACTTTTCACATTCTCCCGTGCAACTCGGCTGCTAGCCCTCCTTTCATGCAGAATATTAAGGTCCTAGCTCATGTCCAAGGCACCAAAGCCAGCTAAAAATTCAATATTCAATACCTAAAACTTGAATTGTACTACTTTTTACTGGCTATTACATCAACGTAGAAGCTTGATCTGTGTTCTACTATGGTGCTTTTAGTGTCTCAGCATACCGCAGCACGCGACATAGCTTTGCAGACGACAAGTACAACCGTTTCAGAAAGAAAGCGGCCAATGTGACGATCTGGCTTTAAGTCGATTCGATAACAAATCACGAAAACGGACCGATTTCTCAGGTTTTTACTACATATGAACACTTTTCACATTCTCCCATGCAACTCGGCTGCTAGTCCTCTTTATTGCAGAATCTTAAGGTCCTAGCTCATGTCCAAGGCACCAAAGCCAGCTAAAAAGTCAACAACCGATACCTAAAACTTGAATTGTACTACTGCTTACTGGCTATTACATCATCTTAGTAGCTTCATCTGTGTTCTACTATGGTGCTTTTAGCGTCTCCGAATACCGCAGTACGCGACATAGCTTTGCAGACGATAAGTACAACCGTTTCAGAGAGAAGAGCGGCCAATGTGACGATCTGGCTTTAAGTAGATTCGATAATAAATGACGAAAACGGACGGATTTCTCAAGTTTTTACTACATATGAACTCTTTTCACATTCTCCCGTGCAACTCGGCTGCTAGTCCTCCTTTCAGGCAGAATCTTAAGGTCCCAGCTCATGTCCAAGGCACAAAAGCCAGCTAAAAGGTCAATATTCAATACCTAATACTTGTATTGTACTACTTCTTACTGGCTATTACATCTACTTAGAAGCTTGATCTGTGTTCTACTATAGTGCTTTTAGTGTCTCAGCTTACCGCAGCACGCGACATAGCTTTGCAGACGATAAGTACAACCGTTTCAGAGAGAAAAGCGGCCAATGTGACGATCTGGCTTTAAGTCGATTCGATAACAAATGACGAAAACGGACGGAGTTCTCAGGTTTTTACTACATATGAACAGTTTTCACATTCTCCCGTGCAACTCGGCTGCTAGTCCTCCTTTAATGCAGAATCTTAAGGTCCTAGCTCATGTCCAAGGCACCAGAGCCAACTAAAAAGTCAATAATCGATACCTAAAACTTGAATTCTACTACTTCTTACTGGTTATTACATCAACTTAGAAGCTTCATCTGTGTTCTACTATGGTGCTTTTAGTGTCTCCACATACCGCAGCACGCGACATGGCTTTGCAGACGATAAGTACAACCGTTTCAGAGAGAAGAGCGGCCAATATGACGATCTGGCTTTAAGTCGATTCGATAACAAATGACGAAAACGGACGGATTTGTAAGGTTTTTACTACATATGAACACTTTTCACATTCTCCCATGCAACTCGGCTGCTAGTCCTCCATTCATGCAGAATTTTAAGTCCTAGCTCATGTCCAAGGCACCAAAGCCAGATAAAAAGTCAATAATCAATACCTAAAACTTGAATTGTACTACTTCTTCCTGGCTATTACATCAACTTAGAAGCTTCATCTGTGTTCTACTATGGTGCTTTTAGTTTCTCCGCATACCGGTGCACGCGACATAGTTTTACAGACGATAAGTACAACCGTTTCAGAGAGAAGAGCGGAAAATCTGACGATCTGGCTTTAAGTCGATTCGATAACAAATGACGAAATCGGACGGATTTCTCGGGTTTTTACTACATATGAACACTTTTCACATTCTCCCGTGCAACTCGGCTGATAGTCCTCCTTCATGCAAAATCTTAATTTCCTAGCTCGTGTCCAAGGCACCAAAGAAGGGTAAAAAGTCATTAACTGATACCTAAAACTTTAATTGTAGTACTTCTTACTGGCTATTACATCAACTTAGAAGCTTCATCTGTGTTCTACTATGGTGCTTTTAGTGTCTCTGCATATCGCAGCACGCGACATAGCTTTGTAGACGATAAGTACAACCGTTTCAGAGAGACGAGCGGCCAATGTGACGATCTTGCTTTAAGTCGATTCGATAACAAACGACGAAAACGGACGGATTTCTCAGGTTTTTACTACATATGAACACTTTTCACATTCTCCCGTGCAACTCGGCTGCTAGTCCTCCTTTCATGCAGAATCATAAGGTCCTAGCTCATGTCCAAGGCACCAAAGCTAGCAAAAAGGCAATAATCGATACCTAAAACTTGAATTGTACTACTTCTTACTGGCTATTACATCAACTTAGAAGCTTCATCTGTGTTCTACTATGGTGCTTTTAGTGTCTCCGCATACCGCAGCACGCGACATAGCTTTGCAATCGATAAGTACAACCGTTTCAGAGAGAAGAGCGGCTAATTTGACGATCTGGCTTTAAGTCGATTCGATAACAAATGACGAAAACGGACGGATTTCTCGGGTTTTTACTACATATGAACACTTTTCACATTCTCCCATGCAAATCGGCTGCTAGTCCTCCTTTCATACAGAATGTTAAGGTCTTGGCTTTTGTCCAAGGCACCAAAGCCAGCTAAAAAGTCAATAGCCGACACCTAAAACTTGAATTGTACTACTTCTTCCTGGCTATTACGTCAACTTAGAAGCTTCATCTGTGTTCTACTATGGTGCTTTTAGTGTTTCCGCATACCGCAGCACGCGACATAGCTTTGCAGACGATAAGTACAACCGTTTCAGAGAGAAGAGCGGCCAATGTGACGATCTGGCTTTAAGTCGATTCGATAACAAATGACGAAAACGGACCGATTTCTCAGGTTTTTACTACATATGAACACTTTTCACATTCTCCCATGCAACTCGGCTGCTAGTCCTCCTTTCATTCAGAATCGTAATGTCCTAGCTCATGTCCAAGGCACGAAAGCCAGCTAAAAAGTCAATAATCAATACCTAAAACTGGAATTGTACTACTTCTTACTGGCTATTACATCAACTTAGAAGCATCATCTGTGTTCTACTATGATGCTTTTAGTGCCTCCGCATACTGCAGCTCGCGACATAGCTTTGCAGACGATAAGTACAAGCGTTTCAGAGAGAAGAGCGGCCAATGTGACGATCTGGCTTTAAGTCGATTCGATAACAAATGACGAAAACGGACGGATGTCTCAGGTTTTTACTACATATGAACACTTTTCACATTCTCCCGTGCAACTCGGCTGATAGTCCTCCTTCATGCAAAATCTTAATTTCCTAGAACGTGTCCAAGGCACCAAAGAAGGGTAAAAAGTCATTAACTGATACCTAAAACTTTAATTGTACTACTTCTTACTGGCTATTACATCAACTTAGAAGCTTCATCTGGGTTCTACTATGGTGCTTTTAGTGTCTCCGCATACCGCAGCACGAGACATAGCCTTGCAGACGATAAGTACAACTTTTTCAGAGAGAAGAGCGGCCAATGTGACGATCTGGCATTAAGTCGATTCGATAACAAATGACGAAAATGGACGGATATCTCAGGTTTTTACTACAAATGAACACTTTACACATTCTCCCGTGCAACTCGGCTGCTAGCCCTCCTTTCATGCAGAATATTAAGGTCCTAGCTCATGTCCAAGGCACCAAAGCCAGCTAAAAATTCAATATTCAATACCTAAAACTTGAATTGTACTACTTCTTACTGGCTATTACATCAACGTAGAAGCTTGATCTGTGTTCTACTATGGTGCTTTTAGTGTCTCAGCATACCGCAGCACGCGACATAGCTTTGCAGACGACAAGTACAACCGTTTCAGAAAGAAAGCGGCCAATGTGACGATCTGGCTTTAAGTCGATTCGATAACAAATCACGAAAACGGACCGATTTCTCAGGTTTTTACTACATATGAACACTTTTCACATTCTCCCATGCAACTCGGCTGCTAGTCCTCTTTATTGCAGAATCTTAAGGTCCTAGCTCATGTCCAAGGCACCAAAGCCAGCTAAAAAGTCAACAACCGATACCTAAAACTTGAATTGTACTACTGCTTACTGGCTATTACATCATCTTAGAAGCTTCATCTGTGTTCTACTATGGTGCTTTTAGCGTCTCCGAATACCGCAGTACGCGACATAGCTTTGCAGACGATAAGTACAACCGTTTCAGAGAGAAGAGCGGCCAATGTGACGATCTGGCTTTAAGTAGATTCGATAATAAATGACGAAAACGGACGGATTTCTCAGGTTTTTACTACATATGAACTCTTTTCACATTCTCCCGTGCAACTCGGCTGCTAGTCCTCCTTTCAGGCAGAATCTTAAGGTCCCAGCTCATGTCCAAGGCACAAAAGCCAGCTAAAAGGTCAATATTCAATACCTAATACTTGTATTGTACTACTTCTTACTGGCTATTACATCTACTTAGAAGCTTGATCTGTGTTCTACTATAGTGCTTTTAGTGTCTCCACATACCGCAGCACGCGACATGGCTTTGCAGACGATAAGTACAACCGTTTCAGAGAGAAGAGCGGCCAATATGACGATCTGGCTTTAAGTCGATTCGATAACAAATGACGAAAACGGACCGATTTCTCAGGTTTTTACTACATATGAACACTTTTCACATTCTCCCATGCAACTCGGCTGCTAGTCCTCCATTCATGCAGAATTTTAAGTCCTAGCTCATGTCCAAGGCACCAAAGCCAGATAAAAAGTCAATAATCAATACCTAAAACTTGAATTGTACTACTTCTTCCTGGCTATTACATCAACTTAGAAGCTTCATCTGTGTTCTACTATGGTGCTTTTAGTTTCTCCGCATACCGGTGCACGCGACATAGTTTTACAGACGATAAGTACAACCGTTTCAGAGAGAAGAGCGGAAAATCTGACGATCTGGCTTTAAGTCGATTCGATAACAAATGACGAAATCGGACGGATTTCTCGGGTTTTTACTACATATGAACACTTTTCACATTCTCCCGTGCAACTCGGCTGATAGTCCTCCTTCATGCAAAATCTTAATTTCCTAGCTCGTGTCCAAGGCACCAAAGAAGGGTAAAAAGTCATTAACTGATACCTAAAACTTTAATTGTAGTACTTCTTACTGGCTATTACATCAACTTAGAAGCTTCATCTGTGTTCTACTATGGTGCTTTTAGTGTCTCTGCATATCGCAGCACGCGACATAGCTTTGTAGACGATAAGTACAACCGTTTCAGAGAGACGAGCGGCCAATGTGACGATCTTGCTTTAAGTCGATTCGATAACAAACGACGAAAACGGACGGATTTCTCAGGTTTTTACTACATATGAACACTTTTCACATTCTCCCGTGCAACTCGGCTGCTAGTCCTCCTTTCATGCAGAATCATAAGGTCCTAGCTCATGTCCAAGGCACCAAAGCTAGCAAAAAGGCAATAATCGATACCTAAAACTTGAATTGTACTACTTCTTACTGGCTATTACATCAACTTAGAAGCTTCATCTGTGTTCTACTATGGTGCTTTTAGTGCCTCCGCATACCGCAGCACGCGACATAGCTTTGCAATCGATAAGTACAACCGTTTCAGAGAGAAGAGCGGCCAATGTGACGATCTGGCTTTAAGTCGATTCGATAACAAATGACGAAAACGGACCGATTTCTCAGGTTTTTACTACATATGAACACTTTTCACATTCTCCCATGCAACTCGGCTGCTAGTCCTCCTTTCATTCAGAATCGTAAGGTCCTAGCTCATGTCCAAGGCACGAAAGCCAGCTAAAAAGTCAATAATCAATACCTAAAACTGGAATTGTACTACTTCTTACTGGCTATTACATCAACTTAGAAGCATCATCTGTGTTCTACTATGATGCTTTTAGTGTTTCCGCATACCGCAGCACGCGACATAGCTTTGCAGACGATAAGTACAACCGTTTCAGAGAGAAGAGCGGCCAATGTGACGATCTGGCTTTACGTCGATTCGATAACAAATGACGAAAACGGACGAATTTCTTAGGTTTTTACTACATATGAAAACTTTTCACATTCCCCCGTGCAACTCGGCTGCTAGTCCTCCTTTCATGCAGATTCTTAAGGTCCTAGCTCATGTCCAAGGCACCAAAGCCAGCTAAAAAGTCATTAATCGATACCTAAATCTTGAATTGGGCTACTTCTTACTGGCTATTACATCAACTTAGAAGTTTCATCTGTGTTCTACTATGGTGCTTCTCCTGTTTCCGCCTACGGTAACACGCGACATAGCTTTGCAGACGATAAGTACAACCGTTTCAGAGAGAAGAGCGGCCAATGTGACGATCTGGCTTTAAGTCGATTCGATAACAAATGACGAAAACGGACCGATTTCTCAGGTTTTTACTACATATGAACACTTTTCACATTCTCCCATGCAACTCGGCTGCTAGTCCTCCTTTCATTCAGAATCGTAAGGTCCTAGCTCATGTCCAAGGCACGAAAGCCAGCTAAAAAGTCAATAATCAATACCTAAAACTGGAATTGTACTACTTCTTACTGGCTATTACATCAACTTAGAAGTATCATCTGTGTTCTACTATGATGCTTTTAGTGCCTCCGCATACTGCAGCTCGCGACATAGCTTTGCAGACGATAAGTACAAGCGTTTCAGAGAGAAGAGCGGCCAATGTGACGATCTGGCTTTAAGTCGATTCGATAACAAATGACGAAAACGGACGGATGTCTCAGGTTTTTACTACATATGAACACTTTTCACATTCTCCCGTGCAACTCGGCTGATAGTCCTCCTTCATGCAAAATCTTAATTTCCTAGAACGTGTCCAAGGCACCAAAGAAGGGTAAAAAGTCATTAACTGATACCTAAAACTTTAATTGTACTACTTCTTACTGGCTATTACATCAACTTAGAAGCTTCATCTGGGTTCTACTATGGTGCTTTTAGTGTCTCCGCATACCGCAGCACGCGACATAGCTTTGCAGACGATAAGTACAACTTTTTCAGAGAGAAGAGCGGCCAATGTGACGATCTGGCATTAAGTCGATTCGATAACAAATGACGAAAATGGACGGATATCTCAGGTTTTTACTACAAATGAACACTTTTCACATTCTCCCGTGCAACTCGGCTGCTAGCCCTCCTTTCATGCAGAATATTAAGGTCCTAGCTCATGTCCAAGGCACCAAAGCCAGCTAAAAATTCAATATTCAATACCTAAAACTTGAATTGTATTACTTCTTACTGGCTATTACATCAACGTAGAAGCTTGATCTGTGTTCTACTATGGTGCTTTTAGTGTCTCAGCATACCGCAGCACGCGACATAGCTTTGCAGACGACAAGTACAACCGTTTCAGAGAGAAGAGCGGCCAATGTGACGATCTGGCTTTAAGTCGATTCGATAACAAATCACGAAAACGGACGGATTTCTCAGTTTTTTACTACATATGAACACTTTTCACATTCTCCCGTGCAACTCGGCTGCTAGTCCTCCTTTCATGCAGAATCATAAGGTCCTAGCTCATGTCCAAGGCACCAAAGCTAGCTAAAAAGGCAATAATCGATACCTAAAACTTGAATTGTACTACTTCTTCCTGGCTATTACATCAACTTAGAAGCTTCATCTGTGTTCTACTATGGTGCTTTTAGTGCCTCCGCATACCGCAGCACGCGACATAGCTTTGCAGACGATAAGTACAAGCGTTTCGGAGAGAAGAGCGGCCAATGTGACGATCTGGCTTTAAGTCGATTCGATAACAAATGACGAAAACGGACGGATGTCTCAGGTTTTTACTACATATGAACACTTTTCACATTCTCCCATGCAACTCGGCTGCTAGTCCTCCTTTCAAGCAGAATCTTAAAGTCCTAGCTCATGTCCAAGGCACCAAAGCCAGCTAAAAAGTCAATAATCAATACCTAAAACTTGAATTGTACTACTTCTTCCTGGCTATTACATCAACTTAGAAGCTTCGTCTGTGTTCTACTATGGTGCCTTTAGTTTCTCCGCATACCGGTGCACGCGACATAGTTTTACAGACGATAAGTACAACCGTTTCAGAGAGAAGAGCGGAAAATCTGACGATCTGGCATTAAGTCGATTCGATAACAAATGACGAAATCGAACGGATTTCTCAGGTTTTTACTACATATGAACACTTTTCACATTCTCCCGTGCAACTCGGCTGATAGTCCTCCTTCATGCAAAATCTTAATTTCCTAGCTCGTGTCCAAGGCACCAAAGAAGGGTAAAAAGTCATTAACTGATACCTAAAACTTTAATTGTAGTACTTCTTACTAGCTATTACATCAACTTAGAAGCTTCATCTGTGTTCTACTATGGTGCTTTTAGTGTCTCAGCATACCGCAGCACGCGACATAGCTTTGCAGACGATAAGTACAACCGTTTCAGAGAGAAGAGCGGCCAATGTGACGATCTGGCTTTAAGTCGATTCGATAACAAATGACAAAAACGGACGGATTTCTCAGGTTTTTACTATATATGAACACTTTTCACATTCTCCCGTGCAACTCGGCTGCTAGTCCTCCTTCATGCAAAATCTTAAGTTCCTAGATCGTGTCCAAGGCACCAAAGAAGGATAAAAAGTCATTAACTGATACCTAAAACTTTAATTGTACTACTTCTTACTGGCTATTACATCAACTTAGAAGCTTCATCTGGGTTCTACTATGGTGCTTTTAGTGTGTCCGCATACCGCAGCACGCGACATAGCTTTGCAGACGATAAGTACAACTTTTTCAGAGAGAAGAGCGGCCAATTTGACGATCTGGCTTTAAGTCGATTCGATAACAAATGACGAAAATGGACGGATATCTCAGGTTTTTACTACAAATGAACACTTTTCACATTCTCCCGTGGAACTCGGCTGCTAGCCCTCCTTTCATGCAGAATATTAAGGTCCTAGCTCATGTCCAAGGCACCAAAGCCAGCTAAAAATTCAATATTCAATACCTAAAACTTGAATTGTACTACTTCTTACTGGCTATTACATCAACTTAGAAGCTTGATCTGTGTTCTACTATGGTGCTTTTAGTGTCTCAGCATACCGCAGCACGCGACATAGCTTTGCAGACGATAAGTACAAGCGTTTCAGAGAGAAGAGCGGCCTATGTGACGATCTGGCTTTAAGTCGATTCGATAACAAATGACGAAAACGGACCGATTTCTCAGGTTTTTACTACATATGAACACTTTTCACATTCTCCCTTGCAACTCGGCAGCTAGTCCTCCTTTCATGCAGAATCTTAAGGTCCTAGCTCATGTCCAAGGCAACAAAGCCAGCTAAAAAGTCAATAATCAATACCTAAAACTTGAATTGTACTACTTCTTCCTGGCTATTACATCAACTTAGAAGCTTCATCTGTGTTCTACTACGGTGCTTTTAGTTTCTCCGCATACCGCAGCACGCGACATAGTTTTGCAGACGATAAGTACAACCGTTTCAGAGAGAAGAGCGGCCAATGTGACGATCTGGCTTTAAGTCGATTCGATAACAAATGACAAAAACGGACGGATTTCTCACGTTTTTACTACATATGAACACTTTTCACATTCTCCCGTGCAACTCGGCTGCTAGTCCTCCTTTCATGCAGAATCTTAAGGTCCTACCTCATGTCCAAGGCACCAAAGCTAGCTAAATGTCAATAATCGATACCTAAAACTTGAATTGTACTACTTCTTACTGGCTATTACATCAACTTAGAAGCTTCATCTGTGTTCTACTATGGTGCTTTTAGTGTCTCCGCATACCGCAGCACGTGACATAGCTTTGCAATCGATAAGTACAACCGTTTCAGAGTGAAGAGCGGCTAATGTGACGATCTGGCTTTAAGACGATTCGATAACAAATGACGAAAACGGACGGATTTCTCGGGTTTTTACTACATATGAACACTTTTCACATTCTCCCATGCAAATCGGCTGCTAGTCCTCCTTTCATGCAGAATGTTAAGGTCCTAGCTCATGTCCAAGGCACCAAAGCCAGCTAAAAAGTCAATAGTCGATACCTAAAACTTGAATTGTACTACTTCTTCCTGGCTATTACGTCAAATTAGAAGCTTCATCTGTGTTCTACTATAGTGCTTTTATTGTCTCCGCATACCGCAGCATGCGGCATAGTTTTGCAGACGATAAGTACAACCGTTTCAGAGAGAAGAGCGGCCAATGTGACGATCTGGCTTTAAGTCGATTCGATAACAAATGACGAAAACGGACGAATTTCTTAGGTTTTTACTACATATGAACACTTTTCACATTCTCCCATGCAACTCGGCTGCTAGTCCTCCTTTCATGCAGAATCTTAAGGTCCTAGCTCATGTCCAAGGCACCAAAGCCAGCTAAAAAGTCAATAATCAATACCTAAATCTGGAATTGTACTACTTCTTACTGGCTATTACATCAACTTAGAAGCATCATCTGTGTTCTACTATGATGCTTTTAGTGCCTCCGCATACCGCAGCATGCGACATAGCTTTGCAGACGATAAGTACAAGCGTTTCAGAGAGAAGAGCTTCCAATGTGACGATCTGGCTTTAAGTCGATTCGATAACAAATGACGAAAACGGACGGATGTCTCAGGTTTTTACTACATATGAACACTTTTCACATTCTCCCGTGCAACTCGGCTGATAGTCCTCCTTCATGCAAAATCTTAACTTCCTAGAACGTGTCCAAGGCACCAAAGAAGGGTAAAAAGTCATTAACTGATACCTAAAACTTTAATTGTACTACTTCTTACTGGCTATTACATCAACTTAGAAGCTTCATCTGGGTTCTACTATGGTGCTTTTAGTGTGTCCGCATACCGCAACACGCGACATAGCTTTGCAGACGATAAGTACAACTTTTCCAGAGAGAAGAGCGGCCAATGTGACGATCTGGCATTAAGTCGATTCGATAACAAATGACGAAAATGGACGGATATCTCAGGTTTTTACTACAAATGAACACTTTTCACATTCTCCCGTGAAACTCGGCTGCTAGCCCTCCTTTCATGCAGAATCATAAGTTCCTAGCTCATGTCCAAGGCACCAAAGCTAGCTAAAAAGGCAATAATCGATACCTAAAACTTGAATTGTACTACTTCTTCCTGGCTATTACATCAACTTAGAAGCTTCATCTGTGTTCTACTATGGTGATTTTAGTGTCTCCGCATACCGCAGCACGCGACATAGCTATGCAATCGATAAGTGCAACCGTTTCAGAGAGAAGAGCGGCTAATTTGACGATCTGGCTTTAAGTCGATTCGATAACAAATGACGAAAACGGACGGATTTCTTGGGTTTTTACTACATATGAACACTTTTCACATTCTCCCATGCAAATCGGCTGCTAGCCCTCCTTTCATACAGAATGTTAAGGTCCTAGCTTTTGTCCAAGGCACCAAAGCCAGCTAAAAAGTCAATAATCGATACCTAAAACTTGAATTGTACTACTTCTTACTGGCTATTACATCAACTTAGAAGCCTCATCTGTGTTCTACTATGGTGATTTTAGTGTCTCCGCATACCGCAGCACGCGACATAGCTTTGCAGACGATAAGTACAACCGTTTCAGAGAGAAGAGCGGCCAATGTGACGATCTGGCTTTAAGTCGATTCGATAACAAATGACGAAAACGGACCGATTTCTCAGGTTTTTACTACATCTGAACACTTTTCACATTCTCCCATGCAACTCGGCTGCTAGTCCTCTTTATTGCAGAATCTTAAGGTCCTAGCTCATGTCCAAGGCAAAAAAGCCAGCTAAAAAGTCAACAACCGATACCTAAAACTTGAATTGTACTACTGCTTACTGGCTATTACATCATCTTAGAAGCTTCATCTGTGTTCTACTATGGTGCTTTTAGCGTCTCCGAATACCGCAGTACGCGACATAGCTTTGCAGACGATAAGTACAACCGTTTCAGAGAGAAGAGCGGCCAATGTGACGATCTGGCTTTAAGTCGATTCGATAACAAATGACGAAAACGGACGGAGTTCTCAGGTTTTTACTACATATGAACACTTTTCACATTCTCCCGTGCAACTCGGCTGCTAGTCCTCCTTTAATGCAGAATCTTAAGGTCCTAGCTCATGTCCAAGTCACCAGAGCCAACTAAAAAGTCAATAATCGATACCTAAAACTTGAATTCTACTACTTCTTACTGGCTATTACGTCAACTTAGAAGCTTCATCTGTGTTCTACTATGGTGCTTTTAGTGTCTCCACATACCGCAGCACGCGACATGGCTTTGCAGACGATAAGTACAACCGTTTCAGAGAGAAGAGCGGCCAATATGACGATCTGGCTTTAAGTCGATTCGATAACAAATGACGAAATCGTACGGATTTCTTGGGTTTTTACTACATATGAACACTTTTCACATTCTCCCGTGCAACTCGGCTGATAGTCCTCCTTCATGCAAAATCTTAATTTCCTAGCTCGTGTCCAAGGCACCAAAGAAGGGTAAAAAGTCATTAACTGATACCTAAAACTTTAATTGTAGTACTTCTTACTGGCTATTACATCAACTTAGAAGCTTCATCTGTGTTCTACTATGGTGCTTTTAGTGTCTCAGCATACCGCAGCACGCGACATAGCTTTGCAGACGATAAGTACAACCGTTTCAGAGAGAAGAGCGGCCAATGTGACGATCTGGCTTTAAGTCGATTCGATAACAAATGACGAAAACGGACGGATTTCTCAGGTTTTTACTATATATGAACACTTTTCACATTCTCCCGTGCAACTCGGCTGCTAGTCCTCCTTCATGCAAAATCTTAAGTTCCTAGATCGTGTCCAAGGCACCAAAGAAGGGTAAAAAGTCAATAACCGATACATAAAACTTTAATTGTACTACTTCTTACTGGCTATTACATCAACTTAGAAGCTTCATCTGTGTTCTACTATGGTGCTTTTAGTGTCTCTGCATATCGCAGCACGCGACATAGCTTTGTAGACGATAAGTACAACCGTTTCAGAGAGACGAGCGGCCAATGTGACGATCTTGCTTTAAGTCGATTCGATAACAAATGACGAAAACCTACGGATTTCTCAGGTTTTTAATACATATGAACACTTTTCACATTCTCCCGTGCAACTCGGCTGCTAGTCCTCCTTTCATGGAGAATCATAAGGTCCTAGCTCATGTCCAAGGCACCAAAGCTAGCTAAAAAGGCAATAATCGATACCTAAAACTTGAATTGTACTACTTCTTACTGGCTATTACATCAACTTAGAAGCTTCATCTGTGTTCTACTATGGTGCTTTTAGTGTCTCCGCATACCGCAGCACGCGACATAGCTTTGCAATCGATAAGTACAACCGTTTCAGAGAGAAGAGCGGCTAATTTGACGATCTGGCTTTAAGTCGATTCGATAACAAATGACGAAAACGGAAGGATTTCTCGTGTTTTTACTACATATGAACACTTTTCACATTCTCCCATGCAAATCGGCTGCTAGTCCTCCTTTCATACAGAATGTTAAGGTCCTAGCTTTTGTCCAAGGCACCAAAGCCAGCTAAAAAGTCAATAACCGACACCTAAAACTTCAATTGTACTACTTCTTCCTGGCTATTACGTCAACGTAGAAGCTTCATCTGTGTTCTACTATGGTGCTTTTAGTGTTTCCGCATACCGCAGCACGCGACATAGCTTTGCAGACGATAAGTACAACCGTTTCAGAGAGAAGAGCGGCCAATGTGACGATCTGGCTTTAAGTCGATTCGATAACAAATGACGAAAACGGACGAATTTCTTAGGTTTTTACTACATATGAAAACTTTTCACATTCCCCCGTGCAACTAGGCTGCTAGTCCTCCTTTCATGCAGATTCTTAAGGTCCTAGCTCATGTCCAAGGCACCAAAGCCAGCTAAAAAGTCAATAATCGATACCTAAATCTTGAATTGGACTACTTCTTACTGGCTATTACATCAACTTAGAAGTTTCATCTGTGTTCTACTATGGTGCTTTTCCTGTTTCCGCCTACGGCAACACGCGACATAGCTTTGCAGACGATAAGTACAACCGTTTCAGAGAGAAGAGCGGCCAATGTGACGATCTGGCTTTAAGTCGATTCGATAACAAATGACGAAAACGGACCGATTTCTCAGGTTTTTACTACATATGAACACTTTCACATTCTCCCATGCAACTCGGCTGCTAGTCCTCCTTTCATGCAGATTCTTAAGGTCCTAGCTCATGTCCAAGGCACCAAAGCCAGCTAAAAAGTCAATAACCAATACCTAAAACTGGAATTGTACTACTTCTTACTGGCTATTACATCAACTTAGAAGCTTCATCTGTGTTCTACTACGGTGCTTTTACTTTCTTCGCATACCGCAGCACGCGACATAGCTTTGCAGACGATAAGTACAACCGTTTCAGAGAGAAGAGCGGCCAATGTGACGATCTGGCTTTAAGTAGATTCGATAATAAATGACGAAAACGGACGGATTTCTCAGGTTTTTACTACATATGAACACTTTTCACATTCTCCCGTGCAACTCGGCTGCTAGTCCTCCTTTCATGCAGAATCTTAAGGTCCCAGCTCATGTCGAAGGCACAAAAGCCAGCTAAAAGGTCAATATTCAATACCTAATACTTGTATTGTACTACTTCTTACTGGCTATTACATCTACTTCGAAGCTTGATCTGTGTTCTACTATAGTGCTTTTAGTGTCTCAGCTTACCGCTGCACACGACATAGCTTTGCAGACGATAAGTACAACCGTTTCAGAGAGAAAAGCGGCCAATGTGTCGATCTGGCTTTAAGTCAATTCGATAACATATGACGAAAACGGACGGATTTCTCAGGTTTTTACTACATATGAACACTTTTCACATCTCCCGTGCAACTCGGCTGCTAGTCCTCCTTCATGCAGAATCTTAAGGTCCTAGCTCATGCCCAAGGCACCAAAGCCAGCTAAAAAGTCAATAATCCATACTTAAAACTTGAATTGTACTACTTCTTACTGGCTATTACATCATCATAGAAGCTTCATCTGTGTTCTACTATGGTCCTTTTAGTGTCTCCGCATACCGCAGCACGCGACATAGCTTTGCAGACGATAAGTACAACCGTTTCAGAGAGAAGAGCGGCCAATGTGACGATCTGGCTTAAAGTCGATTCGATAACAAATGACGAAAACGGACGGAGTTCTCAGGTTTTTACTACATATGAACACTTTTCACATTCTCCCGTGCAACTCGGCTGCTAGTCCTCCTTTAATGCAGAATCTTAAGGTCCTAGCTCATGTCCAAGGCACCAGAGCCAACTAAAAAGTCAATAATCGATACCTAAAACTTGAATTCTACTACTTCTTACTGGCTATTACATCAACTTAGAAGCTTCATCTGTGTTCTACTATGGTGCTTTTAGTGTCTCCACATAACGCAGCACGCCACATGGCTTTGCAGACGATAAGTACAACCGTTTCAGAGAGAAGAGCGGCCAATATGACGATCTGGCTTTAAGTCGATTCGATAACAAATGACGAAAACGGACGGATTTCTAAGGTTTTTACTACATATGAACACTTTTCACATTCTCCCATGCAACTCGGCTGCTAGTCCTCCTTTCATGCAGAATTTTAAGTCCTAGCTCATGTCCAAGGCACCAAAGAAGGGTAAAAAGTCATTAACTGATACCTAAAACTTTAATTGTAGTACTTCTTACTGGCTATTACATCAACTTAGAAGCTTCATCTGTGTTCTACTATGGTGCTTTTAGTTTCTCCGCATACCGGTGCACGCGACATAGTTTTACAGACGATAAGTACAACCGTTTCAGAGAGAAGAGCGGAAAATCTGACGATCTGGCTTTAAGTCGATTCGATAACAAATGACGAAATCGGACGGATTTCTCGGGTTTTTACTACATATGAACACTTTTCACATTCTCCCGTGCAACTCGGCTGATAGTCCTCCTTCATGCAAAATCTTAATTTCCTAGCTCGTGTCCAAGGCACCAAAGAAGGGTAAAAAGTCATTAACTGATACCTAAAACTTTAATTGTAGTACTTCTTACTGGCTATTACATCAACTTTGAAGCTTCATCTGTGTTCTACTATGGTGCTTTTAGTGTCTCAGCATACCGCAGCACGCGACATAGCTTTGCAGACGATAAGTACAACCGTTTCAGAGAGAAGAGCGGCCAATGTGACGATCTGGCTTTAAGTCGATTCGATAACAAATGACGAAAACGGACGGATTTCTCAGGTTTTTACTACATATGAACACTTTTCACATTCTCCCGTGCAACTCGGCTGCTAGTCCTCCTTCATGCAAAATCTTAAGTTCCTAGATCGTGTCCAAGGCACCAAAGAAGGGTAAAAGGTCAATAACCGATACATAAAACTTTAATTGTACTACTTCTTACTGGCTATTACATCAACTTAGTAGCTTCATCTGTGTTCTACTATGGTGCTTTTAGTGTCTCTGCATATCGCAGGACGCGACATAGCTTTGTAGACGATAAGTACAACCGTTTCAGAGAGACGAGCGGCCAATGTGACGATCTTGCTTTAAGTCGATTCGATAACAAATGACGAAAACGGACGGATTTCTCAGGTTTTTACTATATATGAACACTTTTCACATTCTCCCGTGCAACTCGGCTGCTAGTCCTCCTTCATGCAAAATCTTAAGTTCCTAGATCGTGTCCAAGGCACCAAAGAAGGGTAAAAAGTCAATAACCGATACATAAAACTTTAATTGTACTACTTCTTACTGGCTATTACATCAACTTAGAAGCTTCATCTGTGTTCTACTATGGTGCTTTTAGTGTCTCTGCATATCGCAGCACGCGACATAGCTTTGTAGACGATAAGTACAACCGTTTCAGAGAGACGAGCGGCCAATGTGACGATCTTGCTTTAAGTCGATTCGATAACAAATGACGAAAACGGACGGATTTCTCAGGTTTTTACTACATATGAACACTTTTCACATTCTCCCGTGCAACTCGGCTGCTAGTCCTCCTTTCATGCAGAATCATAAGGTCCTAGCTCATGTCCAAGGCACCAAAGCTAGCTAAAAAGGCAATAATCGATACCTAAAACTTGAATTGTACTACTTCTTACTGGCTATGACATCAACTTAGAAGCTTCATCTGTGTTCTACTATGGTGCTTTTAGTGTCTCCGCATACCGCAGCACGCGACATAGCTTTGCAATCGATAAGTACAACGGTTTCAGAGAGAAGAGCGGCTAATTTGACGATCTGGCTTTAAGTCGATTCGATAACAAATGACGAAAACGGACGGATTTCTCGGGTTTTTACTACATATGAACACTTTTCACATTCTCCCATGCAAATCGGCTGCTAGTCCTCCTTTCATACAGAATGTTAAGGTCCTAGCTTTGGCCAAGGCACCAAAGCCAGCTAAAAAGTCAATAACCGACATCTAAAACTTGAATTGTACTACTTCTTCCTGGCTATTACGTCAACTTAGAAGCTTCATCTGTGTTCTACTATGGTGCTTTTAGTGTTTCCGCATACCGCAGCACGCGACATAGCTTTGCAGACGATAAGTACAACCGTTTCAGAGAGAAGTGCGGCCAATGTGACGATCTGGCTTTACGTCGATTCGATAACAAATGACGAAAACGGACGAATTTCTTAGGTTTTTACTACATATGAAAACTTTTCACATTCCCCCGTGCAACTCGGCTGCTAGTCCTCCTTTCATGCAGATTCTTAAGGTCCTAGCTCATGTCCAAGGCACCAAAGCCAGCTAAAAAGTCAATAATCGATACCTAAATCTTGAATTGGACTACTTCTTACTGGCTATTACATCAACTTAGAAGTTGCATCTGTGTTCTACTATGGTGCTTTTCCTGTTTCCGCCTACGGCAACACGCGACATAGCTTTGCAGACGATAAGTACAACCGTTTCAGAGAGAAGAGCGGCCAATGTGACGATCTTGCTTTAAGTCGATTCGATAACAAATGACGAAAACGGACCGATTTCTCAGGTTTTTACTACATATGAACACTTTTCACATTCTCCCGTGCAACTCGGCTGCTAGTCCTCCTTTATTGCAGAATCTTAAGGTCCTAGCTCATGTCCAAGGCACCAAAGCCAGCTAAAAAGTCAACAACCGATACCTAAAACTTGAATTGTACTACTGCTTACTGGCTATTACATCATCTTAGAAGCTTCATCTGTGTTCTACTATGGTGCTTTTAGCGTCTCCGAATACAGTACGCGACATAGCTTTGCAGACGATAAGTACAACCGTTTCAGAGGGAAGAGCGGCCAATGTGACGATCTGGCTTTAAGTAGATTCGATAATAAATGACGAAAACGGACGGATTTCTAAGGTTTTTACTACATATGAACACTATTCACATTCTCCCGTGCAACTCGGCTGCTAGTCCTCCTTTCATGCAGAATCATAAGGTCCTAGCTCATGTCCAAGGCACCAAAGCTAGCTAAAAAGGCAATAATCGATACCTAAAACTTGAATTGTACTACTTCTTACTGGCTATTACATCAACTTAGAAGCTTCATCTGTGTTCTACTATGGTGCTTTTAGTATCTCCGCATACCGCAGCACGCGACATAGCTGTGCAATCGATAAGTACAACCGTTTCAGAGAGAAGAGCGGCTAATTTGACGATCTGGCTTTAAGTCGATTCGATAACAAATGACGAAAACGGACGGATTTCTCGGGTTTTTACTACATATGAACACTTTGCACATTCTCCCATGCAAATCGGCTGCTAGTCCTCCTTTCATACAGAATGTTAAGGTCCTAGCTTTTGTCCAAGGCACCAAAGCCAGCTAAAAAGTCAATAACCGACACCTAAAACTTGAATTGTACTACATCTTCCTGGCTATTACGTCAACTTAGAAGCTTCATCTGTGTTCTACTATGGTGCTTTTAGTGTTTCCGCATACCGCAGCACGCGACATAGCTTTGCAGACGATAAGTACAACCGTTTCAGAGAGAAGAGCGGCCAATGTGACGATCTGGCTTTACGTCGATTCGATAACAAATGACGAAAACGGACGAATTTCTTAGGTTTTTACTACATATGAAAACTTTTCACATTCCCCCGTGCAACTCGGCTGCTAGTCCTCCTTTCATGCAGATTCTTAAGGTCCTAGCTCATGTCCAAGGCACCAAAGCCAGCTAAAAAGTCAATAATCGATACCTAAATCTTGAATTGGACTACTTCTTACTGGCTATTACATCAACTTAGAAGTTTCATCTGTGTTCTACTATGGTGATTTTCCTGTTTCCGCCTACGGCAACACGCGACATAGCTTTGCAGACGATAAGTACAACCGTTTCAGAGAGAAGAGCGGCCAATGTGACGATCTGGCTTTAAGTCCATTCGATAACAAATGACGAAAACGGACGGATTTCTCAGGTTTTTACTACATATGAACACTTTTCACATTCTCCCGTGCAACTCGGCTGCTAGTCCTCCTTTAATGCAGAATCTTAAGGTCCTAGCTCATGTCCAAGGCACCAGAGCCAACTAAAAAGTCAATAATCGATACCTAAAACTTGAATTCTACTACTTCTTACTGGCTATTACATCAACTTAGAAGCTTCATCTGTGTTCTACTATGGTGCTTTTAGTGTCTCCACATACCGCAGCACGCGACATGGCTTTGCAGACGATAAGTACAACCGTTTCAGAGAGAAGAGCGGCCAATATGACGATCTGGCTCTAAGTCGATTCGATAACAAATGACGAAAACGGACGGATTTCTAAGGTTTTTACTACATATGAACACTTTTCACATTCTCCCGTGCAACTCGGCTGCTATTCCTCCTTTCATGCAGAATCTTAAGGTCCTAGCTCAAGTCCAAGGCACCAAAGCCAGCTAAAAAGTAAATAATCGATACCTAAAACTTGAATTGTACTATATCTTACTGGCTATTACATCAACTTAGAGGCTTCATCTGTGTTCTACTATGGTGCTTCTCCTGTTTCCGCCTACGGCAACACGCGTCATAGCTTTGCAGACGATAAGTACAACCGTTTCAGAGAGAAGAGCGGCCAATGTGTCGATCTGGCTTTAAGTCGATTCGATAACAAATGACAAAAACGGATGGATTTCTCAGGTTTTTACTACATATGAACACTTTTCACATTCTCCCGTGCAACTCGGCTGCTAGTCCTCCTTTATTGGAGAATCTTAAGGTCCTAGCTCATGTCCAAGGCACCAAAGCCAGCTAAAAAGTCAATAATCGATACCTAAAACTTGAATTTTACTACTTCTTACTGGCTATTAAATCAACTTAGAAGCTTCATCTGTGTTCTACTGTGGTGATTTTAGTGTCTCCGCATACCGCAGCACGTGACATAGCTTCGCAGACGATAAGTACAACCGTTTCAGAGAGAAGGGCGGCCAATGTGACGATCTGGCTTTAAGTCGGTTGGATAACAAATGACGAAAACGGACGGATTTCTCAGGTTTTTACTACATATGAACACGTTTCACATTCTCCCGTGCAACTCGGCTGCTAGTCCTCCTTTCATGCAGAATCTTAAGGTCCTAGCTCATGTCCAAGGCACCAAAGCCAGCTAAAAAGTCAATAATCGATACCTAAAACTTGAATTGTACTACTTCTTACTGGCTATTACATTAACTTAGAAGCTTCATCTGTGTTCTACTATGGTGCTTTTAGTGTCTCCGCATACCGCAGCACGCGACATAGCTTTGCAGACGATAAGTACAACCGTTTCAGAGAGAAGAGCGGCCAATGTGACGATCTGGCTTTAAGTCGATTCGATAACAAATGACGAAAACGGACCGATTTCTCAGGTTTTTACTACATATGAACACTTTTCACATTCTCCCATGCAACTCGGCTGCTAGTCTTCCTTTAATGCAGAATCGTAAGGTAATAGCTCATGTCCAAGGCACCAAAGCCAGCTAAAAAGTCAATAATCGATACCTAAAACTTGAATTGGATTACTTCTTACTGGCTATTACATCAACTTAGATGCTTCATGTGTGTTCCACTATGGTGATTTTAGTGTCTCCGCATACCGCAGCACGCGACATAGCTTTGCAGACGATAGGTACAATCGTTTCAGAGAGAAGAGCGGCCAATATGACAATCTGGCTTTAAGTCGATTCGATAACAAATGACGAAAACGGACGGATTTCTAAGGTTTTTACTACATATGAACACTTTTCACATTCTCCCGTGCATCTCGGCTGCTAGTCCTCCTTTCATGCAGATTCTTAAGGTCCTAGCTCATGTCCAAGGCACCAAAGCCAGCTAAAAGTTCCATATTCAATACCTAAAACTTGAATTGTACTACTTCTTACTGGCTATTACATCAACTTAGAAGCTTCATCTGTTTTCTACTATGGTGCTTTTAGTGTCTCCGCATACCGCAGCACGCGACATAGCTTTGCAGACGATAAGTACAACCGTTTCAGAGAGAAGAGCGGCCAATGTGACGATCTGGCTTTAAGTCGATTCGATAACAAATGACGAAAACGGACGGATATCTCAGGTTTTTACTACATATGAACACTTTTCACATTCTCCCGTGCAACTCGGCTGCTAGTCCTCCTTCATGCAAAATCTTAAGTTTCTAGCTCGTGTCCAAGGCACCAAAGAAGGGTAAAAAGTCAATAACCGATACATAAAACTTGAATTTTTTTTTCTTCTTACTGGCTATTACATCAACTTAGAAGCTTCATCTGTGTTCTACTATGGTGCTTTTAGTGTGTCCGCATACCGCAGCACGCGACATAGCTTTGAAGACGATAAGTACAACCGTTTCAAAGAGAAGAGCGGCCAATGTGACGATCTGGCTTTAAGTCGATTCGATAACAAATGACGAAAACGGACGGATGTCTCAGGTTTTTACTGCATATGAACACTTTTCACATTCTCCCGTGCAGCTCGGCTGCTAGTCCTCCTTTCATGCAGTATCTTAAGGTCCTAGCTGATGTAAAAGGCACCAAAGCCAGCAAAAAAGTCAATTATCGATACCTAAAACTTGAATTGGATTACTTCTTACTGGCTATTACATCAACTTAGATGCTTCATCTGTGTTCTACTATGGTGATTTTAGTGTCTTCGCATACCGCACCACGCGACATAGCTTTGCAGACGATAAGTGCAACCGTTTCAGAGAGAAGAGCAACCAATGTGACGATCTGGCTTTAAGTCGATTCGATAACAAATGACGAAAACGGACGGATTTCTCAGGTTTTTACTTCATATGAACACTTTTCACATTCTCCCATGCAACTCGGCTGCTAGTCCTCCTTTAATGCAGAATCTTAAGGTCCTAGCTCATGGCCAAGGCACCAAAGCCAGCTAAAAGGTCAATATTCAATACCTAAAACTTGAATTGGATTACTTCTTACTGGCTATTACATCAACTTAGATGCTTCATCTGTGTTCTACTATGGTGCTTTTAGTGTGTCCGCATACCGCAGCACGCGACATAGCTTTGCAGACGATAAGTACAACCGTTTCAGAGAGAAGAGCGGCCAATGTGACGATCTGGCTTTAAGTCGATTCGATAACAAATGACGAAAACGGACGGATGTCTCAGCTTTTTACTGCATATGAACACTTTTCACATTCTCCCGTGCAACTTGGCTGCTAGTCCTCCTTTCATGCAGAATCTTATGGTCCTAGCTCATGTCCAAGGCACCAAAGCCAGCTAAAAAGTCAATAATCGATACCTAAAACTTGAATTGGATTACTTCTTACTGGCTATTACATCAACTTAGATGCTTCATCTGTGTTCTACTATGGTGATTTTAGTGTCTCCGCATACCGCAGCACGCGACATAGCTTTGCAGACGATAAGTGCAACCGTTTCAGAGAGAAGAGCAGCCAATGTGACGATCTGGCTTTAAGTCGATTCGATAACAAATGACGAAAACAGACGGATTTCTCAGGTTTTTACTACATATGAACACTTTTCGCATTCTCCCATGCAACTCGGCTGCTAGTCCTCCTTTCATGCAGAATATTAAGGTCCTACCTCATGTCCAAGTCACCAAAGCCAGCTAAAAAGTCAATAATCGATACTTAATCTTGAATTGGACTACTTCTTACTGGCTATTACATCAACTTAGAAGCTTCATCTGTGTTCTACTATGGTGCTTTTCCTGTTTCCGCCTACGGCAACACGCGACATACCTTTGAAGGCGATAAGTACAACCGTTTCAGAGAGAAGAGCGGCCAATGTGACGATCTGGCTTTAAGTCGATTCGCTAACAAATGACGAAAACGGACGGATTTCTCAGGATTTAACTACATATGAAAACTTTTCACATTCTCCCGTGCAACTCGGCTGCTAGTCCTCCTTTCATGCAGAATCTTAAGGTCCTAGCTCATGTCCAAGGCACCAAAGCCAGCTAAAAGTTCCATATTCAACACCTAAAACTTGAATTGTACTACTTCTTACTGGCTATTACATCAACTTAGAAGCTTCATCTGTGTTCTATTATGGTGCCTTTAGTGTCTCAGCATACCGCAGCACGCGACATAGCTTTACAGACGATAAGTACAACCGTTTCAGAGAGAAGAGCGGCCAATGTGTCGATCTGGCTTTAAGTCGATTCGATAACAAATGACGAAAACGGACGGATTTCTCAGGTTTTTACTACATATGAACACTTTTCACATTCTCCCGTGCAACTCGGCTGCTAGTCCTCCTTTCATGCAAAGTCTTAAGGTCCTAGCTCATGTCCAAGGCACCAAAGCCAGCTAAAAAGTCAATAATCGATACCTAAAACATGAATTGTACTACTTCTTACTGGCTATTACATCAACTTAGAAGCTTCATCTGTGTTCTACTATGGTGCTTTTAGTGTCTCTGCATACCGCAGCACGCGACATAGCTGTGCAGACGATAAGTACTAGCGTTTCAGAGAGAAGAGCGGCCAATGTGACGATCTGGCTTTAAGTCGATTCGATAACAAATGACGAAAACGGACGGATTTCTCAGGTTTTTTTTTTCTTATATATGAACACTTTTCACATTCTCCCGTGCAACTCGGCTGCTAGTCCTCCTTTCATGCAGAATCTTCAGGTCCTAGCTCATGTCCAAGTCACTAAAGCCAGCAAAAAAGTCAATAATCGATACCTAAAACATGAATTGTACTACTTCTTACTGGCTATTACATCAACTTAGAAGCTTCATCTGTGTTCTACTATGGTGCTTTTAGTGTCTCTGCATACCGCAGCACGCGACATAGCTGTGCAGACGATAAGTACAAGCGTTTCAGAGAGAAGAGCGGCCAATGTGACGATCTGGCTTTAAGTCGATTCGATAACTAATGACGAAAACGGACGGATTTCTCAGGTTTTAACTACATATCAACACTTTTCACATTCCCCCGTGCAACTCGGCTGCTAGTCCTCCTTTCATGCAGAATCTTAAGGTCCTAGCTCATGTCCAAGGCACCAAAGCCAGCTAAAAAGTCAACAATCGATACCTAAAACTTGAATTGTACTACTTCTTACTGGCTATTACATCAACTTAGAAGCTTCATCTGTGTTCTACTATGGTGCTTTTCCTGTTTCCGCCTACGGCAACACGCGACATACCTTTGAAGGCGATAAGTACAACCGTTTCAGAGAGAAGAGCGGCCAATGTGACGATCTGGCTTTAAGTCGATTCGATAACAAATGACGAAAACGGACGGATTTCTCAGGTTTTAACTACATATGAAAACTTTTCACATTCTCCCGTGCAACTCGGCTGCTAGTCCTCCTTTCATGCAGAATCTTGAGGTCCTAGCTCATGTCCAAGGCACCAAAGCCAGCTAAAAGTTCCATATTCAATACCTAAAACTTGAATTGTACTACTTCTTACTGGCTATTACATCAACTTAGAAGCTTCATCTGTGTTCTACTATGGTGCTTTTAGTGTCTCTGCATACCGCAGCACGCGACATAGCTGTGCAGACGATAAGTACTAGCGTTTCAGTGAGAAGAGCGGCCAATGTGACGATCTGGCTTTAAGTCGATTCGATAACAAATGACGAAAACGGACGGATTTCTCAGTTTTTTTTTTTTTTAGATATGAACACTTTTCACATTCTCCCGTGCAACTCGGCTGCTAGTCCTCCTTTCATGCAGAATCTTAAGGTCCTAGCTCATGTCCAAGTCACCAAAGCCAGCTAAAAAGTCAATAATCGATACCTAAAACCTGAATTGTACTACATCTTACTGGCTATTACATCAACTTAGATGCTTCATCTGTGTTCTACTATGGTGATTTTAGTGTCCCCGCATACCGCAGCACGCGACATAGCTTTGCAGATGATAAGTACAAGCGTTTCAGAGAGAAGAGCGGCCAATGTGACGATCTGGCTTTAAGTCGATTCGATAACAAATGACGAAAACGGACGGATTTCTCAGGTTTTTACTACATATGAACACATTTCACATTCTCCCGTGCAACTCGGCTGCTAGTCCTCCTTTCATGCAGAATCTTAAGGTCCTAGCTCATGTCCAAGTCACTAAAGCCAGCTAAAAAGTCAATAATCGATACCTAAAACTTGAATTGTACTACTTCTTACTGGCTATTACATCAACTTAGAAGCTTCATCTGTGTTCTACTATGGTGATTTTAGTGTCTCCGCATACCGCAGTACGCGACATAGCTTTGCAGACGATAAGTACAAGCGTTTCAGAGAGAAGAGCGGCCAATGTGACGATCTGGCTTTAAGTCGATTCGATAACAAATGACGAAAACGGACGGATTTCTCAGGTTTTTACTACATATGAACACTTTTCACATTCTCCCATGCAACTCGGCTGCTAGTCCTCCTTTCATGCAGAATCTTAAGGTCCTAGCTCATGTCCAAGGCACCAAAGCCAGCTAAAAAGTCAATAATCGATACCTAAAACCTGAATTGGATTACTTCTTACTGGCTATTACATCAACTTAGATGCTTCATCTGTGTTCTACTATGGTGATTTTAGTGTCTCCGCATACCGCAGCACGCGACATAGCTTTGCAGACGATAGGTACAAGCGTTTCAGAGAGAAGAGCGGCCAATGTGACAATCTGGCTTTAAGTCGATTCGATAACAAATGACGAAAACGGACGGATTTCTAAGGTTTTTACTACATATGAACACTTTTCTCGTTCTCCCGTGCAACTCGGCTGCTAGTCCTCCTTTCATGCAGAATGTTAAGGTCCTAGCTCATGTCCAAGGCACCAAAGCCAGCTAAAAAGTCAATAATCGATAACTAAAACTTGAATTTTACTACTTCTTACTGGGTATTACATCAACTTAGAAGCTTAATCTGTGTTCTACTATGGTGCTTTTAGTGTCTCCGCATACCGCAGCACGCGACATAGCTTTGCAGACGATAAGTACAACCGTTTCAGAGAGAAGAGCGGCCAATGTGACGATCTGGCTTTAAGTCGATTCGATAACAAATGACGAAAACGGACTTATTTCTCAGGTTTTTACTACATTTGAACACTTTTCACATTCCCCCATGCAACTCGGCTGCTAGTCCTCCTTTCATGCAGGATATTAAGGTCCTACCTCATGTCCAAGTCACCAAAGCCAGCTAAAAAGTCAATAATCGATACTTAATCTTGAATTGGACTACTTCTTACTGGCTATTACATCAACTTAGAAGCTTCATCTGTGTTCTACTATGGTGCTTTTCCTGTTTCCGCCTACGGCAACACGCGACATACCTTTGAAGGCGATAAGTACAACCGTTTCAGAGAGAAGAGCGGCCAATGTGACGATCTGGCTTTAAGTCGATTCGATAACAAATGACGAAAACGGACGGATTTCTCAGGTTTTAACTACATATGAAAACTTTTCACATTCTCCCGTGCAACTCGGCTGCTAGTCCTCCTTTCATGCAGAATCTTAAGGTCCTAGCTCATGTCCAAGGCACCAAAGCCAGCTAAAAGTTCCATATTCAATACCTAAAACTTGAATTATACTACTTCTTACTGGCTATTACATCAACTTAGAAGCTTCATCTGTGTTCTATTATGGTGCCTTTAGTGTCTCAGCATACCGCAGCACGCGACATAGCTTTACAGACGATAAGTACAACCGTTTCAGAGAGAAGAGCGGCCAATGTGTCGATCTGGCTTTAAGTCGATTCGATAACAAATGACGAAAACGGACGGATTTCTCAGGTTTTTACTACATATGAACACTTTTCACATTCTCCCGTGCAACTCGGCTGATAGTCCTCCTTTCATGCAAAGTCTTAAGGTCCTAGCTCATGTCCAAGGCACCAAAGCCAGCTAAAAAGTCAATAATCGATACCTAAAACATGAATTGTACTACTTCTTACTGGCTATTACATCAACTTAGAAGCTTCATCTGTGTTCTACTATGGTGCTTTTAGTGTCTCTGCATACCGCAGCACGCGACATAGCTGTGCAGACGATAAGTACTAGCGTTTCAGTGAGAAGAGCGGCCAATGTGACGATCTGGCTTTAAGTCGATTCGATAACAAATGACGAAAACGGACGGATTTCTCAGGTTTTTTTTTTTTAGATATGAACACTTTTCACATTCTCCCGTGCAACTCGGCTGCTAGTCCTCCTTTCATGCAGAATCTTAAGGTCCTAGCTCATGTCCAAGTCACCAAAGCCAGCTAAAAAGTCAATAATCGATACCTAAAACTTGAATTGTACTACTTCTTACTGGGTATTACATCAACTTAGATGCTTCATCTGTGTTCTACTATGGTGATTTTAGTGTCCCCGCATACCGCAGCACGCGACATAGCTTTGCAGATGATAAGTACAAGCGTTTCAGAGAGAAGAGCGGCCAATGTGACGATCTGGCTTTAAGTCGATTCGATAACAAATGACGAAAACGGACGGATTTCTCAGGTTTTTACTACATATGAACACATTTCACATTCTCCCGTGCAACTCGGCTGCTAGTCCTCCTTTCATGCAGAATCTTAAGGTCCTAGCTCATGTCCAAGTCACTAAAGCCAGCTAAAAAGTCAATAATCGATACCTAAAACTTGAATTGTACTACTTCTTACTGGCTATTACATCAACTTAGAAGCTTCATCTGTGTTCTACTATGGTGATTTTAGTGTCTCCGCATACCGCAGTACGCGACATAGCTTTGCAGACGATAAGTACAAGCGTTTCAGAGAGAAGAGCGGCCAATGTGACGATCTGGCTTTAAGTCGATTCGATAACTAATGACGAAAACGGACGGATTTCTCAGGTTTTAACTACATATGAACACTTTTCACATTCCCCCGTGCAACTCGGCTGCTAGTCCTCCTTTAATGCAGAATCTTAAGGTCCTAGCTCAATTCCAAGGCACCAAAGCCAGCTAAAAAGTCAACAATCGATACCTAAAACTTGAATTGTACTACTTCTTACTGGCTATTACATCAACTTAGAAGCTTCATCTGTGTTCTACTATGGTGCTTTCAGTGTCTCCACATACCGCAGCACGCGACATAGCTTTGCAGACGATAAGTGCAACCGTTTCAGAGAGAAGAACAACCAATGTGACGATCTGGCTTTAAGTCGATTCGATAACAAATGACGAAAACGGACGGATTTCTCAGGTTTTTACTACATATGAACACTTTTCACATTCTCCCATGCAACTCGGCTGCTAGTCCTCCTTTCATGCAGAATCTTAAGGTCCTAGCTCATGTCCAAGGCACCAAAGCCAGCTAAAAAGTCAATAATCGATACCTAAAACCTGAATTGGATTACTTCTTACTGGCTATTACATCAACTTAGATGCTTCATCTGTGTTCTACTACGGTGATTTTAGTGTCTCCGCATACCGCAGCACGCGACATAGCTTTGCAGACGATAGGTACAAGCGTTTCAGAGAGAAGAGCGGCCAATGTGACAATCTGGCTTTAAGTCGATTCGATAACAAATGACGAAAACGGACGGATTTCTAAGGTTTTTACTACATATGAACACTTTTCTCGTTCTCCCGTGCAACTCGGCTGCTAGTCCTCCTTTCATGCAGAATGTTAAGGTCCTAGCTCATGTCCAAGGCACCAAAGCCAGCTAAAAAGTCAATAATCGATAACTAAAACTTGAATTTTACTACTTCTTACTGGGTATTACATCAACTTAGAAGCTTAATCTGAGTTCTACTATGGTGCTTTTAGTGTCTCCGCATACCGCAGCACGCGACATAGCTTTGCAGACGATAAGTACAACCGTTTCAGAGAGAAGAGCGGCCAATGTGACGATCTGGCTTTAAGTCGATTCGATAACAAATGACGAAAACGGACTTATTTCTCAGGTTTTTACTACATTTGAACACTTTTCACATTCCCCCATGCAACTCGGCTGCTAGTCCTCCTTTCATGCAGAATATTAAGGTCCTACCTCATGTCCAAGTCACCAAAGCCAGCTAAAAAGTCAATAATCGATACTTAATCTTGAATTGGACTACTTCTTACTGGCTATTACATCAACTTAGAAGCTTCATCTGTGTTCTACTATGGTGCTTTTCCTGTTTCCGCCTACGGCAACACGCGACATACCTTTGAAGGCGATAAGTACAACCGTTTCAGAGAGAAGAGCGGCCAATGTGACGATCTGGCTTTAAGTCGATTCGATAACAAATGACGAAAACCGACGGATTTCTCAGGTTTTAACTACATATGAAAACTTTTCACATTCTCCCGTGCAACTCGGCTGCTAGTCCTCCTTTCATGCAGAATCTTAAGGTCCTAGCTCATGTCCAAGGCACCAAAGCCAGCTAAAAAGTCAATAATCGATACCTAAAACCTGAATTGGATTACTTCTTACTGGCTATTACATCAACTTAGATGCTTCATCTGTGTTCTACTATGGTGATTTTAGTGTCTCCGCATACCGCAGCACGCGACATAGCTTTGCAGACGATAGGTACAAGCGTTTCAGAGAGAAGAGCGGCCAATGTGACAATCTGGCTTTAAGTCGATTCGATAACAAATGACGAAAACGGACGGATTTCTCAGGTTTTTACTACATATGAACACTTTTCACATTCTCCCATGCAACTCGGCTGCTAGTCCTCCTTTAATGCAGAATCTTAAGGTCCTAGCTCATGTCCAAGGCACCAGAGCCAACTAAAAAGTCAATAATCGATACCTAAAACTTGAATTGTACTACTTCTTACTGGCTATTACATCAACTTAGAAGCTTCATCTGTGTTCTATTATGGTGCCTTTAGTGTCTCAGCATACCGCAGCACGCGACATAGCTTTACAGACGATAAGTACAACCGTTTCAGAGAGAAGAGCGGCCAATGTGTCGATCTGGCTTTAAGTCGATTCGATAACAAATGACGAATACGGACGGATTTCTCAGGTTTTTACTACATATGAACACTTTTCACATTCTCCCGTGCAACTCGGCTGCTAGTCCTACTTTCATGCAAAGTCTTAAGGTCCTAGCTCATGTCCAAGGCACCAAAGCCAGCTAAAAAGTCAATAATCGATACCTAAAACATGAATTGTACTACTTCTTACTGGCTATTACATCAACTTAGAAGCTTCATCTGTGTTCTACTATGGTGCTTTTAGTGTCTCTGCATACCGCAGCACGCGACATAGCTGTGCAGACGATAAGTACTAGCGTTTCAGAGAGAAGAGCGGCCAATGTGACGATCTGGCTTTAAGTCGATTCGATAACAAATGACGAAAACGGACGGATTTCTCAGGTTTTTTTTTAGATATGAACACTTTTCACATTCTCCCGTGCAACTCGGCTGCTAGTCCTCCTTTCATGCAGAATCTTAAGGTCCTAGCTCATGTCCAAGTCACCAAAGCCAGCTAAAAAGTCAATAATCGATACCTAAAACTTAAATTGTACTACTTCTTACTGGCTATTACATCAACTTAGATGCTTCATCTGTGTTCTACTATGGTGATTTCAGTGTCTCCGCATACCGCAGCACGCGACATAGCTTTGCAGACGAGAAGTACAACCGTTTCAGAGAGAAGAGCGGCCAATGTGACGATCTGGCTTTAAGTCGATTCGATAACAAATGACGAAAACGGACGGTTTTCATAGGTTTTTACTACATATGAACACTTTTCACCTTCTCCCGTGCAACTCGGCTGCTAGACCTCCCTCATGCAAAGTCTTAAGTTCCTACCTCGTGTCCAAGGCACCAAAGAAGGTTAAAAAGTCAATAACAGATACCTAAAGCTTGAATTTTACTACTTCTTACTGGCTATTACATCAACTTAGAAGCTTCATCTGTGTTCTACTATTGTGCTTTTAGTGTATCCGCATACCGCAGCACGCGACATAGCTTTGCAGACGATAAGTACTACCGTTTCAGTGAGAAGAGCGGCCAATGTGACGATCTGGCTTTAAGTCGATTCGATAACAAATGACGAAAACGGACGGATGTCTCAGGTTTTTACTGCATATGAACAATTTTCACATTCTCCCATGCAACTCGGCTGCTAGTCCTCCTTTCATGCAGAATCGTAAGGTCCTAGCTCATGTCCAAGTCACCAAAGCCAGGTAAAAAGTCAATAATCGATAGCTAAAACTTGAATTGGATTACTTCTTACTGGCTATTACATCAACGTAGATGCTTCATCTGTGTTCTACTATGGTGATTTTAGTGTCTCCGCATACCGCAGCACGCGACATAGCTTTGCAGACGATAAGTACAACCGTTTCAGAGAGAAGAGCGGCCAATGTGACGATCTGGCTTTAAGTCGATTCGATAACAAATGACGGAAACGGACGGATTTCTCAGGTTTTTACTACATATGAACACTTTTCACATTCTCCCGTGCAACTCGGCTGCTAGTCCTCCTTTCATGTAGAATCTTAAGGTCCTAGCTCATGTCCAAGGCACCAAAGCCAGCTAAAAAGTCAATAATCGATACCTAAAACTTGAATTCAACTACATCTTACTGGCTATTACATCAACTTAGAAGCTTGATCTGTGTTCTACTATGGTGATTTTAGTGTCTCCGCATACCGCAGCACGCGACATAGCTTTGCAGACGATAAGTACAACCGTTTCAGAGAGAAGAGCGGCCAATGTGACGATCTGGCTTTAAGTCGATTCGATAACAAATGACGGAAACGGACGGATTTCTCAGGTTTTTACTACATATTAACACTTTTCACATTCTCCCGTGCAACTCTGCTGCTAGTCGTCCTTTAATGCAGAATGTTAAGGTCCTAGCTCATGTCCAAGGCACCAAAGCCAGCTAAAAAGTCAATAAGCGATACCTAAAACTTTAATTGGATTACTTCTTACTGGCTATTACATCAACTTAGATGCTTCATCTGTCTTCTACTATGGTGATTTTAGTGTCTCCGCATACCGCAGCACGCGACATAGCTTTGCAGACGATAAGTACAAGCGTTTCAGTGAGAAGAGCGGCCAATGTGACGATCTAACTTTAAGTCGATTCGATAACAAATGACGAATACGGACGGATTTCTAAGGTTTTTACTACATATGAACAGTTTTCACATTCTCCCGTGCAACTCGGCTGCTAGTCCTCCTTTCATGCAGAATGTTAAGGTCCTAGCTCATGTCCAAGTCACCAAAGCCAGCTAAAAAGTCAATAATCGATACCTAAAACTTGGATTGGACTACTTCTTACTGGCTATTACATCAACTTAGATGCTCATCTGTGTTCTACTATGGTGATTTTAGTGTCTCCGCATACCGCAGCACGCGACATAGCTTTGCAGACGAGAAGTACAACCGTTTCAGAGAGAATCGCGGCCAATGTGACGATCTGGCTTTAAGTCGATTCGATAACAAATGACGAAAAAGGACGAATATCTTAGGTTTTTACTACATATGAACACTTTTCACATTCTCCCGTGCTACTCGGCTGCTAGTCCTCCTTTCATCCAGAGTCTTAAGGTCCTAGCTCATGTCCAAGTCACCAAAGCCAGCTAAAAGGTCCATATTCAATACTTGAAACTTGAATTGTACTACTTCTTACTGGCTATTACATCAACTTAGAAGCTTGATCTGTGTTCTACTATGGTGCTTCTAGTGTCTCAGCATACCGCAGCACGCGACATAGCTTTGCAGACGATAAGTACAGCCGTTTCAGAGAGAAGAGCGGCCAATGTGCCGATCTGGCTTTAAGTCGATTCGATAACAAATGACGAAACCGGACGGATGTCTCAGGTTTTTACTACATATGAACACTTTTCACATTCTCCCGTGCAACTCGGCTGCTAGTCCTCCTTTCATGCAGAATCTTAAGGTCCTAGCTCATGTCCAAGGCACCAAAGCCAGCTAAAAAGTCAATAATCGATACCTAAAACTTGAATTGTACTACTTCTTACTGGCTATTACATCAACTTAGATGCTTCATCTGTGTTCTACTATGGTGATTTTAGTGTCCCCGCATACCGCAGCACGCGACATAGCTTTGCAGATGATAAGTACAAGCGTTTCAGAGAGAAGAGCGGCCAATGTGACGATCTGGCTTTAAGTCGATTCGATAACAAATGACGAAAACGGACGGATTTCTCAGGTTTTTACTACATATGAACACATTTCACATTCTCCCGTGCAACTCGGCTGCTAGTCCTCCTTTCATGCAGAATCTTACGGTCCTAGCTCATGTCCAAGTCACTAAAGCCAGCTAAAAAGTCAATAATCGATACCTAAAACTTTAATTATACTACTTGTTACTGGCTATTACATCAACTTAGAAGCTTCATCTGTGTTCTACTATGGTGATTTTAGTGTCTCCGCATACCGCAGTACGCGACATAGCTTTGCAGACGATAAGTACAAGCGTTTCAGAGAGAAGAGCGGCCAATGTGACGATCTGGCTTTAAGTCGATTCGATAACTAATGACGAAAACGGACGGATTTCTCAGGTTTTAACTACATATGAACACTTTTCACATTCCCCCGTGCAACTCGGCTGCTAGTCCTCCTTTCATGCAGAATCTTAAGGTCCTAGCTCATGTCCAAGGCACCAAAGCCAGCTAAAAAGTCAACAATCGATACCTAAAACTTGAATTGTACTACTTCTTACTGGCTATTACATCAACTTAGAAGCTTCATCTGTGTTCTACTATGGTGCTTTCAGTGTCTCCACATACCGCAGCACGCGACATAGCTTTGCAGACGATAAGTGCAACCGTTTCAGAGAGAAGAGCAGCCAATGTGACGATCTGGCTTTAAGTCGATTCGATAACAAATGACGAAAACGGACGGATTTCTCAGGTTTTTACTACGTATGAACACTTTTCACATTCTCCCATGCAACTCGGCTGCTAGTCCTCCTTTCATGCAGAATCTTAAGGTCCTAGCTCATGTCCAAGGCACCAAAGCCAGCTAAAAAGTCAATAATCGATACCTAAAACCTGAATTGGATTACTTCTTACTGGCTATTACATCAACTTAGATGCTTCATCTGTGTTCTACTATGGTGATTTTAGTGTCTCCGCATACCGCAGCACGCGACATAGCTTTGCAAACGATAGGTACAAGCGTTTCAGAGAGAAGAGCGGCCAATGTTACAATCTGGCTTTAAGTCGATTCGATAACAAATGACGAAAACGGACGGATTTCTAAGGTTTTTACTACATATGAACACTTTTCTCGTTCTCCCGTGCAACTCGGCTGCTAGTCCTCCTTTCATGCAGAATGTTAAGGTCCTAGCTCATGTCCAAGGCACCAAAGCCAGCTAAAAAGTCAATAATCGATAACTAAAACTTGAATTTTACTACTTCTTACTGGGTATTACATCAACTTAGAAGCTTAATCTGTGTTCTACTATGGTGCTTTTAGTGTCTCCGCATACCGCAGCACGCGACATAGCTTTGCAGACGATAAGTACAACCGTTTCAGAGAGAAGAGCGGCCAATGTGACGATCTGGCTTTAAGTCGATTCGATAACAAATGACGAAAACGGACTTATTTCTCAGGTTTTTACTACATTTGAACACTTTTCACATTCCCCCATGCAACTCGGCTGCTAGTCCTCCTTTCATGCAGAATATTAAGGTCCTACCTCATGTCCAAGTCACCAAAGCCAGCTAAAAAGTCAATAATCGATACTTAATCTTGAATTGGACTACTTCTTACTGGCTATTACATCAACTTAGAAGCTTCATCTGTGTTCTACTATGGTGCTTTTCCTGTTTCCGCCTACGGCAACACGCGACATACCTTTGAAGGCGATAAGTACAACCGTTTCAGAGAGAAGAGCGGCCAATGTGACGATCTGGCTTTAAGTCGATTCGATAACAAATGACGAAAACGGACGGATTTCTCAGGTTTTTTTTTTTTTTAGATATGAACACTTTTCACATTCTCCCGTGCAACTCGGCTGCTAGTCCTCCTTTCATGCAGAATCGTAAGGTCCTAGCTCATGTCCAAGTCACCAAAGCCAGCTAAAAAGTCAATAATCGATAGCTAAAACTTGAATTGGATTACTTCTTACTGGCTATTACATCAACGTAGATGCTTCATCTGTGTTCTACTATGGTGATTTTAGTGTCTCCGCATACCGCAGCACGCGACATAGCTTTGCAGACGATAAGTACAACCGTTTCAGAGAGAAGAGCGGCCAATGTGACGATCTGGCTTTAAGTCGATTCGATAACAAATGACGGAAACGGACGGATTTCTCAGGTTTTTACTACATATGAACACTTTTCACATTCTCCCGTGCAACTCGGCTGCTAGTCCTCCTTTCATGTAGAATCTTAAGGTCCTAGCTCATGTCCAAGGCACCAAAGCCAGCTAAAAAGTCAAAAATCGATACCTAAAACTTGAATTCAACTACATCTTACTGGCTATTACATCAACTTAGAAGCTTGATCTGTGTTCTACTATGGTGATTTTAGTGTCTCAGCATACCGCAGCACGCGACATAGCTTTGCAGACGATAAGTACAGCCGTTTCAGAGAGAAGAGCGGCCAATGTGCCGATCTGGCTTTAAGTCGATTCGATAACAAATGACGAAAACGGACGAATTTCTTAGGTTTTTACTACATATGAACACTTTTCACATTCTCCCGTGCAACTCGGCTGCTAGTCCTTCTTTCATGCAGAGTCTTAAGGTCCTAGCTCATGTCCAAGTCACCAAAGCCAGCTAAAAGGTCCATATTCAATACTTGAAACTTGAATTGTACTACTTCTTACTGGCTATTACATCAACTTAGAAGCTTGATCTGTGTTCTACTATGGTGCTTCTAGTGTCTCAGCATACCGCAGCACGCGACATAGCATGCAGACGATAAGTACAGCCGTTTCAGAGAGAAGAGCGGCCAATGTGCCGATCTGGCTTTAAGTCGATTCGATAACAAATGACGAAACCGGACGGATGTCTCAGGTTTTTACTACATATGAACACTTTTCACATTCTCCCGTGCAACTCGGCTGCTAGTCCTCCCTTCATGCAGAATCTTAAGGTCCTAGCTCATGTCCAAGGCACCAAAGCCAGCTAAAAAGTCAATAATCGATACCTAAAACTTGAATTGTACTACTTCTTACTGGCTATTACATCAACTTAGAAGCTTCATCTGTGTTCTACTATGGTGATTTTAGTGTCTCCGCATACCGCAGTACGCGACATAGCTTTGCAGACGATAAGTACAAGCGTTTCAGAGAGAAGAGCGGCCAATGTGACGATCTGGCTTTAAGTCGATTCGATAACTAATGACGAAAACGGACGGATTTCTCAGGTTTTAACTACATATGAACACTTTTCACATTCCCCCGTGCAACTCGGCTGCTAGTCCTCCTTTCATGCAGAATCTTAAGGTCCTAGCTCATGTCCAAGGCACCAAAGCCAGCTAAAAAGTCAACAATCGATACCTAAAACTTGAATTGTACTACTTCTTACTGGCTATTACATCAACTTAGAAGCTTCATCTGTGTTCTACTATGGTGCTTTCAGTGTCTCCACATACCGCAGCACGCGACATAGCTTTGCAGACGATAAGTACAACCGTTTCAGAGAGAAGACCGGCCAATGTGACGATTTGGCTTTAAGTCGATTCGATAACAAATGACGAAAACGGACGGATGTCTCAGGTTTTTACTAGATATGAACACTTTTCACATTCTCCCGTGCAACTGGGTTGCTAGTCCTCCTTTTATGCAGAATCTTAAAGTCCTAGCTCATGTCCAAGGCACCAAAGCCAGCTAAAAAGTCAATAATCGATACCTAAAACTTGAATTGTACTACTTCTTACTGGCTATTACATCAAATTAGAAGCTTCATCTGTGTTCTACTATGGTGCTTTTCCTGTTTCCGCCTACGGCAACACGCGACATAGCTTTGCAGACGATAAGTACAACCGTTTCCGAGAGCAGAGCGGCCAATGTGACGATCTGGCTTTAAGTCGATTCGATAACAAATGACGAAAATGGACGGATTTCTCAGGTTTTTACTACATATGAACACTTTTCACATTCTCCCGTAAAACTCGGCTGCTAGTCCTCCTTTCATGCAGAATCTTAAGGTCCTAGCTCATGTCCAAGGCACCAAAGCCAGCTAAAAAGTCAATAATCGATACCTAAAACTTGAATTGGATCACTTCTTACTGGCTATTACATCAACTTAGATGCTTCATCTGTGTTCTACTATGGTGATTTTAGTGTCTCAGCATACCGCAGCACGCGACATAGCTTTGCAGACGATAAGTGCAACCGTTTCAGAGAGAAGAGCAGCCAATGTGACGATCTGGCTTTAAGTCGATTCGATAACAAATGACGAAAACGGACGGATTTCTCAGGTTTTTACTACATATGAACACTTTTCACATTCTCCCATGCAACTCGGCTGCTAGTCCTCCTTTAATGCAGAATCTTAAGGTAATAGCTCATGTCCAAGGCACCCAAGCCAGCTATAAAGTCAATAATCGATACCTAAAACTTGAATTGGATTACTTCTTACTGGCTATTACATCAAATTAGAGGCTTCATCTGTGTTCTACTATAATGCTTTTAGTGTCTCCGCATACCGCAGCACGCGACATAGCTTTGCAGTCGATAAGTAGAACCGTTTCAGAGAGAAGAGCGGCCAATGTGACGGTCTGGCTTTAAGTCGATTCGATAACAAATGGTGAAAACGGACGGATTTCTCAGGTTTTTACTACATATGAACACTTTTCAGATTCACCCGTGCAACTCGGCTGCTAGTCCTCCTTTCATGCTGAATGTTAAGGTCCTAGCTCATGTCCAAGTCACCAAAGCCAGCTAAAAAGTCAATAATCGATACCTAAAACTTGAATTGGACTACTTCTTACTGGCTATTACATCAACTTAGATGCTCATCTGTGTTCTACTATGGTGATTTTAGTGTCTCCGCATACCGCAGCACGCGACATAGCTTTGCAGACGAGAAGTACAACCGTTTCAGAGAGAATCGCGGCCAATGTGACGATCTGGCTTTAAGTCGATTCGATAACAAATGACGAAAACGGACGAATTTCTTAGGTTTTTACTACATATGAACACTTTTCACATTCTCCCGTGCAACTCGGCTGCTAGTCCTTCTTTCATGCAGAGTCTTAAGGTCCTAGCTCATGTCCAAGTCACCAAAGCCAGCTAAAAGGTCCATATTCAATACTTGAAACTTGAATTGTACTACTTCTTACTGGCTATTACATCAACTTAGAACCTTGATCTGTGTTCTACTATGGTGCTTCTAGTGTCTCAGCATACCGCAGCACGCGACATAGCATGCAGACGATAAGTACAGCCGTTTCAGAGAAAAGAGCGGCCAATGTGCCGATCTGGCTTTAAGTCGATTCGATAACAAATGACGAAACCGGACGGATGTCTCAGGTTTTTACTACATATGAACACTTTTCACATTCTTCCGTGCAACTCGGCTGCTAGTCCTCCCTTCATGCAGAATCTTAAGGTCCTAGCTCATGTCCAAGGCACCAAAGCCAGCTAAAAAGTCAATAATCGATACCTAAAACTTGAATTGTACTACTTCTTACTGGCTATTACATCAACTTAGAAGCTTCATCTGTGTTCTACTATGGTGATTTTAGTGTCTCCGCATACCGCAGTACGCGACATAGCTTTGCAGACGATAAGTACAAGCGTTTCAGAGAGAAGAGCGGCCAATGTGACGATCTGGCTTTAAGTCGATTCGATAACTAATGACGAAAACGGACGGATTTCTCAGGTTTTAACTACATATGAACACTTTTCACATTCCCCCGTGCAACTCGGCTGCTAGTCCTCCTTTCATGCAGAATCTTAAGGTCCTAGCTCATGTCCAAGGCACCAAAGCCAGCTAAAAAGTCAACAATCGATACCTAAAACTTGAATTGTACTACTTCTTACTGGCTATTACATCAACTTAGAAGCTTCATCTGTGTTCTACTATGGTGCTTTCAGTGTCTCCACATACCGCAGCACGCGACATAGCTTTGCAGACTATAAGTACAACCGTTTCAGAGAGAAGAGCGACCAATGTGACGATCTGGCTTTAAGTCGATTCGATAACAAATGACGAAAACGGACGGATTTTTAAGGTTTTTATTACATATGAACACTTTTCACATTCTCCAGTGCAACTCGGCTGCTAGTCCTCCTTTCATGCAGAATCGTAAGGTCCTAGCTCATGTCCAAGGCAACAAACCCAGCTAAAAAGTCAATAATCGATACATAAAACTTGAATTGTACTACTTCTTACTTGCTATTACATCAACTTAGAAGCTTCATCTGTGTTCTACTATGGTGCTTTTAGTGTCTCCGCATACCGCAGCACGCGACATAGCTTTGCAGACGATAAGTACAACCGTTTCAGAGAGAAGACCGGCCAATGTGACGATTTGGCTTTAAGTCGATTCGATAACAAATGACGAAAACGGACGGATGTCTCAGGTTTTTACTAGATATGAACACTTTTCACATTCTCCCGTGCAACTGGGCTGCTAGTCCTCCTTTTATGCAGAATCTTAAAGTCCTAGCTCATGTCCAAGGCACCAAAGCCAGCTAAAAAGTCAATAATCGATACCTAAAACTTGAATTGTACTACTTCTTACTGGCTATTACATCAAATTAGAAGCTTCATCTGTGTTCTACTATGGTGCTTTTCCTGTTTCCGCCTACGGCAACACGCGACATAGCTTTGCAGACGATAAGTACAACCGTTTCCGAGAGCAGAGCGGCCAATGTGACGATCTGGCTTTAAGTCGATTCGATAACAAATGACGAAAATGGACGGATTTCCCAGGTTTTTACTACATATGAACACTTTTCACATTCTCCCGTAAAACTCGGCTGCTAGTCCTCCTTTCATGCAGAATCTTAAGGTCCTAGCTCATGTCCAAGGCACCAAAGCCAGCTAAAAAGTCAATAATCGATACCTAAAACTTGAATTGGATCACTTCTTACTGGCTATTACATCAACTTAGATGCTTCATCTGTGTTCTACTATGGTGATTTTAGTGTCTCAGCATACCGCAGCACGCGACATAGCTTTGCAGACGATAAGTGCAACCGTTTCAGAGAGAAGAGCAGCCAATGTGACGATCTGGCTTTAAGTCGATTCGATAACAAATGACGAAAACGGACGGATTTCTCAGGTTTTTACTACATATGAACACTTTTCACATTCTCCCATGCAACTCGGCTGCTAGTCCTCCTTTAATGCAGAATCTTAAGGTCCTAGCTCATGTCCAAGGCACCCAAGCCAGCTATAAAGTCAATAATCGATACCTAAAACTTGAATTGGATTACTTCTTACTGGCTATTACATCAAATTAGAGGCTTCATCTGTGTTCTACTATAATGCTTTTATTGTCTCCGCATACCGCAGCACGCGACATAGCTTTGCAGTCGATAAGTAGAACCGTTTCAGAGAGAAGAGCGGCCAATGTGACGGTCTGGCTTTAAGTCGATTCGATAACAAATGGCGAAAACGGACGGATTTCTCAGGTTTTTACTACATATGAACACTTTTAAGATTCACCCGTGCAACTCGGCTGCTAGTCCTCCTTTAATGCAGAATCTTAAGGTCCTAGCTCATGTCCAAGGCACCAAAGCCAGCTAAAAGGTCAATATTCAATACCTAAAACTTGAATTGGATTACTTCTTACTGGCTATTACATCAACTTAGATGCTTCATCTGTGTTCTACTATGGTGCTTTTAGTGTGTCCGCATACCGCAGCACGCGACATAGCTTTGCAGACGATAAGTACAACCGTTTCAGAGAGAAGAGCGGCCAATGTGACGATCTGGCTTTAAGTCGATTCGATAACAAATGACGAAAACGGACGGATGTCTCAGCTTTTTACTGCATATGAACACTTTTCACATTCTCCCGTGCAACTCGGCTGCTAGTCCTCCGTTCATGCAGAATCTTAAGGTCCTAGCTCATGTCCAAGGCACCAAAGCCAGCTAAAAAGTCAATAATCGATACCTAAAACTTGAATTGGATCACTTCTTACTGGCTATTACATCAACTTAGATGCTTCATCTGTGTTCTACTATGGTGATTTTAGTGTCTCAGCATACCGCAGCACGCGACATAGCTTTGCAGACGATAAGTGCAACCGTTTCAGAGAGAAGAGCAGCCAATGTGACCATCTGGCTTTAAGTCGATTCGATAACAAATGACGGAAACGGACGGATTTCTCAGGTTTTTACTACATATGAACACTTTTCACATTCTCCCATGCAACTCGGCTGCTAGTCCTCCTTTAATGCAGAATCTTAAGGTCCTAGCTCATGTCCAAGGCACCAAAGCCAGCTAAAAAGTCAATAATCGATACCTAAAACTTGAATTGGATTACTTCTTACTGGCTATTACATCAACTTAGATGCTTCATCTGTGTTCTACTATGGTGATTTTAGTGTCTCCGCATACCGCAGCACGCGACATAGCTTTGCAGATGATAGGTACAAGCGTTTCAGAGAGAAGAGCGGCCAATGTGACGATCTGGCTTTAAGTCGATTCGATAACAAATGACGAAAGCGGACGGATTTCTCAGGTTTTAAGTACATATGAACACTTTTCACATTCTCCCGTGCAACTCGGCTGCTAGTCCTCCTTTCATGCAGAATCTTAAGGTCCTAGCTCATGTCCAAGGCACCAAAGCCAGCTAAAAGTTCCATATTCAATACCTAAAACTTGAATTGTACTACTTCTTACTGGCTATTACATCAACTTAGAAGCTTCATCTGTGTTCTGTTATGGTGCTTTTAGTGTCTCAGCATACCGCAGCACGCGACATAGTTTTGCAGACGATAAGTACAACCGTTTCAGAGAGAAGAGCGGCCAATGTGTCGATCTGGCTTTAAGTCGATTCGATAACAAATGACGAAAACGGACGGATTTCTCAGGTTTTTACTACATATGAACACTTTTCACATTCTCCCGTGGAACTCGGCTGCTAGTCCTCCTTTCATGCAAAATCTTAAGGTCCTAGCTCATGTCCAAGGCACCAAAGCCAGCTAAAAAGTCAATAATCGATACCTAAAACTTGAATTGGACTACTTCTTACTGGCTATTACATCAACTTAGATGCTTCATCTGTGTTCTACTATGGTGATTTCAATGTCTCCGCATACCGCAGCACGCGACATAGCTTTGCAGACGAGAAGTACAATCGTTTCATAGAGAAGAGCGGCCAATGTGACGATCTGGCTTTAAGTCGATTCGATAACAAATGACGAAAACGGACGGATTTCTCAGGTTTTTACTACATATGAACACTTTTCACATTCTCCCGTGCAACTCGGCTGCTAGTCCTCCTTCATGCAAAGTCTTAACTTCCTAGCTCGTGTCCAAGGCACCAAAGAAGGTTAAAAAGTCAATAACAGATACCTAAACTTTGAATTTTACTACTTCTTACTGGCTATTACATCAACTTAGAAGCTTCATCTGTGTTCTACTATGGTGATTGTAGTGTCTCCGCATACCGCAGCACGCGACATAGCTTTGCAGACGATACGTACAACCGTTTCAGAGAGTAGAGCGGCCAATGTGACGATCTGGCTTTAAGTCGATTCGATAACAAATGACGAAAACGGACCGATTTCTCAGGTTTTTAGTACATATGAACACTTTTCACATTCTCCCTTGCAACTCGGCTGCTAGTCCTCCTTTCATGCTGAATCTTAAGGTCCTAGCTCATGTCCAAGGCACCAAAGCCAGCTAAAGATCAATATTCAATACCTAAAACTTGAATTGTTCTACTTCTTACTGGCTATTACATCGACTTAGAAGCTTGATCTGTGTTCTACTATTGTGCTTTTAGTGTCTCCGCATACCGCAGCATGCGACATAGCTTAGCAGACGATAAGTACAAGCGTTACAGAGAGAAGAGCGGCCAATGTGACGATCTGGCTTTAAGTCGATCCGATAACAAATGACGAAAACGGACGGATTTCTCAAGTTTTAACTACATTTGAACACTTTTCACATTCTCCCGTGCAACTCGGCTGCTAGTCCTCCTTTCATGCAGAATCTTAAGGTCCTAGCTCATGTCCAAGGCACCAAAGCCAGCTAAAAAGTCAATAATCGATACCTAAAACTTGAATTGTACTACTTCTTACTGGCTATTCCATCAACTTAGAAGCTTCATCTGTGTTCTACTATGGTGCTTTTAGTGTCTCCGCAAATCGCAGCACGCGACATAGCTTTGCAGACGATAAGTACAACCGTTTCAGAGAGAAGAGCGGCCAATGTGACGATCTGGCTTTAAGTAGATTCGATAACAAATGACGAAAGCGGACGGATTTGTCAGGTTTTTACTACATATGAACACTTTTCTCATTCTCCCGTGCAACTGGGCTGCTAGTCCTCCTTTCATGCAGAATCATAAGGTCCTAGCTCATGTCCAATGTACCAAGGCCAGGTAAAATTCAATAATCGATACCTAAAACCTGAATTGTACTACTTCTTACTGGCTATTACATCAACTTAGAAGCTTCATCTGTGTTCTACTATGGTGCTTTTAGTGTCTCCGCATACCGCAGCACGCGACATAGCTTTGCAGACGATAAGTACAACCGTTTCAGAGAAAAGAGCGGCCAATGTGACGATCTGGCTTTAAGTAGATTCGATAACAAATGACGGAAACGGACGGATTTCTCAGGTTTTTACTAAATATGAACACTTTTCACATTCTCCCGTGCAACTCGGCTGCTAGTCCTCCTTTCATGCAGAGTCTTAAGGTCCTAGCTCATGTCCAAGGCACCAAAGCAAGCTAAAAAGTCAATAATCGATACCTAAAACATGAATTGTACTACTTCTTACTGACTATTACATCAACTTAGAAGCTTCATCTGTGTTCTACTATGGTGCTTTTAGTGTCTCTGCATACCGCAGCACGCGACATAGCTTTGCAGACGATAAGTACAACCGTTTCAGAGAGAAGAGCGGCCAATGTGACGATCTGGCTTTAAGTCGATTCGATAACAAATGACGAAAACGGACGGATTTTTAAGGTTTTTATTACATATGAACACTTTTCACATTCTCCCGTGCAACTCGGCTGCTAGTCCTCCTTTCATGCAGAATCGTAAGGTCCTAGCTCATGTCCAAGGCACCAAAGCCAGCTAAAAAGTCAATAATCGATACCTAAAACTTGAATTGTACTACTTCTTACTGGCTATTACATCAACTTAGAAGCTTCATCTGTGTTCTACTATGGTGCTTTTAGTGTCTCCGCATACCGCAGCAAGCGACATAGCTTTGCATACGATAAGTACAACCGTTTCAGAGAGAAGAGCGGCCAATGTGACGATCTGGCTTTAAGTCGATTCGATAACAAATGACGAAAACGGACGGATGTCTCAGGTTTTTACTACATATGAACACTTTTCACATTCTCCCGTGCAACTGGGCTGCTAGTCCTCCTTTTATGCAGAATCTTAAAGTCCTAGCTCATGTCCAAAGCACCAAAGCCAGCTAAAAAGTCAATAATCGATACCTAAAACTTGAATTGTACTACTTCTTACTGGCTATTACATCATCTTAGAAGCTTCATGTGTTTTCTACTATGGTGCTTTTCCTGTTTCCGCCTATGGCAACACGCGACATAGCTTTGCAGACGATAAGTACAACCGTTTCCGAGAGCAGAGCGGCCAATGTGACGATCTGGCTTTAAGTCGGTTCGATAACAAATGACGAAAACAGACGGATTTCTCAGGTTTTTACTACATATGAACACTTTTCACATTCTCCCCTGCAACTCGGCTGCTAGTCCTCCTTTCATGCAGAATCTTATGGTCCTAGCTCATGTCCAAGGCACCAAAGCCAGCTAAAAAGTCAATAATCGATACCTAAAACTTGAGTTGTACTACATCTTACTGGCTATTACATCAACTTAGAAGCTTCATCTGTGTTCTACTATGGTGATTGTAGTGTCTCCGCATACCGCAGCACGCGACATAGCTTTGCAGACGATACGTACAACCGTTTCAGAGAGTAGAGCGGCCAATGTGACGATCTGGCTTTAAGTCGATTCGATAACAAATGACGAAAACGGACCGATTTCTCAGGTTTTTAGTACATATGAACACTTTTCACATTCTCCCTTGCAACTCGGCTGCTAGTCCTCCTTTCATGCAGAATCTTAAGGTCCTAGCTCATGTCCAAGGCACCAAAGCCAGCTAAAAAGTCAATAATCAATACCTAAAACTTGAATTGTACTACTTCTTACTGGCTACTATATCAGCTTAGAAGCTTCATCTTTGTTTTACTACGGTGCTTTTAGATTCTCCGCATGCCGCAGCACGCGACATAGTTTTGCAGACGAAAAGTACAACCGTTTCAGAGAGTAGAGCGGCCAATGTGACGATCTGGCTTTAAGTCGGTTCGATAACAAATGACGAAAACGGACGGATTTCTCAGGTTTTTACTACATATGAACACTTTTCACATTCTCCCGTGCAACTCGGCTGCTAGTCCTCCTTTCATGCAGAATGTTAAGGACCTAGCTCATGTCCAAGGCACCAAAGCCAGCTAAAAAGTCAATAATCGATACCTAAAACTTGAATTGTACTACGTCTTACTGGGTATTACATCAACTTAGAAGCTTCATCTGTGTTCTACTATGTTGCTTTTAGTGTCTCCGCATACCGCAGCACGCGACATAGCTTTGCAGACGATAAGTACAACCGTTTCAGAGAGAAGAGCGGCCAATGTGACGATTTGGCTTTAAGTCGATTCGATAACAAATGACAAAAACGGACGTATTTCTCAGGTTTTTACTACATTTGAACACTTTTCACATACTCCCGTGCAACTCGGCTGCTAGTCCTCCTTTCATGCAGAATCTTAAGGTCCTAGCTCATGTCCAAGGCACCAAAGCCAGCTAAAACGTCAATAATCGATACCTAAAACTTCAATTGTACTACTTCTTACTGGCTATTACATCAACTTAGAAGCTTCATCTGTGTTCTACTATGGTGCTTTTAGAGTCTCCGCATATCGCAGCACGCGACATAGCTTTGGAGACGATAAGTACAACCGTTTCAGAGAGAAGAGCGGCCAATGTGACGATCTTGCTTTAAGTAGATGCGATAACAAATGACGAAAGCGGACGGATTTCTCAGGTTTTTACTACATATGTACACTTTTCTCATTCTCCCGTGCAACTCGGCTGCTAGTCCTCCTTTCATGCAGAATCTTTAGGTCCTAGATCATGTCCAAGGCACCAAAGCCAGCTAAAAAGTCAATAATCGATACCTAAAACTTGAATTGGTTTACTTCTTACTGGCTATTACATCAGCTTAGAAGCTTCATCTGTGTTCTACTATGGTGCTTTTAGTGTCTCCGCATATCGCAGCACTCGACATAGCTTTGTAGACGATAAGTACAACCGTTTCAGAGAGAAGAGCGGCCAATGTGACGATCTGGCTTTAAGTAGATTCGATAACAAATGACGAAAGCGGACGGATTTCTCAGGTTTTTACTACATATGAACACTTTTCTCATTCTCCCGTGCAACTCGGCTGCTAGTCCTACTTTCATGGAGAATCATAAGGTCCTAGCTCATGTCCAAGCCACCAAAGCCAGCTAAAACGTCAATAATCGATACCTAAAACTTGAATTTTACTACTTCTTACTGGCCATAACATCAACTTAGAAGCTTCATCTGTGTTCCACTATGGTGCTTTTAGTGTCTCCGCATACCACAGCACGCGACATAGCTTTGCAATCGATAAGTACAACCGTTTCAGAGAGAAGAGCGGCCAATGTGGCGATCTGGCTTTAAGGCGATTCGATAACAAATGACGAAAACGGACCTATTTCTCAGGTTTTTACTACATATGAACACCTTTCACATTCTCCCGTGCAACTCGGCTGCTAGTCCTCCTTTCATGCAGAATCTTAAGGTCCTAGCTCATGTCCAAGGCACCAAAGCCAGCTAAAAAGTCCATAATCAATACCTGAAACTTGAATTGTACTACTTCTTTTGGCTATTACATCAACTTAGAAGCTTCATCTGTGTTCTACTACGGTGCTTTTAGTGTCTCCGCATACCGCAGCACGCGACATAGCTTTGCAGACGAAAAGTACAAGCGTTTCAGAGAGAAGATCGGAAAATGTGACGATCTGGCTTTAAGTCGATTCGATAACAAATGACGAAAACGGACGTATTTCTCAGGTTTTTACTACTTTTGAACACTTTTTACATTCTCCCGTGCACCTCGGCTGCTAGTCCTCCTTCATGCAAAATCTTAAGTTCCTAGCTCGAGTCCAAGGCACCAAAGAAGGGTAAAATGTCAATAAGCGATAGCTAAAACTTGAATTGTACTACTTTTTACTGGCTATTACATCAACTTAGAAGCTTCATCTGTGTTCTACTATGGTGCTTTTAGTGTCTCCGCATACCGCAGCACGCAACATAGCATTGCAATCGATAAGTACAACCGTTTCAGAGAGAAGAGCGGCCAATGTGACGATCTGGCTTTAAGTAGATTCGATAACAAATGACGAAAACTGACGGATTTCTCAGGTTTTTACTACATTTGAACACTTTTCACATTCTCCCGTGCAGCTCGGCTGCTAGTCCTTCTTTCATGCTGAATATTAAGGTCCTAGCTCATGTCCAAGGCACAAAATCCAGCAAAAAATTCAATATTAAATACCTAAAACTCGAATTTTACTACTTCTTACTATCTATTACATCAACTTAGAAGCTTGATCTGTGTTCTACTATGGTGCTTTTAGTGTCTCAGCATACCGCAGCACGCGACATAGCTTTGCAGACGATAAGTACAAGTTTTTCAGAGAGAAGAGCGGCCAATGTGACGATCTGGCTTTAAGTCGATTCGATAACAAATGACGAAAACGGACGGATTTATCAGGTTTTTACTACATTTGAACACTTTTCACATTTTCCCGTGCAACTCGGCTGCTAGTCCTCCTTCATGCAAAATCTTAAGTTCCTAGCTCGTGTCCAAAGCACCAAAGAAGGGTAAAAAGTCAATAACCGATACCTAAAACTGTAATTGTACTACTTGTTACTGGGTATTACATCAACTTAGAAGCTTCATCTGTTCTACTATGGTGCATTCAGTGTGTCCGCATACCGCAGCACGCGACATAGCTTTGCAGACGATAAGTACAACCGTTTCAGAGAGAAGAGCGGCCAATGTGACGATCTGGCTTTAAGTCGATTCGATATCAAATAACGAAAACGGACGGATGTCTAGGTTTTTACCACATATGAACACTTTTCATATTCTCCCGTCCAACTCCGCTGCTAATCCTCCTTTCATGCAGAATCTTAAGGACCTACCTCATGTCCAAGGCACCAAAGCCAAATAAAAAGTCAATAATCGATACCTAAGACTTGAATTGTACTATATCTTACTGGCTATTACATCAACTTAGAAGCTTCATCTGTGTTCTACTATGGTACTTTTACTGTCTCCGCATACCGAAGCACGCGACATTGCTTTGTAGACGATAAGTACAACCGTTTCAGAGAGATGAGCGGCCAATGTGACGATCTGGCTTTAAGTCGGTTCGATAACAAAAGACGAAAACGGACCGATTTCTCAGGTTTTTACTACATATGAACACTTTTCACATTCTCCCGTGCAACTCGGCTGCTAGTCCTCCTGTCGTGCAGAATCTTAAGGTCCTAGCTCATGTCCATGGCACCAAAGCCAGCTAAAAAGTCCATAATCAATACCTAAAATTTGAACTGTACTACTTCTTACTGGCTATTACATCAACTTAGAAGCTTCATCTGTGTTCTACTACGGTGCTTTTAGTGTCTCCGCATACCGCAGCACGCGACATAGCTTTGCAGACGATAAGTACAACCGTTTCAGAGAGAAGAGCGGCCAATGTGACGATCTGGCTTTAAGTCGATTCGATAACAAATGACGAAAACGGACGGATTTCTCAGGTTTTTACTACATATGAACACTTTTCACATTCTCGCGTGCAACTCGGCTGCTAGTCCTCCTTTCATGCAGAATCTTAAGGTCCTAGCTCATGTCCAAGGCACCAAAGCCAGCTAAAATGTCAATAATCGATACCTAAAATTTGAATTGTACTACTTCTTACTGGATATTACATCAACTTAGAAGCTTCATCTGTATTCTACTGTGGTGATTTTAGTGTCTCCGCATACCGCTGCACGCGACATAGCTTTGCAGACGATAAGTACAACCGATTCAGAGAGAAGAGCGGCCAATGTGACGATCTGGCTTTAAGTCGATTCGATAACAAATGACGAAAACGGACGGATTTCTCAGGTTTTTACTACATATGAACACTTTTCACATTCTCCCGTGCAACTCGGCTGCTAGTCCTCCTTTCATGCAGAATGTTAAGGACCTCGCTCATGTCCAAGGCACCAAAGCCAGCTAAAAAGTCAATAATCGATCCCTAAAACTTGAATTGTACTACGTCTTACTGGGTATTACATCAACTTAGAAGCTTCATCTGTGTTCTACTATGGTGCTTTTAGTGTCTCCGCATACCGCAGCACGCGACATAGCTTTGCAGACGATAAGTACAACCGTTTCAGAGAGAAGAGCGGCCAATGTGACGATTTGGCTTTAAGTCGATTCGATAACAAATGACAAAAACGGACGGATTTCTCAGGTTTTTACTACATTTGAACACTTTTCACATTTTCCCGTGCAACTCGGCTGCTAGTCCTCCTTCATGCAAAATCTTAAGTTCCTAGCTCGTGTCCAAAGCACCAAAGAAGGGTAAAAAGTCAATAACCGATACCTAAAACTGTAATTGTACTACTTGTTACTGGGTATTACATCAACTTAGAAGCTTCATCTGAGTTCTACTATGGTGCATTCAGTGTGTCCGCATACCGCAGCACGCGACATAGCTTTGCAGACGATAAGTACAACCGTTTCAGAGAGAAGAGCGGCCAATGTGACGATCTGGCTTTAAGTCGATTCGATATCAAATAACGAAAACGGACGTATGTCTAGGTTTTTACCACATATGAACACTTTTCATATTCTCCCGTCCAACTCCGCTGCTAATCCTCCTTTCATGCAGAATCTTAAGGACCTAGCTCATGTCCAAGGCACCAAAGCCAGCAAAAAAGTCAATAATCGATACCTAAAACTTGAATTGTACTATATCTTACTGGCTATTACATCAACTTAGAAGCTTCATCTGTGTTCTACTATGGTACTTTTACTGTCTCCGCATACCGAAGCACGCGACATTGCTTTGTAGACGATAAGTACAACCGTTTCAGAGAGATGAGCGGCCAATGTGACGATCTGGCTTTAAGTCGGTTCGATAACAAAAGACGAAAACGGACCGATTTCTCAGGTTTTTACTACATATGAACACTTTTCACATTCTCCCGTGCAACTCGGCTGCTAGTCCTCCTGTCGTGCAGAATCTTAAGGTCCTAGCTCATGTCCATGGCACCAAAGCCAGCTAAAAAGTCCATAATCAATACCTAAAATTTGAATTGTACTACTTCTTACTGGCTATTACATCAACTTAGAAGCTTCATCTGTGTTCTACTACGGTGCTTTTAGTTTCTCCGCATACCGCAGCAGGCGACATAGTTTTGCAGACGATAAGTACAACCGTTTCAGAGAGAAGAGCGGCCAATGTGACGATCTGGCTTTAAGTCGATTCGATAACAAATGACGAAAACGGACGGATTTCTCAGGTTTTTACTACATATGAACACATTACACTTTCTCCCGTGCAACTCGGATGCTAGTCCTCCTTTCATGCTGAATCTTAAGGTCCTAGCTCATGTCCAAGGCACCAAAGCCAGCTAAAGATCAATATTCAATACCTAAAACTTGAATTGTACCACTTCTTACTGGCTATTACATCAACTTAGAAGCTTGATCTGTGTTCTACTATGGTGCTTTTAGTGTCTCAGTATACCGCAGCACGCGACATAGCTTTGCAGACGATAAGTACAACCGTTTCAGAGAGAAGAGCGGCCAATGTGACGATCTGGCTTTAAGTCGATTCGATAACAAATGACGAAAACGGACGGATTTCTCAGGTTTTTACTACATATGAACACTTTTCACATTCTCGCGTGCAACTCGGCTGCTAGTCCTCCTTTCATGCAGAATCTTAAGGTCCTAGCTCATGTCCAAGGCACCAAAGCCAGCTAAAATGTCAATAATCGATACCTAAAATTTGAATTGTACTACTTCTTACTGGATATTACATCAACTTAGAAGCTTCATCTGTATTCTACTGTGGTGATTTTAGTGTCTCCGCATACCGCTGCACGTGACATAGCTTTGCAGACGATAAGTACAACCGATTCAGAGAGGCGAGCGGCCAATGTGACGATCTTGCTTTAAGTAGATGCGATAACAAATGACGAAAGCGGACGGATTTCTCAGGTTTTTACTACATATGAACACTTTTCACATTCTCCCGTGCAACTCGGCTGCTAGTCCTCCTTTCATGCAGAATGTTAAGGACCTAGCTCATGTCCAAGGCACCAAAGCCAGCTAAAAAGTCAATAATCGATACCTAAAACTTGAATTGTACTACGTCTTACTGGGTATTACATCAACTTAGAAGCTTCATCTGTGTTCTACTATGGTGCTTTTAGTGTCTCCGCATACCGCAGCACGCGACATAGCTTTGCAGACGATAAGTACAACCGTTTCAGAGAGAAGAGCGGCCAATGTGACGATTTGGCTTTAAGTCGATTCGATAACAAATGACGAAAGCGGACGGATTTCTCAGGTTTTTACTACATTTGAACACTTTTCTCATTCTCCCGTGCAACTCGGCTGCTAGTCCTCCTTCATGCAAAATCTTAAGTTCCTAGCTCGTGTCCAAAGCACCAAAGAAGGGTAAAAAGTCAATAACCGATACCTAAAACTGTAATTGTACTACTTGTTACTGGGTATTACATCAACTTAGAAGCTTCATCTGAGTTCTACTATGGTGCATTCAGTGTGTCCGCATACCGCAGCACGATACATAGCTTTGCAGACGATAAGTACAACCGTTTCAGAGAGAAGAGCGGCCAATGTGACGATCTGGCTTTAAGTCGATTCGATATCAAATAACGAAAACGGACGGATGTCTAGGTTTTTACCACATATGAACACTTTTCATATTCTCCCGTCCAACTCCGCTGCTAATCCTCCTTTCATGCAGAATCTTAAGGACCTAGCTCATGTCCAAGGCAGCAAAGCCAAATAAAAAGTCAATAATCGATACCTAAAACTTGAATTGTTCTATATCTTACTGGCTATTACATCAAATTAGAAGCTTCATCTGTGTTCTACTATGGTACTTTTACTGTCTCCGCATACCGAAGCACGCGACATTGCTTTGTAGACGATAAGTACAACCGTTTCAGAGAGAAGAGCGGCCAATGTGACGATCTGGCTTTAAGTCGATTCGATAACAAATGACGAAAACGGACGGATTTCTCAGGTTTTTACTACATATGAACACATTACACTTTCTCCCGTGCAACTCGGATGCTAGTCCTCCTTTCATGCTGAATCTTAAGGTCCTAGCTCATGTCCAAGGCACCAAAGCCAGCTAAAGATCAATATTCAATACCTAAAACTTGAATTGTACCACTTCTTACTGGCTATTACATCAACTTAGAAGCTTGATCTGTGTTCTACTATGGTGCTTTTAGTGTCTCAGTATACCGCAGCACGCGACATAGCTTTGCAGACGATAAGTACAACCGTTTCAGAGAGAAGAGCGGCCAATGTGACGATCTGGCTTTAAGTCGATTCGATAACAAATGACGAAAACGGACGGATTTCTCAGGTTTTTACTACATATGAACACTTTTCACATTCTCGCGTGCAACTCGGCTGCTAGTCCTCCTTTCATGCAGAATCTTAAGGTCCTAGCTCATGTCCAAGGCACCAAAGCCAGCTAAAATGTCAATAATCGATACCTAAAATTTGAATTGTACTACTTCTTACTGGATATTACATCAACTTAGAAGCTTCATCTGTATTCTACTGTGGTGATTTTAGTGTCTCCGCATACCGCTGCACGTGACATAGCTTTGCAGACGATAAGTACAACCGATTCAGAGAGGCGAGCGGCCAATGTGACGATCTTGCTTTAAGTAGATGCGATAACAAATGACGAAAGCGGACGGATTTCTCAGGTTTTTACTACATATGTACACTTTTCTCATTCTCCCGTGCAACTCGGCTGCTAGTCCTCCTTTCATGCAGAATCTTAAGGTCCTAGATCATGTCCAAGGCACCAAAGCCAGCTAAAAAGTCAATAATCGATACCTAAAACTTGAATTGGATTACTTCTTACTGGCTATTACATCAGCTTAGAGGCTTCATCTGTGTTCTACTATGGTGCTTTTAGTGTCTCCGCATATCGCAGCACTCGACATAGCTTTGTAGACGATAAGTACAACCGTTTCAGAGAGAAGAGCGGCCAATGTGACGATCTGGCTTTAAGTAGATTCGATAACAAATGACGAAAGCGGACGGATTTCTCAGGTTTTTACTACATATGAACACTTTTCACATTCTCCCGTGCAACTCGGCTGCTAGTCCCACTTTCATGCAGAATCATAAGGTCCTAGCTCATGTCCAAGCCACCAAAGCCAGCTAAAACGTCAATAATCGATACCTAAAACTTGAATTTTACTACTTCTTACTGGCCATAACATCAACTTAGAAGCTTCATCTGTGTTCCACTATGGTGCTTTTAGTGTCTCCGCATACCACAGCACGCGACATAGCTTTGCAATCGATAAGTACAACCGTTTCAGAGAGAAGAGCGGCCAATGTGGCGATCTGGCTTTAAGGCGATTCGATAACAAATGACGAAAACGGACCTATTTCTCAGGTTTTTACTACATATGAACACCTTTCACATTCTCCCGTGCAACTCGGCTGCTAGTCCTCCTTTCATGCAGAATCTTAAGGTCCTAGCTCATGTCCAAGGCACCAAAGCCAGCTAAAAAGTCCATAATCAATACCTGAAACTTGAATTGTACTACTTCTTTTGGCTATTACATCAACTTACAAGCTTCATCTGTGTTCTACTACGGTGCTTTTAGTGTCTCCGCATACCGCAGCACGCGACATAGCTTTGCAGACGAAAAGTACAAGCGTTTCAGAGAGAAGATCGGAAAATGTGACGATCTGGCTTTAAGTCGATTCGATAACAAATGACGAAAACGGACGTATTTCTCAGGTTTTTACTACTTTTGAACACTTTTTACATTCTCCCGTGCACCTCGGCTGCTAGTCCTCCTTCATGCAAAATCTTAAGTTCCTAGCTCGTGTCCAAGGCACCAAAGAAGGGTAAAATGTCAATAACCGATAGCTAAAACTTGAATTGTACTACTTTTTACTGGCTATTACATCAACTTAGAAGCTTCATCTGTGTTCTACTATGGTGCTTTTAGTGGCTCCGCATACCGCAGCACGCAACATAGCATTGCAATCGATAAGTACAACCGTTTCAGAGAGAAGAGCGGCCAATGTGACGATCTGGCTTTAAGTCGATTCGATAACAAATGACGAAAACTGACGGATTTCTCAGGTTTTTACTACATTGGAACACTTTTCACATTCTCCCGTGCAACTCGGCTGCTAGTCCTTCTTTCATGCTGAATATTAAGGTCCTAGCTCATGTCCAAGGCACAAAATCCAGCAAAATATTCAATATTCAATACCTAAAACTCGAATTTTACTACTTCTTACTATCTATTACATCAACTTAGAAGCTTGATCTGTGTTCTACTATGGTGCTTTTAGTGTCTCAGCATACCGCAGCACGCGACATAGCTTTGCAGACGATAAGTACAAGTTTTTCAGAGAGAAGAGCGGCCAATGTGACGATCTGGCTTTAAGTCGATTCGATACCAAATGACGAAAACGGACGGATTTCTCAGGTTTTTACTACATTTGAACACTTTTCACATTTTCCCGTGCAACTCGGCTGCTAGTCCTCCTTCATGCAAAATCTTAAGTTCCTAGCTCGTGTCCAAAGCACCAAAGAAGGGTAAAAAGTCAATAACCGATACCTAAAACTGTAATTGTACTACTTGTTACTGGGTTTTACATCAACATAGAAGCTTCATCTGAGTTCTACTATGGTGCATTCAGTGTGTGCACATACCGCAGCACGCGACATAGCTTTGCAGACGATAAGTACAACCGTTTCAGAGAGAAGAGCGGCCAATGTGACGATCTGGCTTTAAGTCGATTCGATATCAAATAACGAAAACTGACGGATGTCTAGGTTTTTACCACATATGAACACTTTTCATATTCTCCCGTCCAACTCCGCTGCTAATCCTCCTTTCATGCAGAAACTTAAGGACCTAGCTCATGTCCAAGGCACCAAAGCCAAATAAAAACTCAATAATCGATACCTAAAACTTGAATTGTACTATATTTTACTGGCTATTACATCAACTTAGAAGCTTCATCTGTGTTCTACTATGGTACTTTTACTGTCTCCGCATACCGCAGCACGCGACATTGCTTTGTAGACGATAAGTACAACCGTTTCAGAGAGATGAGCGGCCAATGTGACGATCTGGCTTTAAGTCGGTTCGATAACAAAAGACGAAAACGGACCGATTTCTCAGGTTTTTACTACATATGAACACTTTTCACATTCTCCCGTGCAACTCGGCTGCTAGTCCTCCTTTAATGCAGAATGTTATGGTCCTAGCTCAAGTCCAAGGCACCAAAGCCAGCTAAAAAGTAAATAATCGATACCTAAAACTTGAATTGTACTATATCTTACTGGCTATTACATCAACTTAGAAGCTTCATCTGTGTTCTACTATGGTGCTTTTACTGTCTCCGCATACCGCAGCACGCGACATAGCTTTGCAGACGATAAGTTCAAGCGTTTCAGAGATAAGAGCGGCCAATGTGACGATCTGGCTTTAAGTCGATTCGATAACAAATGACGAAAACGGACGGATGTCTCAGGTTTTTACTACATATGAACACTTTTCACATTCTCCCGTGCAACTCGGCTGCTAGTCCTCCTTTCATGCAGAATGTTAAGGTCCTAGCTCAAGTCCAAGGCACCAAAGCCAGCTAAAAAGTAAACAATCGATACCTAAAACTTGAATTGTACTATATCTTACTGGCTATTACATCAACTTAGAAGCTTCATCTGTGTTCTACTATGGTGCTTTTACTGTCTCCGCATACCGCAGCACGCGACATAGCTTTGCAGACGATAAGTTCAAGCGTTTCAGAGATAAGAGCGGCCAATGTAACGATCTGGCTTTAAGTCGATTCGATAACAAATGACGAAAACGGACGGATGTCTCAGGTTTTTACTACATATGAACACTTTTCACATTCTCCCGTGCAACTCGGCTGCTAGTCCTCCTTTCATGCAGAATCTTAAGGTCCTAGCTCAAGTCCAAGGCACCAAAGCCAGCTAAAAAGTCAATATTCAATACCTAAAACTTGAATGGTACCAATTCTAACTGGCTATTACATCAACTTAGAAGCTTCATCTGTGTTCTACTATGGTGCTTTTAGTGTGTCCGCATACCGCAGCACGCGACATAGCTTTGCAGACGATAAGTACAACCGTTTTAGAGAGAAGAGCGGCCAATGTGACGATCTGGCTTTAAGTCGGTTCCATAACAAAAGACGTAAACGGACCGATTTCTCAGATTTTTACTACATATGAAAACTTTTCACATTCTCCCGTGCAACTCGGCTGCTAGTCCTCCTTTCATGCAGAATCTTAATGTCCTAGCTCATGTCCAAGGCACCAAAGCCAGCTAAAAATTCAATATTCAATACCTAAAACTTGAATTGTACTAATTCTTACTGGCTATTACATCAAGTTAGAAGCTTCATCTGTGTTCTACTATTGTACTTTTACTGTCTCCGCATACCGCAGCACGCGACATAGCTTTGCAGACGATAAGTACAACCGTTTCAGAGAGAAGAGCGGCCAATGTGACGATCTGGCTTTAAGTCGATAAGATAACAAATGACGAAAACGGACGGATGTCTCAGGTTTTTACTACATATGAACACTTTTCACATTCTCCCGTGCAACTCCGCTGCTAATCCTCCTTTCATGCAGAATCTTAACGTCCTAGCTCAAGTCCAAGGCACCAAAGCCAGCTAAAAATTCAATATTGAATACCTAAAACTTGAATTGTACTACTTCTTACTGGCTATTACATCAACTTAGAAGCTTCATCTGTGTTCTACTATGGTGCTTTTAGTGTCTCCGCATACCGCAGCACGCGACATAGCTTTGCAATCGATAAGTACAACCGTTTCAGAGAGAAGAGCGGCCAATGTGACGATCTGGCTTTAAGTCGATTCGATAACAAATGACGAAAACGGACGTATTTCAAAGGTTTTTACTACATTTGAAGACTTTTCACATTCTCCCGTGCAACTCGGCTGCTAGTCCTCCTTTCATGCAGAATATTAAGGTCCTAGCTCATGTCCAAGGCACCAAACCCAGCTAAAAATTCAATATTCAATACCTAAAATTTGAATTGTACTACTTCTTACTGGCTATTACATCAACTTAGAAGCTTGATCTGTGTTCTACTATGGTGCTTTTAGTGTCCCAACATACCGCAGCACGCGACATAGCTTTGCAGACGATAAGTACCACCGTTTCAGAGAGAAGAGCGGCCAATGTGACGATCTGGCTTTAAGTCGATTCGATAACAAATGACGAAAACGGACGGGTGTCTCAGGTTTTTACTACATATGAACACTTTTCACATTCTCCCGTGCAACTCCGCTGCTAATCCTCCGTTCATGCAGAATCTTAAGGTCCTAGCTCATGTCTAAGGCACCAAAGATAGCTAAAAAGTCAATAATCGATAACTAAAACTTGAATTGTACTACTTCTTACTGGCTATTACATCAACTTAGAAGCTTCATCTGTGTTCTACTATGGTGATTTTAATGTCTCCGCATACCGCAGCACGCGACTTAGCTTTGCAGACGATAAGTACAACCGTTTCAGAGAGAAGTGCGGCCAATGTGACGATCTGGCTTTAAGTCGATTCGATAACAAATGACGAAAACGGACGGATTTCTCGGGTTTTTACTACATGTGACGACTTTTCACATTCTCCCGTGCAAATCGGCTGCTAGTCCTCCTTTCATGCAGAATGTTAAGGTCCTAGCTCATGTCCAAGGCACCAAAGTCAGCTAAAAAGTCAGTAATTGATACCTAAAACTTGAATTGTACTACTTCTTACTGGCTATTACAACAACTTAGAAGCTTCATCCGTGTTCTACTATGGTGATTTTAGTGTCTCCGCATACCGCAGCACGCGACATAGCTTTGCAGACGATAAGTACAACCGTTTCAGAGAGAAGAGCGGCCTATGTGACGATCTGGCTTTAAGTCGATTCGATAACAAATGACGAAAACGGACGGATTTCTCAGGTTTTTACTACATATGAACACTTTTCACATTCTCCCGTGCAACACGGCTGCTAGTCCTCCTTTCATGCAGAATCTTAAGGTCCTAGCTCATGTCCAAGGCACCAATGCCAGCTAAAAAGTCAATAATCGATAACTAAAACTTGAATTGTACTATATCTTACTGGCTATTACATCAACTTAGAAGCTTCATCTGTGTTCTACTATGGTGCTTTTACTGTCTCCGCATACCGCAGCACGGGACATAGCTTTGCAGACGATAAGTACAACCGTTTCAGAGAGAAGAGCGGCCAATGTGACGATCTGGCTTTAAGTCGATTCGATAACAAATGACGAAAACGGACGGATGTCTCAGGTTTTTACTACATATGAACACTTTTCACATTCTCCCGTGCAACTCGGCTGCTAGTCCTCCTTTCATGCAGAACGTTAAGGTCCTAGCTCATGTCCAAGGCACCAAAGCCAGCTAAAAAGTCAATAATCGATACCTAAAGCTTGAATTGTACTACTTCTTACAGGCTGTTACATCAACTTAGAAGCTTCATCTGTGTTCTACTATGGTGCTTTTAGTGTCTCCGCATACCGCAGCACGCGACATAGCTTTGCAGACGATAAGTACAAGCGTTTCAGAGAGAAGAGCGGCCAATGTGACGATCTGGCTTTAAGTCGATTCGATAACAAATGACGAAAACGGACGGATTTCTCAGGTTTTTACTACATTTGAACACTTTTCACATTCTCCCGTGCAACTCGGATGCTAGACCTCCTTTCATGCAGAATATTAAGGTCCTAGCTCATGTCCAAGGCACCAAAGGCAGCTAAAAAGTCAATAATCGATATCTAAAACTTGAATTGTACTACTTCTTCCTTTGTATTACATCAACTTAGAAGCTTCATCTGTGTTCTACTATGGTGCTTTTAGTGTCTCCGCATACCGCAGCACGCGACATAGCTTTGCAATCGATAAGTACAACCGTATCAGAGAGAAGAGCGGCCAATGTGACGATCTGGCTTTAAGTCGATTCGATAACAAATGACGAAAACGGACGTATTTCTCAGGTTTTTACTACATTTGAAGACTTTTCACATTCTCCCGTGTAACTCGGCTGCTAGTCCCCCTTTCATGCAGAATATTAAGGTCCTACCTCATGTCCAAGCACCAAAGCCAGCTAAAAATTCAATATTCAATACGTAAAACTTGAATTGTACTACTTCTTACTGGCTATTACATCAACTTAGAAGCATAATCTGTGTTCTACTATGGTGCTTTTAGTGTCTCAGCATACCGCAGCACGCGACATAGCTTTGCAGACGATAAGTACAACCGTTTCAGAGAGAAGAGCGGCCAATGTGACGATCTGGCCTTAAGTCGATTCGATAACAAATGACGAATACGGACGGATTTCTCGGGTTTTTACTACATGTGAAGACTTTTCACATTCTCCCGTGCAAATCGGCTGCTAGTCCTCCTTTCATGCAGAATGTTAAGGTCCTGGCTCATGTCCAAGGCACCAAAGCCAGCTAAAAAGTCAATAATCGATACCTAAAACTTGAATTGTACTACTTCTTCCTTTGTATTACATCAACTTAGAAGCTTCATCTGTGTTCTACTATGGTGATTTTAGTGTCTCCGCATACCGCAGCACGCGACATAGCTTTGCAGACGATAACTACGAGCGTTTCAGAGAGAAGAGCGGCCAATGTGGCGACCTGACTTTAAGTCGATTCGATAACAAATGACGAAAACGGAAGGATTTCTCAGGTTTTTACTACATTTGAACACTTTTCACATTTTCCCGTGCAACTCGGCTGCTAGTCCTCCTTTCATGCAGAATCTTAAGGTACTAGCTCATGTCCAAGGCACCAAAGCCAGCTAAAACGTCAATAATCGATAACTAAAACTTGTATTGTACTACTTCTTACTGGCTATTACATCAACTTAGAAGCTTCATCTGTGTTCTACTATGGTGCTTTTCCTGTTTCCGCATACCGCACCACGCGACATAGCTTTGCAGACGATAAGTACAAGTTTTTCAGAGAGAAGAGCTACCAATATGACGATCTGGCTTGAAGTCGATTTGATAACTAATGACGAAAACGGACGGATTTCTCAGGTTTTTACTACGTATGAACACTTTTCACATTCTCCCGTGCAACTCGGCTGCTAGTCCTCCTTTCATGCAGAATCTTAAGGTCCTAGCTCATGTCCAAGGCACCAAAGCCAGCTAAAAAGTCAATAATCGATACCTAAAACTTGAATTGTACTACTTCTTACTGGCTATTACATCAACTTAGAAGCTTCATCTGTGTTCTACTATGGTGCTTTTAGTGTCTCCGCATACCGCAGCACGCGACATAGCTTTGCAATCGATAAGTACAACCGTTTCAGAGAGAAGAGCGGCCAATGTGACGATCTGGCTTTAAGTCGATTCGATAACAAATGACGAAAACGGACGTATTTCTCAGGTTTTTACTACATATGAACACTTTTCACATTCCCCCGTGCAAATCGGCTGCCAGTCCTCCTTTCACGCAGAATCTTAAGGTCCTAGATCATGTCCAAGGCACCAAAGCCAGCTAAAAAGTCAATAATCGATACCTAAAACTTGAATTGTACTATATCTTACTGGCTATTACATCAACTTAGAAGCATCATCTGTGTTCTACTATGGTGCTTTTACTGTCTCCGCATACCGCAGAACTCCACATAGCTTTGCAGACGATAAGTACAACCGTTTCAGAGAGAAGAGCGGCCAAAGTGACGATCTGGCTTTAAGTCGATTCGATAACAAATGACGAAAACAGACGGATTTCTCAGGTTTTTACTACATATGAACACTTGTCACATTCTCCTGTGCAACTCGGCTTCTAGTCCTCCTTACATGCAGAATCTTAAGGTCCTAGCTCATGTCCAAGGCACCAAAGCCAGCTAAAAAGTCAATAATCGATACCTAAAACTTGAATTGTACTACTTCTTACTGGCTATTACATCAACTTAGAAGCATCATCTGTGTTCTACTATGGTGCTTTTACTGTCTCCGCATACCGCAGAACGCCACATAGCTTTGCAGACGATAAGTACAACCGTTTCAGAGAGAAGAGCGGCCAATGTGACGATCTGGCTTTAAGTCGATTCGATAACAAATGACGAAAACGGACGGAGGTCTCAGGTTGTCCAAGGCACCAAAGAAGGGTAAAAAGTCAATAACCGATACCTAAAACTTGAATTGTACTACTTCTTACTGGCTATTACATCAACTTAGAAGCTTCATCTGTGTTCTACTTTGGTGCTTTTAGTGTCTCCGCATACCGCAGCACGCGACATAGCTTTGCAGACGGTAAGTACAAGTGTTTCAGAGAGAAGAGCGGCCAATGTGACGATCTGGCTTTAAGTCGATTCGATAACAAATGACGAAAACGATTTCTCAGGTTTTTACTACATATGAACACTTTTCACATTCTCCCATGCAACTCGGCTGCCAGTCCTTCTTTCATGCAGAATCTTAAGGTCCTAGCTCATGTCCAAGGCACCAAAGCCAGCTAAAAAGTCAATAATCGATACCTAAAACTTGAATTGTACTACATCTTACTGGCTATTACATCAACTTAGAAGCTTCATCTGTGTTCTACAATGGTGATTTTAGTGTCTCCGCATACCGCAGCACGCGACATAGCTTCGCAGACGATAAGTACAACCGTTTCAGAGAGAAGAGCGGCCAATGTGACGATCTGGCTTTACGTCGATTCGATAACAAATGACGAAAACGGAAGGATTTCTAAGGTTTTTACTACATATGAACACTTTTCACATTCTCCCGTGCAACTCGGCTGCTAGTCCTCCTTACATGCAGAATCTTAAGGTCCTAGCTCATGTCCAAGGCACCAAAGCCAGCTAAAAAGTCAATAATCGATACCTAAAACTTGAATTGTACTACTTCTTACTGGCTATTAAATCAACTTAGAAGCTTCATCTGTGTTCTACTATGGTGCTTTTAGTGTGTCCGCATACCGCAGCACGCGACATAGCTTTGCAGACGATAAGTACAACCGTTTCAGAGAGAAGAGCGGCCAATGTGACGACCTGGCTTGAAGAAGATTCGATAACAAATGACGAAAACGGACGGAATTCTTGGTTCTTACTACATATGAACACTTTTCATATTCTCCCGTGCAACTCCGCTGCTAATCCTCCTTTCATGCAGAAGCTTAAGGTCCTAGCTCATGTCCAAGGCACCAAAGCCAGCTAAAAAGTCAGTAATCGTTACCTAAAACTTGAATTGTACTACTTCTTACTTGCTATTACATCAACTTGTAAGCTTCATCTGTGTTCTACTATGGAGCTTTTACTGTCTCCGCAAACCGCAGCACGCGACATAGCTTTGCAGACGATAAGTACAACCGTTTCAGAGAGAAGAACTGCCAATGAGACGATCTGGCATTAAGTCGATTCGATAACAAGTGACGAAAACGGACCGATTTCTCAGGTTTTTACTACATATGAACACTTTTCACATTCTCCCGCGCAACTTGGCTCCTCGTCCTCCTTTCATGCAGAATCTTAAGGTCCTAGCTCATGTCCAAGGCACCAAAGCCAGCTAAAGAGTCAATATTCAATACCTAAAACTTGAATTGTACTACTTCTTACTGGCTATTACATCTACTTACAAGCTTCATCTGTGTTCTACTATGGTGCTTTTAGTGTCTCAGCATACCGCAGCACGCGACATAGCTTTGCAGACGATAAGTACAAGTGTTTCAGAGAGAAGAGCGGCCAATGTGACGATCTGGCTTTAAGTCGATTCGATAACAAATGACGAAAACGTACGGATTTCTCAGGTTTTTACTACATATGAACACTTTTCACATTCTCCCGTGCAACTCGGCTGCTAGTCCTCCTTTCATGCAGAATGTTAAGGTCCTAGCTCATGTCCAAGGTACCAAAGCCAGCTAAAAAGTCAATAATCGATACCTAAAACTTGAATTGTACTACTTCTTCCTGGCTATTACATCAACTTAGAAGCTTCATCTGTGTTCTACTTTGGTGCTTTTAGTGTCTCCGCATACCGCAGCACGCGACATAGCTTTGCAGACGGTAAGTACAAGTGTTTCAGAGAGAAGAGCGGCCAATGTGACGATCTGGCTTTAAGTCGATTCGATAACAAATGACGAAAACGATTTCTCAGGTTTTTACTACATATGAACACTTTTCACATTCTCCCATGCAACTCGGCTGCCAGTCCTTCTTTCATGCAGAATCTTAAGGTCCTAGCTCATGTCCAAGGCACCAAAGCCAGCTAAAAAGTCAATAATCGATACCTAAAACTTGAATTGTACTACATCTTACTGGCTATTACATCAACTTAGAAGCTTCATCTGTGTTCTACTATGGTGATTTTAGTGTCTCCGCATACCGCAGCACGCGACATAGCTTCGCAGACGATAAGTACAACCGTTTCAGAGAGAAGAGCGGCCAATGTGACGATCTGGCTTTACGTCGATTCGATAACAAATGACGAAAACGGAAGGATTTCTAAGGTTTTTACTACATATGAACACTTTTCACATTCTCCCGTGCAACTCGTCTGCTAGTCCTCCTTACATGCAGAATCTTAAGGTCCTAGCTCATGTCCAAGGCACCAAAGCCAGCTAAAAAGTCAATAATCGATACCTAAAACTTGAATTGTACTACTTCTTACTGGCTATTACATCAACTTAGAAGCTTCATCTGTGTTCTACTATGGTGCTTTTAGTGTGTCCGCATACCGCAGCACGCGACATAGCTTTGCAGACGATAAGTACAACCGTTTCAGAGAGAAGAGCGGCCAATGTGACGACCTGGCTTGAAGAAGATTCGATAACAAATGACGAAAACGGACGGAATTCTTGGTTCTTACTACATATGAACACTTTTCATATTCTCCCGTGCAACTCCGCTGCTAATCCTCCTTTCATGCAGAAGCTTAAGGTCCTAGCTCATGTCCAAGGCACCAAAGCCAGCTAAAAAGTCAGTAATCGTTACCTAAAACTTGAATTGTACTACTTCTTACTTGCTATTACATCAACTTGTAAGCTTCATCTGTGTTCTACTATGGAGCTTTTACTGTCTCCGCAAACCGCAGCACGCGACATAGCTTTGCAGACGATAAGTACAACCGTTTCAGAGAGAAGAACTGCCAATGAGACGATCTGGCATTAAGTCGATTCGATAACAAGTGACGAAAACGGACCGATTTCTCAGGTTTTTACTACATATGAACACTTTTCACATTCTCCCGCGCAACTTGGCTCCTCGTCCTCCTTCATGCAGAATCTTAAGGTCCTAGCTCATGTCCAAGGCACCAAAGCCAGCTAAAGAGTCAATATTCAATACCTAAAACTTGAATTGTACTACTTCTTACTGGCTATTACATCTACTTACAAGCTTCATCTGTGTTCTACTATGGTGCTTTTAGTGTCTCAGCATACCGCAGCACGCGACATAGCTTTGCAGACGATAAGTACAAGTGTTTCAGAGAGAAGAGCGGCCAATGTGACGATCTGGCTTTAAGTCGATTCGATAACAAATGACGAAAACGTACGGATTTCTCAGGTTTTTACTACATATGAACACTTTTCACATTCTCCCGTGCAACTCGGCTGCTAGTCCTCCTTACATGCAGAATCTTAAGGTCCTAGCTCATGTCCAAGGCACCAAAGCCAGCTAAAAAGTCAATAATCGATACCTAAAACTTGAATTGTACTACTTCTTACTGGCTATTAAATCAACTTAGAAGCTTCATCTGTGTTCTACTATGGTGCTTTTAGTGTGTCCGCATACCGCAGCACGCGACATAGCTTTGCAGACGATAAGTACAACCGTTTCAGAGAGAAGAGCGGCCAATGTGACGACCTGGCTTGAAGAAGATTCGATAACAAATGACGAAAACGGACGGAATTCTTGGTTCTTACTACATATGAACACTTTTCATATTCTCCCGTGCAACTCCGCTGCTAATCCTCCTTTCATGCAGAAGCTTAAGGTCCTAGCTCATGTCCAAGGCACCAAAGCCAGCTAAAAAGTCAGTAATCGTTACCTAAAACTTGAATTGTACTACTTCTTACTTGCTATTACATCAACTTGTAAGCTTCATCTGTGTTCTACTATGGAGCTTTTACTGTCTCCGCAAACCGCAGCACGCGACATAGCTTTGCAGACGATAAGTACAACCGTTTCAGAGAGAAGAACTGCCAATGAGACGATCTGGCATTAAGTCGATTCGATAACAAGTGACGAAAACGGACCGATTTCTCAGGTTTTTACTACATATGAACACTTTTCACATTCTCCCGCGCAACTTGGCTCCTCGTCCTCCTTTCATGCAGAATCTTAAGGTCCTAGCTCATGTCCAAGGCACCAAAGCCAGCTAAAGAGTCAATATTCAATACCTAAAACTTGAATTGTACTACTTCTTACTGGCTATTACATCTACTTACAAGCTTCATCTGTGTTCTACTATGGTGCTTTTAGTGTCTCAGCATACCGCAGCACGCGACATAGCTTTGCAGACGATAAGTACAAGTGTTTCAGAGAGAAGAGCGGCCAATGTGACGATCTGGCTTTAAGTCGATTCGATAACAAATGACGAAAACGTACGGATTTCTCAGGTTTTTACTACATATGAACACTTTTCACATTCTCCCGTGCAACTCGGCTGCTAGTCCTCCTTTCATGCAGAATGTTAAGGTCCTAGCTCATGTCCAAGGTACCAAAGCCAGCTAAAAAGTCAATAATCGATACCTAAAACTTGAATTGTACTACTTCTTCCTGGCTATTACATCAACTTAGAAGCTTCATCTGTGTTCTACTTTGGTGCTTTTAGTGTCTCCGCATACCGCAGCACGCGACATAGCTTTGCAGACGGTAAGTACAAGTGTTTCAGAGAGAAGAGCGGCCAATGTGACGATCTGGCTTTAAGTCGATTCGATAACAAATGACGAAAACGATTTCTCAGGTTTTTACTACATATGAACACTTTTCACATTCTCCCATGCAACTCGGCTGCCAGTCCTTCTTTCATGCAGAATCTTAAGGTCCTAGCTCATGTCCAAGGCACCAAAGCCAGCTAAAAAGTCAATAATCGATACCTAAAACTTGAATTGTACTACATCTTACTGGCTATTACATCAACTTAGAAGCTTCATCTGTGTTCTACTATGGTGATTTTAGTGTCTCCGCATACCGCAGCACGCGACATAGCTTCGCAGACGATAAGTACAACCGTTTCAGAGAGAAGAGCGGCCAATGTGACGATCTGGCTTTACGTCGATTCGATAACAAATGACGAAAACGGAAGGATTTCTAAGGTTTTTACTACATATGAACACTTTTCACATTCTCCCGTGCAACTCGTCTGCTAGTCCTCCTTACATGCAGAATCTTAAGGTCCTAGCTCATGTCCAAGGCACCAAAGCCAGCTAAAAAGTCAATAATCGATACCTAAAACTTGAATTGTACTACTTCTTACTGGCTATTACATCAACTTAGAAGCTTCATCTGTGTTCTACTATGGTGCTTTTAGTGTGTCCGCATACCGCAGCACGCGACATAGCTTTGCAGACGATAAGTACAACCGTTTCAGAGAGAAGAGCGGCCAATGTGACGACCTGGCTTGAAGAAGATTCGATAACAAATGACGAAAACGGACGGAATTCTTGGTTCTTACTACATATGAACACTTTTCATATTCTCCCGTGCAACTCCGCTGCTAATCCTCCTTTCATGCAGAAGCTTAAGGTCCTAGCTCATGTCCAAGGCACCAAAGCCAGCTAAAAAGTCAGTAATCGTTACCTAAAACTTGAATTGTACTACTTCTTACTTGCTATTACATCAACTTGTAAGCTTCATCTGTGTTCTACTATGGAGCTTTTACTGTCTCCGCAAACCGCAGCACGCGACATAGCTTTGCAGACGATAAGTACAACCGTTTCAGAGAGAAGAACTGCCAATGAGACGATCTGGCATTAAGTCGATTCGATAACAAGTGACGAAAACGGACCGATTTCTCAGGTTTTTACTACATATGAACACTTTTCACATTCTCCCGCGCAACTTGGCTCCTCGTCCTCCTTTCATGCAGAATCTTAAGGTCCTAGCTCATGTCCAAGGCACCAAAGCCAGCTAAAGAGTCAATATTCAATACCTAAAACTTGAATTGTACTACTTCTTACTGGCTATTACATCTACTTACAAGCTTCATCTGTGTTCTACTATGGTGCTTTTAGTGTCTCAGCATACCGCAGCACGCGACATAGCTTTGCAGACGATAAGTACAAGTGTTTCAGAGAGAAGAGCGGCCAATGTGACGATCTGGCTTTAAGTCGATTCGATAACAAATGACGAAAACGTACGGATTTCTCAGGTTTTTACTACATATGAACACTTTTCACATTCTCCCGTGCAACTCGGCTGCTAGTCCTCCTTTCATGCAGAATGTTAAGGTCCTAGCTCATGTCCAAGGTACCAAAGCCAGCTAAAAAGTCAATAATCGATACCTAAAACTTGAATTGTACTACTTCTTACTGGCTATTACATCAACTTAGAAGCTTAATCTGTGTTCTACTATGGTGATTTAGTGTCTCCGCATTCCGCAGCACGCGATATAGCTTTGCAATCGATAAGTACAACCGTTTCAGAGAGAAGAGCGGCCAATGTGACGATCTAGCTTTAAGTCGATGCAATAACAAATGACGAAACCGACGGATTTCTCAGGTTTTTACTACATATGAACACTTTTCACATTCTCCCGTGCAACTCGGCTGATAGTCCTCCTTTCATGTAGAATCATAAGGTCCTAGCTCATGTCCAAGGCACCAAAGCCAGCTAAAAAGTCAATAATCGATACCTAAAACTTGTATTGTACTACTTCTTCCTGGCTATTACATCAACTTAGAAGCTTCATCTGTGTTCTACTATGGTGCTTTTAGTGTCTCAGCATACCGCAGCACGCGACATAGCTTTGCAGACGATAAGTACAACCGTTTCAGAGAGAAGAGCGGCTAATGTGACGATCTGGCTTTAAGTCGGTTCGATAACAAATGACGAAAACGGACGGATTTCTCAGGTTTTTACTACATATGAACACTTTTCTCATTCTCCCGTGCAACTCGGCTGCTAGTCCTCCTTACATGCAGAATCTTAAGGTCCTAGGTCATGTCCAAGGCACCAAAGCCAGCTAAAAAGTCAATAATCGATAGTTAAAACTTGAGTTGTACTACTTCTTACTGGCTATTACATCAACTTAGAAGCTTCATCTGTGTTCTACTATGGTGATTTTAGTGTCTCCGCATACCCCAGCACGCGACATAGCTTTGCAGACGATAAGTACAACCGTTTCAGAGAGAAGAGCGGCCAATGAGACGATCTGCTTTAAGTCGATTCGATAACAAGTGACGAAAACGGACCGATTTCTCAGGTTTTTACTACATATGAACACTTTTCACATTCTCCCGTGCAACTTGGCTCCTCGTCCTCCTTTCATGCAGAATCTTAAGATCCTAGCTCATGTCCAAGGCACCAAAGCCAGCTAAAAAGTCAATATTCAATACCTAAAACTTGAATTGTACTACTTCTTACTGGCTATTACATCAACTTAGAAGCTTCATCTGTGTTCTACTATGGTGCTTTTAGTGTCTCAGCATACCGCAGCACGCGACATAGCCTTGCAGACGATAAGTACAAGTGTTTCAGAGAGAAGAGCAGCCAATGTGACGATCTGGCTTTAAGTCGATTCGATAACAAATGACGAAAACGGACGTATTTCTCAGGTTTTTACTACATTTGAACACTTTTCACATTTTTCCCGTGCAACTCGGCTGCTAGTCCTCCTTTCATGCAGAATATTAAGGTCCTAGCTCATGTCCAAGGCACCAAAGCCAGCTAAAAATTCAATAATCGATACCTAAAACTTGAATTGTACTACTTCTTACTGGCTATTACATCAACTTAGAAGCTTCATCTGTGTTCTACTATGGTGCTTTTAGTGTCTCCGCATACCGCAGCACGCGACATAGGTTTGCAATCGATAAGTACAACCGTTTCAGAGTGAAGAGCGGCTAATGTGACGATCTGGCTTTAAGGCGATTCGATAACAAATGACGAAAACGGACGGATTTCTCAGGTTTTTACTACATATGAACACTTTTCACATTCTCCCGTGCAACTCGGCTGGTAGTCCTCCTTTCATGCAAAATCTTAATTTCCTAGCTCATGTTCAAGGCACCAAAGAAGTGTAAAAAGTCTATAACCAATACCTAAAGCTTTAATTGTACTACTTCTTACTGGCTATTACATCAACTTAGAAGCTTCATCTGTGTTCTACTATGGTGCTTTTAGTGTGTCCGCATACCGCATCACGCGACATAGCTTTGCAGACGATAAGTACAACTTTTTCAGAGAGAAGAGCGGCCAATGTGACGATCTGGCTTTAAGTCGATTCGATAACAAATGACGAAAACGGACGGATTTCTCAGGTTTTTACTACATATGAACACTTTTCACATTCTCCCGTGTAACTCGGCTGCTAGTCCTCCTTACATGCAGAATCTTAAGGTCCTAGGTCATGTCCAAGGCACCAAAGCCAGCTAAAAAGTCAATAATCGATACCTAAAACTTGAGTTGTACTACTTCTTACTGGCTGTTACATCAACTTAGAAGCTTCATCTGTGTACTACTATGGTGTTTTTAGTGTCTCCGCATACCCCAGCACGCGACATAGCTTTGCAGACGATAAGTACAACCGTTTCAGAGAGAAGAGCGGCCAATGTGACGATCTGGCTTTACGTCGATTCGATAACAAATGACGAAAACGGACGGATTTCTCAGGTTTTTACTACATATGAACACTTTTCACATTCTCCCGTGCAAATCGGCTCTAGTCCTCCTTTCATGCAGAATCATAAGGTCCTAGCTCATGTCCAAGGCACCAAAGCAAGCTAAAAAGTCAATAATCGATACCTAAAACTTGAATTGTACTACTTCTTACTGGCTATTATATCAACTTAGAAGCTTTATCTGTGTTCTACTATGGTGCTTTTAGTGTCTCAGAATACCGCAGCACGCGACATAGCTTTGCAGACGATAAGTACAACCGTTTCAGAGAGAAGAGCGGCCAATGTGACGATCTGGCTTTAAGAAGATCCGATAACAAATGACGAAAACGGACGGATTTCTAGGTTTTTACTACATATGAACACTTTTCATATTCTCCCGTGCAACTCCGCTGCTAATCCTCCTTTCATGCAGAAGCTTAAGGTCCTAGCTCATGTCCAAGGCACCAAAGCCAGCTAAAAAGTCAATAATGGATACCTATAAGTTGAATTGTACTACTTCTTACTGGCTATTACATCAACGTTGAAGCTTCATCTGTGTTCTACTATGGTGCTTTTTGTGTCTCAGCATACCGCAGCACTCGACATAGCTTTGCAGACGATAAGTGCAACCGTTTCAGAGAGAAGAGCGGCCAATGTGACGATCTGGCTTTAAGTCGATTCGATAACAAATGACGAAAACGGACGTATTTCTCAGGTTTTTACTACATTTGAACACTTTTCACATTTTCCCGTGCAACTCGGCTGCTAGTCCTCCTTTCATGCAGAATATTAAGGTCCTAGCTCATGTCCAAGGCACCAAAGCCAGCTAAAAAGTCAATAATCGATACCTAAAACTTGAATTGTACTACTTCTTACTGGCTATTACATCAACTTAGAAGCTTCATCTGTGTTCTACTATGGTGCTTTTAGTGTCTCCGCATACCGCAGCACGCGACATAGCTTTGCAATCGATAAGTACAACCGTTTCAGAGTGAAGAGCGGCTAATGTGACGATCTGGCTTTAAGACGATTCGATAGCAAATGACGAAAACGGACGGATTTCTCAGGTTTTTACTACATATGAACACTTTTCACATTCTCCCATGCAACTCGGCTGCTAGTCCTCCTTTCATGCAAAATCTTAATTTCCTAGCTCATGTTCAAATCACCAAAGAAGTGTAAAAAGTCAATAACCAATACCTAAAACTTTAATTGTACTACTTCATACTGGCTATTACATCAACTTAGAAGCTTCATCTGTGTTCTACTATGGTGCTTTTAGTCTGTCCGCATACCGCAGCACGCGACATAGCTTTGCAGACGATAAGTACAACTTTTTCAGAGAGAAGAGCGGCCAGTGTGACGATCTGGCTTTAAGTCGATTCGATAACAAATGACGAAAACGGACGTATTTCTCAGGTTTTTACTACATTTGAACACTTTTCACATTTTCCCGTGCAACTCGGCTGCTAGTCCTCCTTTCATGCAGAATATTAAGGTCCTAGCTCATGTCCAAGGCACCAAAGCCAGCTAAAAAGTCAATAATCGATACCTAAAACTTGAGTTGTACTACTTCTTACTGGCTATTACATCAACTTAGAAGCAACCTCTGTGTACTACTATGGTGCTTTTAGTGTCTCCGCATACCGCAGCACGCGACATAGCTTTGCAGACGATAAGTACAAGCGTTTCAGAGAGAAGAGCGGCCAATGTGACGATCTGGCTTTACGTCGATTCGATAACAAATGACGAAAACGGACGGATTTCTCAGGTTTTTACTACATATGAACACTTTTCACATTCTCCCGTGCAAATCGGCTGCTAGTCCTCCTTTCATGCAGAATCATAAGGTCCTAGCTCATGTCCAAGGCACCAAAGCCAGCTAAAAAGTCAATAAACGATATCTAAAACTTGAATTGTACTACTTCTTCCTGGCTATTACATCAACTTAGAAGCTTCATCTGTGTTCTACTTTGGTGCTTTTAGTGTCTCCGCATACCGCAGCACGCGACATAGCTTTGCAGACGGTAAGTACAAGTGTTTCAGAGAGAAGAGCGGCCAATGTGACGATCTGGCTTTAAGTCGATTCGATAACAAATGACGAAAACGATTTCTCAGGTTTTTACTACATATGAACACTTTTCACATTCTCCCATGCAACTCGGCTGCCAGTCCTTCTTTCATGCAGAATCTTAAGGTCCTAGCTCATGTCCAAGGCACCAAAGCCAGCTAAAAAGTCAATAATCGATACCTAAAACTTGAATTGTACTACATCTTACTGGCTATTACATCAACTTAGAAGCTTCATCTGTGTTCTACTATGGTGATTTTAGTGTCTCCGCATACCGCAGCACGCGACATAGCTTCGCAGACGATAAGTACAACCGTTTCAGAGAGAAGAGCGGCCAATGTGACGATCTGGCTTTACGTCGATTCGATAACAAATGACGAAAACGGAAGGATTTCTAAGGTTTTTACTACATATGAACACTTTTCACATTCTCCCGTGCAACTCGGCTGCTAGTCCTCCTTACATGCAGAATCTTAAGGTCCTAGCTCATGTCCAAGGCACCAAAGCCAGCTAAAAAGTCAATAATCGATACCTAAAACTTGAATTGTACTACTTCTTACTGGCTATTACATCAACTTAGAAGCTTCATCTGTGTTCTACTATGGTGCTTTTAGTGTGTCCGCATACCGCAGCACGCGACATAGCTTTGCAGACGATAAGTACAACCGTTTCAGAGAGAAGAGCGGCCAATGTGACGACCTGGCTTGAAGAAGATTCGATAACAAATGACGAAAACGGACGGAATTCTTGGTTCTTACTACATATGAACACTTTTCATATTCTCCCGTGCAACTCCGCTGCTAATCCTCCTTTCATGCAGAAGCTTAAGGTCCTAGCTCATGTCCAAGGCACCAAAGCCAGCTAAAAAGTCAGTAATCGTTACCTAAAACTTGAATTGTACTACTTCTTACTTGCTATTACATCAACTTGTAAGCTTCATCTGTGTTCTACTATGGAGCTTTTACTGTCTCCGCAAACCGCAGCACGCGACATAGCTTTGCAGACGATAAGTACAACCGTTTCAGAGAGAAGAACTGCCAATGAGACGATCTGGCATTAAGTCGATTCGATAACAAGTGACGAAAACGGACCGATTTCTCAGGTTTTTACTACATATGAACACTTTTCACATTCTCCCGCGCAACTTGGCTCCTCGTCCTCCTTTCATGCAGAATCTTAAGGTCCTAGCTCATGTCCAAGGCACCAAAGCCAGCTAAAGAGTCAATATTCAATACCTAAAACTTGAATTGTACTACTTCTTACTGGCTATTACATCTACTTACAAGCTTCATCTGTGTTCTACTATGGTGCTTTTAGTGTCTCAGCATACCGCAGCACGCGACATAGCTTTGCAGACGATAAGTACAAGTGTTTCAGAGAGAAGAGCGGCCAATGTGACGATCTGGCTTTAAGTCGATTCGATAACAAATGACGAAAACGTACGGATTTCTCAGGTTTTTACTACATATGAACACTTTTCACATTCTCCCGTGCAACTCGGCTGCTAGTCCTCCTTTCATGCAGAATGTTAAGGTCCTAGCTCATGTCCAAGGTACCAAAGCCAGCTAAAAAGTCAATAATCGATACCTAAAACTTGAATTGTACTACTTCTTACTGGCTATTACATCAACTTAGAAGCTTAATCTGTGTTCTACTATGGTGATTTAGTGTCTCCGCATACCGCAGCACGCGATATAGCTTTGCAATCGATAAGTACAACCGTTTCAGAGAGAAGAGCGGCCAATGTGACGATCTAGCTTTAAGTCGATGCAATAACAAATGACGAAACCGACGGATTTCACAGGTTTTTACTACATATGAACACTTTTCACATTCTCCCGTGCAACTCGGCTGCTAGTCCTCCTTTCATGTAGAATCATAAGGTCCTAGCTCATGTCCAAGGCACCAAAGCCAGCTAAAAAGTCAATAATCGATACCTAAAACTTGTATTGTACTACTTCTTCCTGGCTATTACATCAACTTAGAAGCTTCATCTGTGTTCTACTATGGTGCTTTTAGTGTCTCAGCATACCGCAGCACGTGACATAGCTTTGCAGACGATAAGTACAACCGTTTCAGAGAGAAGAGCGGCTAATGTGACGATCTGGCTTTAAGTCGGTTCGATAACAAATGACGAAAACGGACGGATTTCTCAGGTTTTTACTACATAGGAACACTTTTACATTCTCCCGTGCAACTCGGCTGCTAGTCCTCCTTTCATGCAAAACCTTAATTTCCTAGCTCATGTTCAAGGCACCAAAGAAGGGTAAAAAGTCAATAACCGATACCTAAAACTTTAATTGTACTACTTCTTACTGGCTATTACATCAACTTAGAAGCTTCATCTGTGTTCTACTATGGTGCTTTTACTGTCTCCGCATACCGCAGCACGCGACATAGCTTTGCAGACGATAAGTACAACTTTTTCAGAGAGAAGAGCGGCCAATGTGACGATCTGGCTTTAAGTCGATTCGATAACAAATGACGAAAACGGACGGATTTCTCAGGTTTTTACTACATATGAACACTTTTCTCATTCTCCCGTGCAACTCGGCTGCTAGTCCTCCTTACATGCAGAATCTTAAGGTCCTAGGTCATGTCCAAGGCACCAAAGCCAGCTAAAAAGTCAATAATCGATACCTAAAACTTGAGTTGTACTACTTCTTACTGGCTATTACATCAACTTAGAAGCTTCATCTGTGTTCTACTATGGTGATTTTAGTGTCTCCGCATACCCCAGCACGCGACATAGCTTTGCAGACGATAAGTACAACCGTTTCAGAGAGAAGAGCGGCCAATGAGACGATCTGCTTTAAGTCGATTCGATAACAAGTGACGAAAACGGACCGATTTCTCAGGTTTTTACTACATATGAACACTTTTCACATTCTCCCGTGCAACTTGGCTCCTCGTCCTCCTTTCATGCAGAATCTTAAGATCCTAGCTCATGTCCAAGGCACCAAAGCCAGCTAAAAAGTCAATATTCAATACCTAAAACTTGAATTGTACTACTTCTTACTGGCTATTACATCAACTTAGAAGCTTCATCTGTGTTCTACTATGGTGCTTTTAGTGTCTCAGCATACCGCAGCACGCGACATAGCCTTGCAGACGATAAGTACAAGTGTTAGAGAGAAGAGCAGCCAATGTGACGATCTGGCTTTAAGTCGATTCGATAACAAATGACGAAAACGGACGTATTTCTCAGGTTTTTACTACATTTGAACACTTTTCACATTTTTCCCGTGCAACTCGGCTGCTAGTCCTCCTTTCATGCAGAATATTAAGGTCCTAGCTCATGTCCAAGGCACCAAAGCCAGCTAAAAATTCAATAATCGATACCTAAAACTTGAATTGTACTACTTCTTACTGGCTATTACATCAACTTAGAAGCTTCATCTGTGTTCTACTATGGTGCTTTTAGTGTCTCCGCATACCGCAGCACGCGACATAGCTTTGCAATCGATAAGTGCAACCGTTTCAGAGAGAAGAGCGGCCAATGTGACGATCTGGCTTTAAGTCGATTCGATAACAAATGACGAAAACGGACGTATTTCTCAGGTTTTTACTACATTTGAACACTTTTCACATTTTCCCGTGCAACTCGGCTGCTAGTCCTCCTTTCATGCAGAATATTAAGGTCCTAGCTCATGTCCAAGGCACCAAAGCCAGCTAAAAAGTCAATAATCGATACCTAAAACTTGAATTGTACTACTTCTTACTGGCTATTACATCAACTTAGAAGCTTCATCTGTGTTCTACTATGGTGCTTTTAGTGTCTCCGCATACCGCAGCACGCGACATAGCTTTGCAATCGATAAGTACAACCGTTTCAGAGTGAAGAGCGGCTAATGTGACGATCTGGCTTTAAGACGATTCGATAGCAAATGACGAAAACGGACGGATTTCTCAGGTTTTTACTACATATGAACACTTTTCACATTCTCCCATGCAACTCGGCTGCTAGTCCTCCTTTCATGCAAAATCTTAATTTCCTAGCTCATGTTCAAATCACCAAAGAAGTGTAAAAAGTCAATAACCAATACCTAAAACTTTAATTGTACTACTTCATACTGGCTATTACATCAACTTAGAAGCTTCATCTGTGTTCTACTATGGTGCTTTTAGTCTGTCCGCATACCGCAGCACGCGACATAGCTTTGCAGACGATAAGTACAACTTTTTCAGAGAGAAGAGCGGCCAGTGTGACGATCTGGCTTTAAGTCGATTCGATAACAAATGACGAAAACGGACGGATTTCTCAGGTTTTTACTACATATGAACACTTTTCACATTCTCCCGTGCAACTCGGCTGCTAGTCCTCCTTACATGCAGAATCTTAAGGTCCTAGCTCATGTCCAAGGCACCAAAGCCAGCTAAAAAGTCAATAATCGATACCTAAAACTTGAGTTGTACTACTTCTTACTGGCTATTACATCAACTTAGAAGCAACCTCTGTGTACTACTATGGTGCTTTTAGTGTCTCCGCATACCGCAGCACGCGACATAGCTTTGCAGACGATAAGTACAAGCGTTTCAGAGAGAAGAGCGGCCAATGTGACGATCTGGCTTTACGTCGATTCGATAACAAATGACGAAAACGGACGGATTTCTCAGGTTTTTACTACATATGAACACTTTTCACATTCTCCCGTGAAAATCGGCTGCTAGTCCTCCTTTCATGCAGAATCATAAGGTCCTAGCTCATGTCCAAGGCACCAAAGCCAGCTAAAAAGTCAATAATCGATACCTAAAACTTGAATTGTACTACTTCTTACTGGCTATTACATCAACTTAGAAGCTTTATCTGTGTTCTACTATGGTGCTTTTAGTGTCTCAGAATACCGCAGCACGCGACATAGCTTTGCAGACGATAAGTACAACCGTTTCAGAGAGAAGAACGGCCAATGTGACGATCTGGCTTTAAGAAGATACGATAACAAATGACGAAAACGGACGGATTTCTAGGTTTTTACTACATATGAACACTTTTCATATTCTCCCGTGCAACTCCGCTGCCAATCCTCCTTTCATGCAGAAGCTTAAGGTCCTAGCTCATGTCCAAGGCACCAAAGCCAGCTAAAAAGTCAATAATCGATACCTATAACTTGAATTGTACTACTTCTTACTGGCTATTACATCAACTTAGAAGCTTCATCTGTGTTCTACTATGGTGCTTTTACTGTCTCCGCATACCGCAGCACGCGACATAGCTTTGCAGACGATAAGTACAACCGTTTCAGAGAGAGGAGCGGCCAATGTGACGATCTGGCTTTAAGTAGATTCGATAACAAATGACGTAAACAGACGGATGTCTCAGGTTTTTACTACATATGAACATTTTTCACATTCTCCCGTGCAACTCGGCTGCTAGTCCTCCTTTCATGCAGAATCTTAAGGTCCTAGCTCATGTCCAAGGTACCAAAGCCAGCTGAAAAGTCAATAATCGATACCTAAAACTTGAATTGTACTACTTCTTACTGGCTATTACATCAACTTATAAGCTTCATCTGTGTTCTACTATGGTGATTCTAGTGTCTCCGCATACCCCAGCACGCGACATAGATTTGCAGACGATAAGTACAACCGTTTCAGAGAGAAGAGCGGCCAATGAGACGATCTGCTTTAAGTCGATTCGATAACAAGTGACGAAAACGGACCGATTTCTCAGGTTTTTACTACATATGAACACTTTTCACATTCTCCCGTGCAACTTGGCTCCTCGTCCTCCTTTCATGCAGAATCTTAAGGTCCTAGATCATGTCCAAGGCACCAAAGCCAGCTAAAAAGTCAATATTCAATACCTAAAACTTGAATTGTACTACTTCTTACTGGCTATTACATCAACTTAGAAGCTTCATCTGTGTTCTACTATGGTGCTTTTAGTGTCTCAGCATACCGCAGCACGCGACATAGCTTTGCAGACGATAAGTACAAGTGTTTCAGAGAGAAGAGCGGCCAATGTGACGATCTGGCTTTAAGTCGATTCGATAACAAATGACGAAAACGGACGTATTTCTCAGGTTTTTACTACATTTGAACACTTTTCACATTTTCCCGTGTAACTCGGCTGCTAGTCCTCATTTCATGCAGAATCATAAGGTCATAGCTCATGTCCAAGGCACCAAAGCCAGCTAAAAAGTCAATAATCGATACCTAAAACTTGAATTGTACTACTTCTTACTGGCTATTACATCAACTTAGAAGCTTCATCTGTGTTCTACTATGTTGCTTTTAGTGTCTCCGCATACCGCAGCACGCGACATAGCTTTGCAATCGATAAGTACAACCGTTTCAGAGAGAAGAGCGGACAATGTGACGATCTGGCTTTAAGTCGATTCGATAACAAATGACGAAAACGGATGGATTTCTAGGTTTTTACTACATATGAACACTTTTCATATTCTCCCGTGCAACTCCGCTGCTAATCCTCCTTTCATGTAGAATCATAAGGTCCTAGCTCATGTCCAAGGCACCAAAGCCATCTAAAAAGTCAATAATCGATACCTAAAACTTGAATTGTACTACTTCTTACTGGCTATTACATCAACTTAGAAGCTTCATCTGTGTTCTACTATGGTGCTTTTAGTGTCTCAGCATACCGCAGCACGCGACATAGCTTTGCAGACGATAAGTACAACCGTTTCAGAGAGAAGAGCGGCCAATGTGACGATCTGGCTTTAAGTCGGTTCGATAACAAATGACGAAAACGGACCGATTTCTCAGGTTTTTACTACATATGAACACTATTCACATTCTCCCGTGCAACTCGGCTGCTAGTCCTCCTTTCATGCAGAATCGTAAGGTCCTAGCTCATGTCCGAGGCACCAAAGCCAGCTAAAAAGTCAATATTCAATACCTAAAACTTGAATTGTACTACTTCTTACTGGCTATTACATCAACTTAGAAGCTTCACCTGTGATCTACTATAGTGCTTTTAGTGTCTCAGCATACTGCAGCACGCGACATAGCTTTGCAGACGATAAGTACAACCGTTTCAGAGAGAAGAGCGGCCAATGTGACGATCTGGCTTTAAGTAGATTCGATAACAAATGACGTAAACAGACGGATGTCTCAGGTTTTTACTACATATGAACATTTTTCACATTCTCCCGTGCAACTCGGCTGCTAGTCCTCCTTTCATGCAGAATCTTAAGGTCCTAGCTCATGTCCAAGGTACCAAAGCCAGCTGAAAAGTCAATAATCGATACCTAAAACTTGAATTGTACTACTTCTTACTGGCTATTACATCAACTTATAAGCTTCATCTGTGTTCTACTATGGTGATTCTAGTGTCTCCGCATACCCCAGCACGCGACATAGATTTGCAGACGATAAGTACAACCGTTTCAGAGAGAAGAGCGGCCAATGAGACGATCTGCTTTAAGTCGATTCGATAACAAGTGACGAAAACGGACCGATTTCTCAGGTTTTTACTACATATGAACACTTTTCACATTCTCCCGTGCAACTTGGCTCCTCGTCCTCCTTTCATGCAGAATCTTAAGGTCCTAGATCATGTCCAAGGCACCAAAGCCAGCTAAAAAGTCAATATTCAATACCTAAAACTTGAATTGTACTACTTCTTACTGGCTATTACATCAACTTAGAAGCTTCATCTGTGTTCTACTATGGTGCTTTTAGTGTCTCAGCATACCGCAGCACGCGACATAGCTTTGCAGACGATAAGTACAAGTGTTTCAGAGAGAAGAGCGGCCAATGTGACGATCTGGCTTTAAGTCGATTCGATAACAAATGACGAAAACGGACGTATTTCTCAGGTTTTTACTACATTTGAACACTTTTCACATTTTCCCGTGTAACTCGGCTGCTAGTCCTCATTTCATGCAGAATCATAAGGTCATAGCTCATGTCCAAGGCACCAAAGCCAGCTAAAAAGTCAATAATCGATACCTAAAACTTGAATTGTACTACTTCTTACTGGCTATTACATCAACTTAGAAGCTTCATCTGTGTTCTACTATGTTGCTTTTAGTGTCTCCGCATACCGCAGCACGCGACATAGCTTTGCAATCGATAAGTACAACCGTTTCAGAGAGAAGAGCGGACAATGTGACGATCTGGCTTTAAGTCGATTCGATAACAAATGACGAAAACGGATGGATTTCTAGGTTTTTACTACATATGAACACTTTTCATATTCTCCCGTGCAACTCCGCTGCTAATCCTCCTTTCATGTAGAATCATAAGGTCCTAGCTCATGTCCAAGGCACCAAAGCCATCTAAAAAGTCAATAATCGATACCTAAAACTTGAATTGTACTACTTCTTACTGGCTATTACATCAACTTAGAAGCTTCATCTGTGTTCTACTATGGTGCTTTTAGTGTCTCAGCATACCGCAGCACGCGACATAGCTTTGCAGACGATAAGTACAACCGTTTCAGAGAGAAGAGCGGCCAATGTGACGATCTGGCTTTAAGTCGGTTCGATAACAAATGACGAAAACGGACTGATTTCTCAGGTTTTTACTACATATGAACACTTTTCACATTCTCCCGTGCAACTCGGCTGCTAGTCCTCCTTCATGCAAAATTTTAATTTCCTAGCTCATGTCCAAGGCACCAAAGAAGGGTAAAAAGTCAATAATCATTACCTAAAACTTGAGTTGTACTACTTCTTACTGGCTATTACATCAACTTAGAAGCTTCATCTGTGTTCTACTATGGTGCTTTTAGTGTCTCAGCATACCGCAGCACGCGACATAGCTTTGCAGACGATAAGTACAAGTGTTTCAGAGAGAAGAGCGGCCAATGTAACGATCTGGCTTTAAGTCGATTCGATAACAAATGACGAAAACGGACGTATTTCTCAGGTTTTTACTACATTTGAACACTTTTCACATTTTCCCGTGTTACTCGGCTGCTAGTCCTCCTTTCATGCAGAATCATAAGGTCCTAGCTCATGTCCAAGGCACCAAAGCCAGCTAAAAAGTCAATAATCGATACCTAAAACTTGAATTGTACTATTTCTTACTGGCTATTACATCAACTTAGAAGCTTCATCTGTGTTCTACTATGTTGCTTTTAGTGTCTCCGCATACCGCAACACGCGACATAGCTTTGCAATCGATAAGTACAACCGTTTCAGAGAGAAGAGCGGACAATGTGACGATCTGGCTTTACGTCGATTCGATAACAAATGACGAAAACGGACGGATTTCTCAGGTTTTTACTACATATGAACACTTTTCACATTCTCCCGTGCATATCGGCTGCTAGTCCTCCTTTCATGCAGAATCATAAGGTCCTAGCTCATGTCCAAGGCACCAAAGCAAGCTAAAAAGTCAATAATCGATACCTAAAACTTGAATTGTACTACTTCTTACTGGCTATTATATCAACTTAGAAGCTTTATCTGTGTTCTACTATGGTGCTTTTAGTGTCTCAGAATACCGCAGCACGCGACATAGCTTTGCAGACGATAAGTACAACCGTTTCAGAGAGAAGAACGGCCAATGTGACGATCTGGCTTTAAGAAGATACGATAACAAATGACGAAAACGGACGGATTTCTAGGTTTTTACTACATATGAACACTTTTCATATTCTCCCGTGCAACTCCGCTGCCAATCCTCCTTTCATGCAGAAGCTTAAGGTCCTAGCTCATGTCCAAGGCACCAAAGCCAGCTAAAAAGTCAATAATCGATACCTATAACTTGAATTGTACTACTTCTTACTGGCTATTACATCAACTTAGAAGCTTCATCTGTGTTCTACTATGGTGCTTTTACTGTCTCCGCATACCGCAGCACGCGACATAGCTTTGCAGACGATAAGTACAACCGTTTCAGAGAGAGGAGCGGCCAATGTGACGATCTGGCTTTAAGTAGATTCGATAACAAATGACGTAAACAGACGGATGTCTCAGGTTTTTACTACATATGAACATTTTTCACATTCTCCCGTGCAACTCGGCTGCTAGTCCTCCTTTCATGCAGAATCTTAAGGTCCTAGCTCATGTCCAAGGTACCAAAGCCAGCTGAAAAGTCAATAATCGATACCTAAAACTTGAATTGTACTACTTCTTACTGGCTATTACATCAACTTATAAGCTTCATCTGTGTTCTACTATGGTGATTCTAGTGTCTCCGCATACCCCAGCACGCGACATAGATTTGCAGACGATAAGTACAACCGTTTCAGAGAGAAGAGCGGCCAATGAGACGATCTGCTTTAAGTCGATTCGATAACAAGTGACGAAAACGGACCGATTTCTCAGGTTTTTACTACATATGAACACTTTTCACATTCTCCCGTGCAACTTGGCTCCTCGTCCTCCTTTCATGCAGAATCTTAAGGTCCTAGATCATGTCCAAGGCACCAAAGCCAGCTAAAAAGTCAATATTCAATACCTAAACCTTGAATTGTACTACTTCTTACTGGCTATTACATCAACTTAGAAGCTTCATCTGTGTTCTACTATGGTGCTTTTAGTGTCTCAGCATACCGCAGCACGCGACATAGCTTTGCAGACGATAAGTACAAGTGTTTCAGAGAGAAGAGCGGCCAATGTGACGATCTGGCTTTAAGTCGATTCGATAACAAATGACGAAAACGGACGTATTTCTCAGGTTTTTACTACATTTGAACACTTTTCACATTTTCCCGTGTAACTCGGCTGCTAGTCCTCATTTCATGCAGAATCATAAGGTCATAGCTCATGTCCAAGGCACCAAAGCCAGCTAAAAAGTCAATAATCGATACCTAAAACTTGAATTGTACTACTTCTTACTGGCTATTACATCAACTTAGAAGCTTCACCTGTGTTCTACTATGGTGCTTTTAGTGTCTCAGCATACCGCAGCACGCGACATAGCTTTGCAGACGATAAGTACAACCGTTTCAGAGAGAAGAGCGGCCAATGTGACGATCTGGCTTTAAGTCGGTTCGATAACAAATGACGAAAACGGACCGATTTCTCAGGTTTTTACTACATATGAACACTATTCACATTCTCCCGTGCAACTCGGCTGCTAGTCCTCCTTTCATGCAGAATCGTAAGGTCCTAGCTCATGTCCGAGGCACCAAAGCCAGCTAAAAAGTCAATATTCAATACCTAAAACTTGAATTGTACTACTTCTTACTGGCTATTACATCAACTTAGAAGCTTCACCTGTGATCTACTATAGTGCTTTTAGTGTCTCAGCATACTGCAGCACGCGACATAGCTTTGCAGACGATAAGTACAACCGTTTCAGAGAGAAGAGCGGCCAATGTGACGATCTGGCTTTAAGTAGATTCGATAACAAATGACGAAAACGGACTGATTTCTCAGGTTTTTACTACATATGAACACTTTTCACATTCTCCCGTGCAACTCGGCTGCTAGTCCTCCTTCATGCAAAATTTTAATTTCCTAGCTCATGTCCAAGGCACCAAAGAAGGGTAAAAAGTCAATAATCATTACCTAAAACTTGAGTTGTACTACTTCTTACTGGCTATTACATCAACTTAGAAGCTTCATCTGTGTTCTACTATGGTGCTTTTAGTGTCTCAGCATACCGCAGCACGCGACATAGCTTTGCAGACGATAAGTACAAGTGTTTCAGAGAGAAGAGCGGCCAATGTGACGATCTGGCTTTAAGTCGATTCGATAACAAATGACGAAAGCGGACGTATTTCTCAGGTTTTTACTACATTGGAACACTTTTCACATTTTCCCGTGTTACTCGGCTGCTAGTCCTCCTTTCATGCAGAATCATAAGGTCCTAGCTCATGTCCAAGGCACCAAAGCCAGCTAAAAAGTCAATAATCGATACCTAAAACTTGAATTGTACTATTTCTTACTGGCTATTACATCAACTTAGAAGCTTCATCTGTGTTCTACTATGTTGCTTTTAGTGTCTCCGCATACCGCAACACGCGACATAGCTTTGCAATCGATAAGTACAACCGTTTCAGAGAGAAGAGCGGACAATGTGACGATCTGGCTTTACGTCGATTCGATAACAAATGACGAAAACGGACGGATTTCTCAGGTTTTTACTACATATGAACACTTTTCACATTCTCCCGTGCAAATCGGCTGCTAGTCCTCCTTTCATGCAGAATCATAAGGTCCTAGCTCATGTCCAAGGCACCAAAGCAAGCTAAAAAGTCAATAATCGATACCTAAAACTTGAATTGTACTACTTCTTACTGGCTATTATATCAACTTAGAAGCTTTATCTGTGTTCTACTATGGTGCTTTTAGTGTCTCAGAATACCGCAGCACGCGACATAGCTTTGCAGACGATAAGTACAACCGTTTCAGAGAGAAGAGCGGCCAATGTGACGATCTGGCTTTAAGAAGATTCGATAACAAATGACGAAAACGGACGGATTTCTAGGTTTTTACTACATATGAACACTTTTCATATTCTCCCGTGCAACTCCGCTGCTAATCCTCCTTTCATGCAGAAGCTTAAGGTCCTAGCTCATGTCCAAGGCACCAAAGCCAGCTAAAAAGTCAATAATCGATACCTAAAACTTGAATTGTACTACTTCTTACTGGCTATTACATCAACTTAGAAGCTTCATCTGTGTTCTACTATGGTGCTTTTAGTGTCTCCGCATACCGCAGCACGCGACATAGCTTTGCAGACGATAAGTACAAGCGTTTCAGAGAGAAGAGCGGCCAATGTGACGATCTGGCTTTAAGTCGATTCGATAACAAATGACGAAAACGGACGAGTTTCTCAGGTTTTTACTACATATGAACACTTTTCACATTCTCCCTTGCAAATCGGCTGCTAGTCCTCCTTTCATGCAGAATCATAAGGTCCTAGCTCATGTCCAAGGCATCAAAGCCAGCTGAAAAGTCAATAATCGATACCTAAAACTTGAATTGTACTACTTCTTACTGGCTATTACATCAACTTATAAGCTTCATCTGTGTTCTACTATGGTGATTTTAGTGTCTCCACATACCCCAGCACGCGACATAGCTTTGCAGACGATAAGTACAACCGTTTCAGAGAGAAGAGCAGCCAATGAGACGATCTGGCTTTAAGTCGATTCGATAACAAGTGACGAAAACGGACCGATTTCTCAGGTTTTTACTACAGATGAACACTTTTCACATTCTCCCGTGCAACTTGGCTCCTCGTCCTCCTTTCATGCAGAATCTTAAGGTCCTAGCTCATGTCCAAGGCACCAAAGCCAGCTAAAAAGTCAATATTCAATACCTAAAACTTGAATTGTACTACTTCTTACTGGCTATTACATCAACTTAGAAGCTTCATCTGTGTTCTACTATGGTGCTTTTAGTGTCTCAGCATACCGCAGCACGCGACATAGCTTAGCAGACGATAAGTACAAGTGTTTCAGAGAGAAGTGAGGCCAATGTTACGATCTGGCTTTAAGTCGATTCGATAACAAATGACCAAAACGGACGGATTTCTCAGGTTTTTACTACATATGAACACTTTTCACATTCTCTCGTGCAAATCGGCTGCTAGCCCTCCTTTCATGCAGAATCATAAGGTCCTAGCTCATGTCCAAGGCACCAAAGCCAGCTAAAAAGTCAATAATCGATACCTAAAACTTGAATTGTACTATTTCTTACTGGCTATTACATCAACTTAGAAGCTTCATCTGTGTTCTACTATGTTGCTTTTAGTGTCTCCGCATACCGCAGCACGCGACATAGCTTTGTAATCGATAAGTACAACCGTTTCAGAGAGAAGATCGGACAATGTGACGATCTGGCTTTAAGTCGATTCGATAACAAATGACGAAAACTAACAGATTTGTAGGTTTTTACTACATATGAACACTTTTCATATTCTCCCGTGCAACTCCGCTGCTAATCCTCCTTTCATGCAGAATCTTAAGGTCCTAGCTCATGTCCAAGGCACCAAAGCCAGCTAAAATTCAATAATCGATACCTAAAACTTGAATTGTACTACTTCTTACTGGCTATTTGATCAACTTAGAAGCTTCATCTGTGTTCTACTATGGTGCTTTTACTGTCTCCGCATACCGCAGCACGCGACATAGCTTTGCAGACGATAAGTACAACCGTTTCAGAGAAAAGAGCGGCCAATGTGACGATCTGGCATTAAGTAGATTCGATAACAAATGACGTAAACGGACGGATGTCTCAGGTTTTTACTACATACTAACATTTTTCACATTCTCCCGTGCAACTTTGCTGCTAGTCCTCCTTTCATGCAGAATCTTAAGGTCCTAGCTCATGACCAAGCTACCAAAGCCAGCTAAAAAGTCAATAATCGATTCCTAAAACTTTAATTGTACTACTTCTTACTGGCTATTACATCAACTTAGAAGCTTCATCTGTGTTCTACTATGGTGCTTTTAGTGTCTCCGCATACCGCAGCACGCGACATAGCTTTGCAATCGATAAGTACAACCGTTTCAGAGAGAAGAGCGGCCAATATGACGATCTAGCTTTAAGTCGATTCGATAACAAATGACGAAAACGGACGGATTTCTCAGGTTTTTACTACATATGAACACTTTTCACATTCTCCCGTGCAAATCGGCTGCTAGTCCTCCTTTCATGCAGAATCATAAGGTCCTAGCTCATGTCCAAGGCACCAAAGCCAGCTAAAAAGTCAATAATCGATACCTAAAACTTGAATTGTACTACTTCTTCCTGGCTACTACATCAACTTAGAAGCTTCATCTGTGTTCTACTATGGTGCTTTTAGAGTCTCAGCATACCGCAGGACGCGACATAGCTTTGCAGACGGTAAGTACAACCGTTTCAGAGAGAAGATCGGCCAATGTGACGATCTGGTTTTAAGTCGATTCGATAACAAATGACGAAAACGGACGGATTTCTAGGTTTTTACTACATATGAACATTTTTCATATTCTCCCATGCAACTCCGCTGCTAATCCTCCTTTCATGCAGAATCTTAAAGTCCTAGCTCATGTCGAAGGCACCAAAGCCAGCTAAAAAGTCAATAATCGATACCTAAAACTTGAATTGTACTACTCCTTACTGGCTATTCCATCAACTTAGAAGCTTCATCTGTGTTCTACTATGGTGCTTTTAGTGTCTCCGCATACCGCATCACGCGACATAGCTTTGCAGACGATAAGTACAACCGATTCCGAGAGAAGAGCGGCCAATGTGACGATCTGGCTTCAAGTTGATTCGATAACAAATGACGAAAACGGACGGATTTCTCAGGTTTTTACTACATATGAACACTTTTCACATTCTCCCATGCAATTCGGCTGCTAGTCCTCCTTTCATGCAGAATCTTAAGGACATAGATCATGACCAAGGCACCAAAGCCAGCTAAAAAGTCAATTATCGATACCTAAAACTTGAATTGTACTATTTCTTACTGGCTATTACATCAACTTAGAAGCTTCATCTGTGTTCTACTATGGTGCTTTTAGTGTCTCCGCATACCGCAGCACGCGACATAGCTTTGCAGTCGATAAGTACAAGCGTTTCAGAGAGAAGAGCGGCCAATGTGACGATCTGGCATTAAGTCAGTTCGATAACAAATGAGGAAAACGGACGTATTTCTCAGGCTTTTACTACATTTGTACACTTTTCACATTTTCCCGTGCAACTCGGTTGCTAGTCCTCCTTTCATGCTGAATCTTAAGGTCCTAGCTCATGTCCAATTCACCAAAGCCAGCTAAAACGTCAATAATCGATACCTAAAACTTGAATTGTACTACTTCTTACTGGCTATTACATCAACTTAGAAGCTTCATCTGTGTTCTACTATGGTGCTTTTAGTGTCTCCGCATACCGCAGCACGCGACATAGCTTTGCAGACGATAAGTACAAGCGTTTCAGAGAGAAGAGCGGCCAATGTGACGATCTGGCTTTACGTCGATTCGATAACAAATGACGAAAACGGACGGATTTCTCAGGTTTTTACTACATATGAACACTTTTCACATTCTCCCGTGCAAATCGGCTGCTAGTCCTCCTTTCATGCAGAATCATAAGGTCCTAGCTCATGTCCAAGGCACCAAAGCCAGCTAAAAAGTCAATAATCGATACCTAAAACTTGAATTGTACTAATTCTTACTGGTTATTACATCAACTTAAAAGCTTTATCTGTGTTCTACTATGGTGCTTTTAATGTCACCGCATACCGCAGCACGCGACATAGCTTTGCAGACGATAAGTACAACCGTTTCAGAGAGAAGAGCGGCCAATGTGACGATCTGGCTTGAAGAAGATTCGATAACAAATGACGAAAACGGACGGATTTCTAGGTTTTTACTACATATGAACACTTTTCATATTCTCCCGTGCAACTCCGCTGCTAATCCTCCTTTCATGCAGAAGCTTAAGGTCCTAGCTCATGTCCAAGGCACCAAAGCCAGCTAAAAAGTCAATAATCGATACCTAAAACTTGAATTGTACTACTTCTTACTGGCTATTACATCAACTTAGAAGCTTTATCTGTGTTCTACTATGGTGCTTTTACTGTCTCCGCATACCGCAGCACGAGACATAGCTTTGCAGACGATAAGTACAACCGTTTCAGAGAGAAGAGCTGCCAATGTGACGATCTGGTTTAAGTAGAATCTATAACAAATGACGTAAACGGACGGATGTCTCAGGCTTTTACTACATATGAACAATTTTCACATTCTCCCGTGAAACTCGGCAGCTAGTCCTCCTTTCATGCAGAATCTTAAGGTCCTAGCTCATGTCCAAGGTACCAAAGCCAGCTGAAAAGTCAATAATCGATACCTAAAACTTGAATTGTACTACTTCTTACTGGCTATTACATCAACTTATAAGCTTCATCTGTGTTCTACTATGGTGATTTTAGTGTCTCCTCATACCCCAGCACGCGACATAGCTTTGCAGACGATAAGTACAACCGTTTCAGAGAGAAGAGCGTCCAATGAGACGATCTGGCTTTAAGTCGATTCGATAACAAGTGACGAAAACGGACCGATTTCTCAGGTTTTTACTACATATGAACACTTTTCACATTCTCCCGTGCAACTTGGCTCCTCGTCCTCCTTTCATGCAGAATCTTAAGGTCCTAGCTCATGTCCAAGGCACCAAAGCCAGCTAAAAAGTCAATATTCAATACCTAAAACTTGAATTGTACTACTTCTTACTGGTTATTACATCAACTTAGAAGCTTCATCTGTGTTCTACTATGGTGCTTTTAGTGTCTCAGCATACCGCATCACGCGACATAGCTTTGCAGACGATAAGTACAACCGATTCCGAGAGAAGAGCGGCAAATGTGACGATCTGGCTTCAAGTTGATTCGATAACAAATGACGAAATCGGACGGATTTCTCAGGTTTTTACTACATATGAAAACTTTTCACATTCTCCCATGCAATTCGGCTGCTAGTCCTCCTTTCATGCAGAATCTTAAGGACATAGATCATCACCAAGGCACCAAAGCCAGCTAAAAAGTCAATAATCGATACCTAAAACTTGAATTGTACTACTTCTTACTGGCTATTACATCGACTTAGAAGCTTCATCTGTGTTCTACTATGGTGCTTTTAGTGTCTCCGCATACCGCAGCACGCGACATAGCTTTGCAGACGATAAGTACAACCGTTTCAGAGAGAAGAGCGGCCAATGTGACGATCTGGCTTGAAGTCGATTCGATAACAAATGACGAAAACGGACCGATTTCTCAGTTTTTTACTACATATGAACACTTTTCACATTCTCTCGTGCAAATCGGCTGCTAGCCCTCCTTTCATGCAGAATCATAAGGTCCTAGCTCATGTCCAAGGCACCAAAGCCAGCTAAAAAGTCAATAATCGATACCTAAAACTTGAATTGTACTATTTCTTACTGGCTATTACATCAACTTAGAAGCTTCATCTGTGTTCTACTATGTTGCTTTTAGTGTCTCCGCATACCGCAGCACGCGACATAGCTTTGCAATCGATAAGTACAACCGTTTCAGAGACAAGAGCGGACAATGTGACGATCTGGCTTTAAGTCGATTCGATAACAAATGACGAAAACGGACGGATTTCTAGGTTTTTACTACATATGAACACTTTTCATATTCTCCCGTGCAACTCCGCTGCTAATCCTCCTTTCATGCAGAATCTTAAGGTCCTAGCTCATGTCCAAGGCACCAAAGCCAGCTAAAAGTCAATAATCGATACCTAAAACTTGAATTGTACTACTTCTTACTGGCTATTAGATCTACTTAGAAGTTTCATCTGTGTTCTACTATGGTGCTTTTACTGTCTGCGCATACCGCAGCACGCGACATAGCTTTGCAGACGATAAGTACAACCGTTTCAGAGAGAAGAGCGGCCAATGTGACGATCTGGCATTAAGTAGATTCGATAACAAATGACGTAAACGGACGGATGTCTCAGGTTTTTACTACATACTAACATTTTTCACATTCTCCCGTGCAAATCGGCTGCTAGTCCTCCTTTCATGCAGAATCTTAAGGTCCTAGCTCATGTCCAAACTACCAAAGCCAGCTAAAAAGTCAATAATCGATTCCTAAAACTTTAATTGTACTACTTCTTACTGGCTATTACATCAACTTAGAAGCTTCATCTGTGTTCTACTATGGTGCTTTTAGTGTCTCCGCATACCGCAGCACGCGACATAGCTTTGCAGACGATAAGTACAAGCGTTTCAGAGAGAAGAGCGGCCAATGTGACGATCTGGCTTTACGTCGATTCGATAACAAATGACGAAAACGGACGGATTTCTCAGGTTTTTACTACATATGAACACTTTTCACATTCTCCCGTGCAAATCGGCTGCTAGTCCTCCTTTCATGCAGAATCATAAGGTCCTAGCTCTTGTCCAAGGCACCAAAGCCAGCTAAAAAGTCAATAATCGATACCTAAAACTTGAATTGTACTAATTCTTACTGGCTATTACATCAACTTAAAAGCTTTATCTGTGTTCTACTATGGTGCTTTTAATGTCTCCGCATACCGCAGCACGCGACATAGCTTTGCAGACGATAAGTACAACCGTTTCAGAGAGAAGAGCGGCCAATGTGACGATCTGGCTTGAAGAAGATTCGATAACAAATGACGAAAACGGACGGATTTCTAGGTTTTTACTACATATGAACACTTTTCATATTCTCCCGTGCAACTCCGCTGCTAATCCTCCTTTCATGCAGAAGCTTAAGGTCCTAGCTCATGTCCAAGGCACCAAAGCCAGCTAAAAAGTCAATATTCAATACCTAAAACTTGAATTGTACTACTTCTTACTGGCTATTACATCAACTTAGAAGCTTCATCTGTGTTCTACTATGGTGCTTTTAGTGTCTCAGCATACCGCAGCACGCGACATAGCTTAGCAGACGATAAGTACAAGTGTTTCAGAGAGAAGAGTGGCCAATGTTACGATCTGGCTTTAAGTCGATTCGATAACAAATGACCAAAACGGACGGATTTCTCAGGTTTTACTACATATGAACACTTTTCACATTTTCCCGTGCAACTCGGCTGCTAGTCCTCCTTTCATGCAGAATCTTAAGGTCCTAGCTCATGTCCAAGGCAACGAAGCCAGCTGAAAGTCAATAATCGATACCTAAAACTTGAATTGTACTACTTCTTACTGGCTATTACATCGACTTAGATTCTTCATCTGTGTTCTACTATGGTGCTTTTAGTGTCTCCGCATACCGCAGCACGCGACATAGCTTTGCAGACGATAAGTACAACCGTTTCAGAGAGAAGAGCGGCCAATGTGACGATCTGGCTTGAAGTCGATTCGATAACAAATGACGAAAACGGACCGATTTCTCAGTTTTTTACTACATATGAACACTTTTCACATTCTCTCGTGCAAATCGGCTGCTAGCCCTCCTTTCATGCAGAATCATAAGGTCCTAGCTCATGTCCAAGGCACCAAAGCCAGCTGAAAGTCAATAATCGATACCTAAAACTTGAATTGTACTACTTCTTACTGGCTATTAGATCTACTTAGAAGCTTCATCTGTGTTCTACTATGGTGCTTTTACTGTCTCCGCATACCGCAGCACGCGACATAGCTTTGCAGACGATAAGTACAACCGTTTCAGAGAGAAGAGCGGCCAATGTGACGATCTGGCATTAAGTAGATTCGATAACAAATGACGTAAACGGACGGATGTCTCAGGTTTTTACTACATACTAACATTTTTCACATTCTCCCGTGCAACTTTGCTGCTAGTCCTCCTTTCATGCAGAATCTTAAGGTCCTAGCTCATGTCCAAGCTACCAAAGCCAGCTGAAAAGTCAATAATCGATTCCTAAAACTTTAATTGTACTACTTCTTACTGGCTATTACATCAACTTAGAAGCTTCATCTGTGTTCTACTATGGTGCTTTTAGTGTCTCCGCATACCGCAGCACGCGACATAGCTTTGCAATCGATAAGTACAACCGTTTCAGAGAGAAGAGCGGCCAATATGACGATCTAGCTTTAAGTCGATTCGATAACAAATGACGAAAACGGACGGATTTCTCAGGTTTTTACTACATATGAACACTTTTCACATTCTCCCGTGCAAATCGGCTGCTAGTCCTCCTTTCATGCAGAATCATAAGGTCCTAGCTCATGTCCAAGGCACCAAAGCCAGCTAATAAGTCAATAATCGATACCTAAAACTTGAATTGTACTACTTCTTCCTGGCTACTACATCAACTTAGAAGCTCCATCTGTGTTCTACTATGGTGCTTTTAGAGGCTCAGCATACCGCAGCACGCGACATAGCTTTGCAGACGGTAAGTACAACCGTTTCAGAGAGAAGATCGGCCAATGTGACGATCTGGCTTTAAGTCGATTCGATAACAAATGACGAAAACGGACGGATTTCTAGGTTTTTACTACATATGAACACTTTTCATATTCTCCCGTGCAACTCCGCTGCTAATCCTCCTTTCATGCAGAATCTTAAGGTCCTAGCTCATGTCGAAGGCACCAAAGCCATCTAAAAAGTCAATAATCGATACCTAAAACTTGAATTGTACTACTCCTTACTGGCTATTCCATCAACTTAGAAGCTTCATCTGTGTTCTACTATGGTGCTTTTAGTGTCTCCGCATACCGCATCACGCGACATAGCTTTGCAGACGATAAGTACAACCGATTCCGAGAGAAGAGCGGCAAATGTGACGATCTGGCTTCAAGTTGATTCGATAACAAATGACGAAATCGGACGGATTTCTCAGGTTTTTACTACATATGAAAACTTTTCACATTCTCCCATGCAATTCGGCTGCTAGTCCTCCTTTCATGCAGAATCTTAAGGACATAGATCATCACCAAGGCACCAAAGCCAGCTAAAAAGTCAATAATCGATACCTAAAACTTGAATTGTACTACTTCTTACTGGCTATTACATCGACTTAGAAGCTTCATCTGTGTTCTACTATGGTGCTTTTAGTGTCTCCGCATACCGCAGCACGTGACATAGCTTTGCAGACGATAAGTACAACCGTTTCAGAGAGAAGAGCGGCCAATGTGACGATCTGGCTTGAAGTCGATTCGATAACAAATGACGAAAACGGACCGATTTCTCAGTTTTTTACTACATATGAACACTTTTCACATTCTCTCGTGCAAATCGGCTGCTAGCCCTCCTTTCATGCAGAATCATAAGGTCCTAGCTCATGTCCAAGGCACCAAAGCCAGCTAAAAAGTCAATAATCGATACCTAAAACTTGAATTGTACTATTTCTTACTGGCTATTACATCAACTTAGAAGCTTCATCTGTGTTCTACTATGTTGCTTTTAGTGTCTCCGCATACCGCAGCACGCGACATAGCTTTGCAATCGATAAGTACAACCGTTTCAGAGACAAGAGCGGACAATGTGACGATCTGGCTTTAAGTCGATTCGATAACAAATGACGAAAACGGACGGATTTCTAGGTTTTTACTACATATGAACACTTTTCATATTCTCCCGTGCAACTCCGCTGCTAATCCTCCTTTCATGCAGAATCTTAAGGTCCTAGCTCATGTCCAAGGCACCAAAGCCAGCTAAAAGTCAATAATCGATACCTAAAACTTGAATTGTACTACTTCTTACTGGCTATTAGATCTACTTAGAAGTTTCATCTGTGTTCTACTATGGTGCTTTTACTGTCTGCGCATACCGCAGCACGCGACATAGCTTTGCAGACGATAAGTACAACCGTTTCAGAGAGAAGAGCGGCCAATGTGACGATCTGGCATTAAGTAGATTCGATAACAAATGACGTAAACGGACGGATGTCTCAGGTTTTTACTACATACTAACATTTTTCACATTCTCCCGTGCAAATCGGCTGCTAGTCCTCCTTTCATGCAGAATCTTAAGGTCCTAGCTCATGTCCAAACTACCAAAGCCAGCTAAAAAGTCAATAATCGATTCCTAAAACTTTAATTGTACTACTTCTTACTGGCTATTACATCAACTTAGAAGCTTCATCTGTGTTCTACTATGGTGCTTTTAGTGTCTCCGCATACCGCAGCACGCGACATAGCTTTGCAGACGATAAGTACAAGCGTTTCAGAGAGAAGAGCGGCCAATGTGACGATCTGGCTTTACGTCGATTCGATAACAAATGACGAAAACGGACGGATTTCTCAGGTTTTTACTACATATGAACACTTTTCACATTCTCCCGTGCAAATCGGCTGCTAGTCCTCCTTTCATGCAGAATCATAAGGTCCTAGCTCTTGTCCAAGGCACCAAAGCCAGCTAAAAAGTCAATAATCGATACCTAAAACTTGAATTGTACTAATTCTTACTGGCTATTACATCAACTTAAAAGCTTTATCTGTGTTCTACTATGGTGCTTTTAATGTCTCCGCATACCGCAGCACGCGACATAGCTTTGCAGACGATAAGTACAACCGTTTCAGAGAGAAGAGCGGCCAATGTGACGATCTGGCTTGAAGAAGATTCGATAACAAATGACGAAAACGGACGGATTTCTAGGTTTTTACTACATATGAACACTTTTCATATTCTCCCGTGCAACTCCGCTGCTAATCCTCCTTTCATGCAGAAGCTTAAGGTCCTAGCTCATGTCCAAGGCACCAAAGCCAGCTAAAAAGTCAATATTCAATACCTAAAACTTGAATTGTACTACTTCTTACTGGCTATTACATCAACTTAGAAGCTTCATCTGTGTTCTACTATGGTGCTTTTAGTGTCTCAGCATACCGCAGCACGCGACATAGCTTAGCAGACGATAAGTACAAGTGTTTCAGAGAGAAGAGTGGCCAATGTTACGATCTGGCTTTAAGTCGATTCGATAACAAATGACCAAAACGGACGGATTTCTCAGGTTTTACTACATATGAACACTTTTCACATTTTCCCGTGCAACTCGGCTGCTAGTCCTCCTTTCATGCAGAATCTTAAGGTCCTAGCTCATGTCCAAGGCAACGAAGCCAGCTAAAAAGTCAATAATCGATACCTAAAACTTGAATTGTACTACTTCTTACTGGCTATTACATCGACTTAGATTCTTCATCTGTGTTCTACTATGGTGCTTTTAGTGTCTCCGCATACCGCAGCACGCGACATAGCTTTGCAGACGATAAGTACAACCGTTTCAGAGAGAAGAGCGGCCAATGTGACGATCTGGCTTGAAGTCGATTCGATAACAAATGACGAAAACGGACCGATTTCTCAGTTTTTTACTACATATGAACACTTTTCACATTCTCTCGTGCAAATCGGCTGCTAGCCCTCCTTTCATGCAGAATCATAAGGTCCTAGCTCATGTCCAAGGCACCAAAGCCAGCTGAAAGTCAATAATCGATACCTAAAACTTGAATTGTACTACTTCTTACTGGCTATTAGATCTACTTAGAAGCTTCATCTGTGTTCTACTATGGTGCTTTTACTGTCTCCGCATACCGCAGCACGCGACATAGCTTTGCAGACGATAAGTACAACCGTTTCAGAGAGAAGAGCGGCCAATGTGACGATCTGGCATTAAGTAGATTCGATAACAAATGACGTAAACGGACGGATGTCTCAGGTTTTTACTACATACTAACATTTTTCACATTCTCCCGTGCAACTTTGCTGCTAGTCCTCCTTTCATGCAGAATCTTAAGGTCCTAGCTCATGTCCAAGCTACCAAAGCCAGCTGAAAAGTCAATAATCGATTCCTAAAACTTTAATTGTACTACTTCTTACTGGCTATTACATCAACTTAGAAGCTTCATCTGTGTTCTACTATGGTGCTTTTAGTGTCTCCGCATACCGCAGCACGCGACATAGCTTTGCAATCGATAAGTACAACCGTTTCAGAGAGAAGAGCGGCCAATATGACGATCTAGCTTTAAGTCGATTCGATAACAAATGACGAAAACGGACGGATTTCTCAGGTTTTTACTACATATGAACACTTTTCACATTCTCCCGTGCAAATCGGCTGCTAGTCCTCCTTTCATGCAGAATCATAAGGTCCTAGCTCATGTCCAAGGCACCAAAGCCAGCTAATAAGTCAATAATCGATACCTAAAACTTGAATTGTACTACTTCTTCCTGGCTATTACATCAACTTAAAAGCTTTATCTGTGTTCTACTATGGTGCTTTTAATGTCTCCGCATACCGCAGCACGCGACATAGCTTTGCAGACGATAAGTACAACCGTTTCAGAGAGAAGAGCGGCCAATGTGACGATCTGGCTTGAAGAAGATTCGATAACAAATGACGAAAACGGACGGATTTCTAGGTTTTTACTACATATGAACACTTTTCATATTCTCCCGTGCAACTCCGCTGCTAATCCTCCTTTCATGCAGAAGCTTAAGGTCCTAGCTCATGTCCAAGGCACCAAAGCCAGCTAAAAAGTCAATATTCAATACCTAAAACTTGAATTGTACTACTTCTTACTGGCTATTACATCAACTTAGAAGCTTCATCTGTGTTCTACTATGGTGCTTTTAGTGTCTCAGCATACCGCAGCACGCGACATAGCTTAGCAGACGATAAGTACAAGTGTTTCAGAGAGAAGAGTGGCCAATGTGACGATGTGGCTTTAAGTCGATTCGATAACAAATGACCAAAACGGACGGATTTCTCAGGTTTTACTACATATGAACACTTTTCACATTTTCCCGTGCAACTCGGCTGCTAGTCCTCCTTTCATGCAGAATCTTAAGGTCCTAGCTCATGTCCAAGGCAACGAAGCCAGCTAAAAAGTCAATAATCGATACCTAAAACTTGAATTGTACTACTTCTTACTGGCTATTACATCGACTTAGATTCTTCATCTGTGTTCTACTATGGTGCTTTTAGTGTCTCCGCATACCGCAGCACGCGACATAGCTTTGCAGACGATAAGTACAACCGTTTCAGAGAGAAGAGCGGCCAATGTGACGATCTGGCTTGAAGTCGATTCGATAACAAATGACGAAAACGGACCGATTTCTCAGTTTTTTACTACATATGAACACTTTTCACATTCTCTCGTGCAAATCGGCTGCTAGCCCTCCTTTCATGCAGAATCATAAGGTCCTAGCTCATGTCCAAGGCACCAAAGCCAGCTGAAAGTCAATAATCGATACCTAAAACTTGAATTGTACTACTTCTTACTGGCTATTAGATCTACTTAGAAGCTTCATCTGTGTTCTACTATGGTGCTTTTACTGTCTCCGCATACCGCAGCACGCGACATAGCTTTGCAGACGATAAGTACAACCGTTTCAGAGAGAAGAGCGGCCAATGTGACGATCTGGCATTAAGTAGATTCGATAACAAATGACGTAAACGGACGGATGTCTCAGGTTTTTACTACATACTAACATTTTTCACATTCTCCCGTGCAACTTTGCTGCTAGTCCTCCTTTCATGCAGAATCTTAAGGTCCTAGCTCATGTCCAAGCTACCAAAGCCAGCTGAAAAGTCAATAATCGATTCCTAAAACTTTAATTGTACTACTTCTTACTGGCTATTACATCAACTTAGAAGCTTCATCTGTGTTCTACTATGGTGCTTTTAGTGTCTCCGCATACCGCAGCACGCGACATAGCTTTGCAATCGATAAGTACAACCGTTTCAGAGAGAAGAGCGGCCAATATGACGATCTAGCTTTAAGTCGATTCGATAACAAATGACGAAAACGGACGGATTTCTCAGGTTTTTACTACATATGAACACTTTTCACATTCTCCCGTGCAAATCGGCTGCTAGTCCTCCTTTCATGCAGAATCATAAGGTCCTAGCTCATGTCCAAGGCACCAAAGCCAGCTAATAAGTCAATAATCGATACCTAAAACTTGAATTGTACTACTTCTTCCTGGCTACTACATCAACTTAGAAGCTCCATCTGTGTTCTACTATGGTGCTTTTAGAGTCTCAGCATACCGCAGCACGCGACATAGCTTTGCAGACGGTAAGTACAACCGTTTCAGAGAGAAGATCGGCCAATGTGACGATCTGGCTTTAAGTCGATTCGATAACAAATGACGAAAACGGACGGATTTCTAGGTTTTTACTACATATGAACACTTTTCATATTCTCCCGTGCAACTCCGCTGCTAATCCTCCTTTCATGCAGAATCTTAAGGTCCTAGCTCATGTCGAAGGCACCAAAGCCATCTAAAAAGTCAATAATCGATACCTAAAACTTGAATTGTACTACTCCTTACTGGCTATTCCATCAACTTAGAAGCTTCATCTGTGTTCTACTATGGTGCTTTTAGTGTCTCCGCATACCGCATCACGCGACATAGCTTTGCAGACGATAAGTACAACCGATTCCGAGAGAAGAGCGGCAAATGTGACGATCTGGCTTCAAGTTGATTCGATAACAAATGACGAAATCGGACGGATTTCTCAGGTTTTTACTACATATGAAAACTTTTCACATTCTCCCATGCAATTCGGCTGCTAGTCCTCCTTTCATGCAGAATCTTAAGGACATAGATCATCACCAAGGCACCAAAGCCAGCTAAAAAGTCAATTATCGATACCTAAAACTTGAATTGTACTATTTCTTACTGGCTATTACATCAACTTAGAAGCTTCATCTGTGTTCTACTATGGTGCTTTTAGTGTCTCCGCATACCGCAGCACGCGACATAGCTTTGCAGTCGATAAGTACAAGCGTTTCAGAGAGAAGAGCGGCCAATGTGACGATCTGGCATTAAGTCAGTTCGATAACAAATGATAAAAACGGACATATTTCTCAGGCTTTTACTACATTTGTACACTTTTCACATTTTCCCGTGCAACTCGGTTGCTAGTCCTCCTTTCATGCAGATTCTTAAGGTCCTAGCTCATGTCCAATTCACCAAAGCCAGCTAAAACGTCAATAATCGATACCTAAAACTTGAATTGTACTACTTCTTACTGGCTATTACATCAACTTAGAAGCTTCATCTGTGTTCTACTATAGTGCTTTTAGTGTCTCCGCATACCGCAGCACGTGACATAGCTTTGCAGACGATAAGTACAACCGTTTCAGTGAGAAGAGCGGCCAATGTGGCGATCTGGCTTTAAGTAGATTCGATAACAAATGACGAAAACGGACGGATTTCTCAGGATTTTACTACATATGAACACTTTTCATATTCTCCCGTGCAACTCCGCTGCTACTCCTCCTTTCATGCAGAATCTTAAGGTCCTAGCTCATGTCCAAGGCACCAAAGCCAGCTAAAAAGTCAATAATCGATTCCTAAAACTTGAATTGTACTACTTCTTCCTGGCTATTACATCAACTTAGATGCTTCATCTGTGTTCTACTATGGTGCTTTTAGTGTCTCAGAATACCGCAGCACGCGACATAGCTTTGCAGACGATAAGTACAACCGTTTCAGAGAGAAGAGCGGCCAATGTGACGATCTGGCTTTAAGTCGATTCGATAACAAATGACGAAAACGGACGGATTTCTAGGTTTTTACTACATATGAGCACTTTTCATATTCTCCCGTGCAACTCCGCTGCTAATTTCCTTTCATGCAGAATCTTAAGGTCCTAGCTCATGTCCAAGGCACCAAAGCCAGCTAAAAAGTCAATAATCGATACCTAAAACTTGAATTTTACTACTTCTTACTGGCTATTACATCAACTTAGAAGCTTCATCTGTGTTCTACTATGGTGCTTTTAGTGTGTCCGCATACCGCAGCACGCGACATAGCTTTGCAGACGATAAGTACAACTTTTGCAGAGAGAAGAGTGGCCAATGAGACGATCTGGCTTGAAGTCGATTCGATAACAAATGACCAAAACGGATGGATTTCTCAGGTTTTTACTACATATGAACACTTTTCACATTCTCCCGTGCAAATCGGCTGCTAGTCCTCCTTTCATGCAGAATCTTAAGGTCCTAGCTCATTTCCAAGGCACCAAAGCCAGCTTAAAAGTCAATAATCGATACCTAAAACTTGAATTGCACTATTTCTTACTGGCTATTACATCAACTTAGAAGCTTCATCTGTGTTCTACTATGGTGCTTTTCGTGTCTCCGCATACCGCAGCACGCGACATAGCTTTGCAATCGGTAAGTACAACCGTTTCAGAGAGAGGAGCGGCCAATGTGACGATCTGGCTTTACGTCGATTCGATAACAAATGACGAAAACGGACGGATTTCTCAGGTTTTTACTACATATGAACACTTTGCACATTCTCCTATGCAAATTGACTGCTAGTCCTCCTTTCATGCAGAATGTTAAGGTCCTGGCTCATGTCCAAGGCACCAAGCCAGCTATAAAGTCAATAATCGATACATAAAACTTGAATTGTACTACTTCTTACTGGCTATTACATCAACTTAGAAGCTTTATCTGTGTTGTACTATGGTGCTTTTAGTGTCTCAGAATACCGCAGCACGCGACATAGCTTTGCAGACGATAAGTACAACCGTTTCAGAGAGAAGAGCGGCCAATGTGATGATCTGGCTTTAAGTCGATTCGATAACAAATGACGAAAACGGACGGATTATTAGGTTTTTACTACATATGAGCACTTTTCATATTCTCCCGTGCAACTCCGCTGCTAATTTCCTTTCATGCAGAATCTTAAGGTCCTAGCTCATGTCCAAGGCACCAAAGACAGCTAAAAAGTCAATAATCGATACCTAAAACTTGAATTTTAATACTTCTTACTGGCTATTACATCAACTTAGAAGCTACATCTGTGTTCTACTATGGTGCTTTTACTGTCTCCGCATTCCGCAGCACGCGACATAGCTTTGCAGACGATAAGTACAACCGTTTCAGAGAGAAGAGCGCCCAATGTGACGATCTGGCTTTAAGTCTATTCGATAACAAATGACGAAAACGGATGGATGTCTCAGGTTTTTACTACATATGAACACTTTTCATATTCTCCCGTGCAACTGCGCTGCTAATCCTCCTTTCATGCAGAATCTTAAGGTCCTAGCTCATGTCCAAGGCACCAAAGTCAGCTAAAAAGTCAATAATCAATACCGAAAACTTGAATTGTACTACATCTTACTGGCTATTACATCAACTTATAAGCTTCATCTGTGTTCTACTATGGTGATTTTAGTGTCTCCGCATACCGCAGCACGCGACATAGCTTTGCAGACGATAAGTACAACCGTTTCAGAGAGAAGAGCGGCCAATGTGACGATCTGGCTTTAAGTCGATTCGATAACAAATGACGAAAACTGACGGATTTCTCAGGTTAATACTACATATGAACACTTTTCACATTCTCCCGTGCAAATCGGCTGCTAGTCCTCCTTTCATGCAGAATCATAAGGTCCTAGCTCATGTCCAAGGCACCAAAGCCAGCTAAAAAGTCAATAATCGATACCTAAAACTTGAATTGTACTACTTCTTCCTGGCTATTACATCAACATAGAAGCTTCATCTGTGTTCTACTATGGTGCTTTTAGTGTCTCCGCATACCGCAGCACGCGACATAGCTTTGCAGACGAGAAGTACAACCGTTTCAGAGAGAAGAGCGGCCAATGTGACGATCTGGCTTTAAGTCGATTCGATAACAAATGACGAAAACGGACGGATGTCTCAGGTTTTTACTACATATGAACACTTTTCATATTCTCCCGTGTAACTCCGCTGCTAATCCTCCTTTCATGCAGAATCTTAAGGTCCTAGCTCATGTTCAAGGCACCAAAGCCAGCTAAAAAGTAAATAATCGATACCTAAAACATGAATTGTACTATATCTTCCTGGCTATTACATCAACTTAGAAGCTTCATCTGTGTTCTACTATGGTGCTTTTACTGTCTCCGCATACCGCAGCACGCCACATAGCTTTGCAGACGATAAGTACAACCGTTTCAGAGAGAAGAGCGGCCAATGTGACGATCTGGCTTTAAGTCGATTCGATAACAAATGACGAAAACGGACGCATGTCTCAGGTTTTTACTACATATGAACACTATTCACATTCTCCCGTGCAACTCGGCTGCTAGTCCTCCTTTCATGGAGAACTTAAGGTCCTAGCTCATGTCCAATGTACCAAAGCCAGCTACAATGTCAATAATCGATACATAATACTTGAATGGTATTACTTCTTACTGGCTATTACATCAACTTAGAAGCCTCATCTGTGTTCTACTATGGTGATTTTAGTGTCTCCGCATACCGCAGCACGCGACATAGCTTTGCAGACGATAAGTACAACCGTTTCATAGAGAAGAGCGGCCACTGTGACGATCTGGCTTTAAGTCGGTTCGATACCAAATAACGAAAACGGACCGATTTCTCAGGTTTTTACTGCATATGAACACTTTTCACATTCTCCCGTGCAACTCGGCTGCTAGTCCTCCTTTCATGCAGAATCTTAAGGTCCTAGCTCAAGTCCAAGGCAGCAAAGCCAGCTAAAAAGTCAATATTCAATACCTTAAACTTGAATTGTACTACTTCTTACTGGCTATTACATCAACTTAGAAGCTTCATCTGTGTTCTACTATGGTGATTTTAGTGTCTCAGCATACCGCAGCACGCGACATAGCTTTGCAGACGATAAGTACAACCGTTTCAGAGGGAAGAGCGGCCAATGTGACGATCTGGCTTTAAGTCGATTTGATAACAAATGACGAAAACGGACGGATTTCTCAGGTTTTTACTACATATGAACACTTTTCACATTCTCCCGTGCAACTCGGCTGCTAGTCCTCCTTTATGCAAAATCTTAATTTCCTAGCTCATGTCCAAGGCACCAAAGAAGGGTAAAAAGTCAATAACCGATACCTAAAACTTTAATTGTACTACTTCTTACTGGCTATTACATCAACTTAGAAGCTTCATCTGTGTTCTACTATGGTGCTTTTAGTGTGTCCGCATACCGCAGCACGCGACATAGCTTTGCAGACGATAAGTACAACTTTTGCAGAGAGAAGAGTGGCCAATGAGACGATCTGGCTTGAAGTCGATTCGATAACAAATGACCAAAACGGACGGATTTCTCAGGTTTTTACTACATATGAACACTTTTCACATTCTCCCGTGCAACTCGGCTGCTAGTCCTCCTTTCATGCAGAATCTTAAGGTCCTAGCTCATGTCCAAGGTACCAAAGCCAGCTAAAAATTCAATAATCGATACCTGATACTTGAATTGTATTACTTCTTCCTGGCTATTACATCAACATAGAAGCTTCATCTGTGTTCTACTATGGTGCTTTTACTGTCTCCGCATACCGCAGCACGCGACATAGCTTTGCAGACGAGAAGTACAACCGTTTCAGAGAGAAGAGCGGCCAATGTGACTATCTGGCTTTAAGTCGATTCGATAACAAATGACGAAAACGGACGGATGTCTCAGGTTTTTACTACATATGAACACTATTGACATTCTCCCGTGCAAATCGGCTGCTAGTCCTCCTTTCATGCAGAATCTTAAGGTCCTATCTCATGTCCAAGGTACCAAAGCCAGCTAAAAAGTCAATAATCGATACCTAAAACTTGAGTTGTATTACTTCTTACTGGCTATTACATCAACTTAGAAGCCTCATCTGTGTTCTACTATGGTGATTTTAGTGTCTCCGCATACCGCAGCACGCGACATAGCTTTGCAAACCATAAGTACAAGCGTTTCATGGAGGAGAGCGGCCAATGTGACGATCTGGCTTTAAGTCGGTTCGATAACAAATGACGAAAACGGACCGATTTCTCAGGTTTTTACTACATCTGAACATTTTTCACATTCTCCCGTGCAACTCGGCTGCTAGTCCTCCTTTCATGCAGAATCTTAAGGTCCTAGCTCATGTCCAAGGCACCAAAGCCAGCTAAAAAGTCAATAATCGATACCTAAAACTTGAATTGGATTACTTCTTACTGGCTATTACATCAACTTAGAAGCCTCATCTGTTTTCTACTATGGTGATTTTAGTGTCTCCGCATACCGCAGCACGCGACATAGCTTTGCAGACGATAAGTACAACCGTTTCAGAGAGGAGAGCGGCCAATGTGACGATCTGGCTTTAAGTCGGTTCGATAACAAATGTCGAACACGGACGGATTTCTCTGGTTTTTACTACATATGAACACATTTCATATTCTCCCGTGCAACTCGGCTGCTAGTCCTCCTTTTATGCAGAACGTTAAGGTCCTAGCTCATGTCCAAGGCACCAAAGCCAGCTAAAAAGTCAATAATCGATACCTAAAACTTGAATTTTACTACTTCTTACTGGGTATTACATCAACTTAGAAGCTTAATCTGTGTTCTACTATGGTGCTTTTAGTGTCTCCGCATACCGCAGCACGCGACATAGCTTTGCAGACGATAAGTACAACCGTTTCAGAGAGAAGAGCGGCCAATGTGACGATCTGGCTTTAATTCGATTCGATAACAAATGACTAAAACGGACGGATTTTCAGTTTTTTACTACATATGAACACTTTTCACATTCTCCCGTGCAACTCGGCTGCTAGTCCTCCTTTCATGAAAAATGTTAAGTTCCTAGCTCATGTCCAAGGCACCAAAGAAGGGTAAAAAGTCAATAACCGATACCTAAAACTTTAATTGTACTACTTCTTACTGGCTATTACATCAACTTAGAAGCTTCATCTGTGTTCTACTATGGTGCTTTTAGTGTGTCCGCATACCGCAGCACGCGACATAGCTTTGCAGACGATAAGTACAACTTTTGCAGAGAGAAGAGTGGCCAATGAGACGATCTGGCTTGAAGTCGATTCGATAACAAATGACCAAAACGGACGGATTTCTCAGGTTTTTACTACATATGAACACTTTTCACATTCACCCGTGCAACTCGGCTGCTAGTCCTCCTTTCATGCAGAATCTTAAGGTCCTAGCTCATGTCCAAGGCACCAAAGCCAGCTAAAAAGTCAATAATCGATACCTAAAACTTGAATTGTACTACTTCTTACTGGCTATTACATCAACTTAGAAGCTTCATCTGTGTTCTACTATGGTGCTTTTAGTGTCTCCGCATACCGCAGCACGCGACATAGCTTTACAATCGATAAGTACAACCGTTTCAGAGAGAAGAGCGGCCAATGTGACGATCTGGCTTTAAGTCGATTCGATAACAAATGACGAAAACGGACGTATTTCTCAGGTTTTTACTACATATGAACACAATTCACATTCTCCCGTGCAACTCGGCTGCTAGTCCTCCTTTCATGTAGAATCTTAAGGTCCTAGCTCATGTCCAAGGTACCAAAGCCAGCTAAAAAGTCAATAATCGATACCTGATACTTGAATTGTATTACTTCTTCCTGGCTATTACATCAACATAGAAGCTTCATCTGTGTTCTACTATGGTGCTTTTACTGTCTCCGCATACCGCAGCACGCGACATAGCTTTGCAGACGAGAAGTACAACCGTTTCAGAGAGAAGAGCGGCCAATGTGACGATCTGGCTTTAAGTCGATTCGATAACAAATGACGAAAACGGACGGATGTCTCAGGTTTTTACTACATATGAACACTATTGACATTCTCCCGTGCAACTCGGCTGCTAGTCCTCCTTTCATGCAGAATCTTAAGGTCCTATCTCATATCCTAGGTACCAAAGCCAGCTAAAAAGTCAATAATCGATACCTAAAACTTGAGTTGTATTACTTCTTACTGGCTATTACATCAACTTAGAAGCCTCATCTGTGTTCTACTATGGTGATTTTAGTGTCTCCGCATACCGCAGCACGCGACATAGCTTTGCAAACGATAAGTACAAGCGTTTCATGGAGTAGAGCGGCCAATGTGACGATCTGGCTTTAAGTCGGTTCGATAACAAATGACGAAAACGGACCGATTTCTCAGGTTTTTACTACATCTGAACATTTTTCACATTCTCCCGTGCAACTCGGCTGCTAGTCCTCCTTTCATGCAGAATCTTAAGGTCCTAGCTCATGTCCAAGGCACCAAAGCCAGCTAAAAAGTCAATAATCGATACCTAAAACTTGAATTGGATTACTTCTTACTGGCTATTACATCAACTTAGAAGCCTCATCTGTTTTCTACTATGGTGATTTTAGTGTCTCCGCATACCGCAGCACGCGACATAGCTTTGCAGACGATAAGTACAACCGTTTCAGAGAGGAGAGCGGCTAATGTGACGATCTGGCTTTAAGTCGGTTCGATAACAAATGTCGAACACGGACGGATTTCTCTGGTTTTTACTACATATGAACACTTTTCATATTCTCCCGTGCAACTCGGCTGCTAGTCCTCCTTTCATGCAGAATGTTAAGGTCCTAGCTCATGTCCAAGGCACCAAAGCCAGCTAAAAAGTCAATAATCGATACCTAAAACTTGAATTTTACTACTTCTTACTGGGTATTACATCAACTTAGAAGCTTAATCTGTGTTCTACTATGGTGCTTTTAGTGTCTCCGCATACCGCAGCACGCGACATAGCTTTGCAGACGATAAGTACAACCGTTTCAGAGAGAAGAGCGGCCAATGTGACGATCTGGCTTTAATTCGATTCGATAACAAATGACTAAAACGGACGGATTTTCAGGTTTTTACTACATATGAACACTTTTCACTTTCTCCCGTGCAACTCGGCTGCTAGTCCTCCTTTCATGAAAAATGTTAAGTTCCTAGCTCATGTCCAAGGCACCAAAGAATGGTAAAAAGTCAATAACCGATACCTAAAACTTTAATTGTACTACTTCTTACTGGCTATTACATCAACTTAGAAGCTTCATCTGTGTTCTACTATGGTGCTTTTAGTGTGTCCGCATACCGCAGCACGCGACATAGCTTTGCAGACGATAAGTACAAGCGTTTCAGAGAGAATAGCGGCAAATGTGACGATCTGGCTTTAAGTCGATTCGATAACAAATGACGAAAACGACGGATTTCTCAGGTTTTTACTACAGATGAAAACTTTTCAAATTCTCCCGTGCAACTCCGCTGCTAATCCTCCTTTCATGCAGAATCTTAAGGTCCTAGCTCATGTCCAAGGCACCAAAGCCATCTAAAAAGTCAATAATCGATACCTAAAACTTGAATTGTACTATATCTTACTGGCTATTACATCAACTTAGAAGCTTCATCTGTGTTCTACTATGGTGCTTTTACGGTCTCCGCATATCGCAGAGCGCGACATAGCTTTGCAGACGAGAAGTACAACCGTTTCAGAGAAAAGAGCGGCCAATGTGACGATCTGGCTTTAAGTCGATTCGATAACAAATGAGGAAAACGGACGGATTTCTCAGGTTTTTACTACATTTGAACACTTTTCACATTTTCCCGTGCAACTCGGCTGCTAGTCGTCCTTTCATGCAGAATCATAAGGTCCTAGCTCACGTCCAAGGCACCAAAGCCGGCTAAAAAGTCATTAATCGATACCTAAAAATTGAATTGTACTACTTCTTACTGCCTATTACATCAACTTAGAAGCTTCATCTGTGTTCTACTATGGTGCTTTTAGTGTCTCCGCATACCGCAGCACGCGACATAGCTTTGCAGACGATAAGTACAAGCGTTTCAGAGAGAAGAGCGGCCACTGTGACGATCTGGCTTTAAGTAGATTCGATAACAAATGACGAAGACGACGGATTTCTCAGGTTTTTACTACAGATGAAAACTTTTCAAATTCTCCCGTGCAACTCCGCTGCTAATCCTCCTTTCATGCAGAATCTTAAGGTCCTAGCTCATGTCCAAGGCACCAAAGCCAGCTAAAAAGTCAATAACCGATACCTAAAACTTGAATTCTACTATATCTTACTGGCTATTACATTAACTTAGAAGCTTCATCTGTGTTCTACTATGGTGCTTTTACTGTCTCCGCATACCGAAGCACGCGACATAGCTTTGCAGACGATAAGTACAACCGTTTCAGAGAGAAGAGCGGCCAATGTGACGATCTGGCTTTAAGTCGATTCGATAACAAATGACGAAAACGGACCGTATTCTCAGGTTTTTACTACATATGAACACTTTTCACCTTCTCCCGTGCAACTCGGCTGCTAGTCCTCCTTTCATGCAGAATCTTAAGGTCCTATCTCATTCCAAGGCACCAAAGCCAGCTAAAAAGTCAATAATCGATACCTAAAACTTGAATTGTACTACTTCTTACTGGCTATTACATCAACTTAGAAGCTTCATCTGTGTTCTACTATGGTGCTTTTAGTGTCTCCGCATACAGCAGCACGCGACATAGCTATGAAATCGATTAGTACAACCGTTTCAGAGAGAAGAGCGCCCAATGTGACGATCTGGCTTTAAGTCGAATCGATAACAAATGACGAAAACTGACGTGTTTCTCAGGTTTTTACTACATTTGAACACTTTTCACATTCTCCCGTGCAAATAAGCTGCTAGTCCTCCTTTCATGCAGAATGTTAAGGTCCTAGCTCATGTCGAGGGCACCAACGCCAGCTATAAAGTCTTAATCCATACCTAAAACTTGAATTATACTACTTCTTCCTGGCTACTACATCAACTTAGAAACTTCATCTGTGTTCAACTATGGTGCTTTTAGTGTTTCAGAATACCGCAGCACGCGACATAGCTTTGCAGACGATAAGTACAACCGTTTCAGAGAGAATAGCGGCCAATGTGACGATGTGGCTTTAAGTCGATTCGATAACAAATGACGAAAACGGACGGATTTCTAGGTTTTTACTACATATGAACACTTTTCATATTCTCCCGTGCAACTCCGCTGCTAATCCTTCTTTCATGCACAATCTTAAGGTCCTAGCTCATGTCTAACGCACCAAAGCCAGCTAAAAAGTCAATAATCGATACCTAAAACTTGAATTGTACTATATCTTACTGGCTATTACATCAACTTAGAAGCTTCATCTGTGTTCTACTATGGTGCTTTTATTTACTCCGCATATCGCAGAGTGCGACATAGCTTTGCAGACGAGAAGTACAACCGTTTCAGAGAGAAGAGCGGCCAGTTTGACGATCTGGCTTTAAGTCGATTCGATAACAAATGACGAAAACGGACAAATGTCTCAGGTTTTTACTACATATGAATACTTTTCACATTCTCCCGTGCAACTCGGCTGCTAGTCCTCCTTTAATGCAGAAACCTAAGGTCCTCTCTCATGTCCAAGACACCAAAGCCAGCTAAAAAGTCAATAATCGATACCTAAAACATGAATTGTACTACTTCTTACTGGCTATTACATCAACTTAGAAGCTTCATCTGTGTTCTACTATGGTGCTTTTAGTGTCTCCGCATACCGCAGCACGCGACATAGCTTTGCAGACGATAAGTACAACCGTTTCAGAGATAAGAGCGGCCAATGTGACGATCTGGCTATAAATCGATTCGATAACAAATGGCGAAAACGGACGTATTTCTCATGTTTTTACTACATATGAACACTTTTCACATTCTCCCGTGCAACTCGGCTGCTAGTCCTCCTTTCATGCAGAATCTTAAGGTCCTAGCTCATGTCCAAGGCACCAAAGACAGCTAAAAAGGCAATAATCGATACATAAAACTTGAATTGTACTACTTCTTACTGGCTATTACATCAACTTAGAAGTTTCATCTGTGTTCTACTATGGTTCTTTTACTGTCTCCGCATACCGCAGCACGCAACATAGCTTTGCAGACGAGAAGTACAACCGTTTCAGAGAGAAGAGCGGCCAGTTTGACGATCTGGCTTTAAGTCGATTCGATAACAAATGACGAAAACGGACAAATGTCTCAGGTTTTTACTACATATGAATACTTTTCACATTCTCCCGTGCAACTCGGCTGCTAGTCCTCCTTTAATGCAGAAACCTAAGGTCCTGTGTCATGTTCAAGGCACCAAAGCCAGCTAAAAAGTCAATAATCGATACCTAAAACTTGAATTGTACTATATCTTACTGGCTATTACATCAACTTAGAAGCTTCATCTGTGTTCTACTATGGTGCTTTTATTTACTCCGCATATCGCAGAGTGCGATTAGCTTTGCAGACGAGAAGTACAACCGTTTCAGAGAGAAGAGCGGCCAGTTTGACGGTCTGGCTTTAAGTCGATTCGATAACAAATGACGAAAGCGGACAAATGTCTCAGGTTTTTACTACATATGAATACTTTTCACATTCTCCCGTGCAACTCGGCTGCTAGTCCTCCTTTAATGCAGAAACCTAAGGTCCTGTCTCATGTCCAAGGCACCAAAGCCAGCTAAAAAGTCAATAATCGATACCTAAAACATGAATTGTACTACTTCTTACTGGCTATTACATCAACTTAGAAGCTTCATCTGTGTTCTAATATGGTGATTTTAGTGTCTCCGCATACCGCAGCACGCGACATAGCTTTGCAGACGATAAGTACAACCGTTTCAGAGAGAAGGGCGGCCAATGTGACGATCTGGTTATAAGTCGATTCGATAACAAATGACGAAAACGGACCGATTTCTCAGGTTTTTACTACATATGAACACTTTTCACATTCTCCCGTGCAACTCGGCTGCTAGTCCTCCTGTCATGCGGAAGATTAAGGTCCTAGCTCATGTCCAAGGCAACAAAGCCAGCTAAAAAGTCAATATTCAAAACCTAAAACTTGAATTGTACTACTTCTTACTGGCTATTACATCAACTTAGAAGCTTCATCTGTGTTCTACTATGGTGCTTTTAGTGTCTCCGCATACCGCAGCACGCGACATAGCTTTGCAGACGATAAGTACAACCGTTTCAGAGATAAGAGCGGCCAATGTGACGATCTGGCTATAAATCGATTCGATAACAAATGGCGAAAACGGACGTATTTCTCACGTTTTTACTACATATGAACACTTTTCACATTCTCCCGTACAACTCGGCTGCTAGTCCTCCTTTCATGCAGAATCTTAAGGTCCTAGCTCATGTCCAAGGCACCAAAGACAGCTAAAAAGGCAATAATCGATACATAAAACTTGAATTGTACTACTTCTTACTGGCTATTACAACAACTTAGAAGCTTCATCTGTGTTCTACTATGGTTCTTTTACTGTCTCCGCATACCGCAGCACGCAACATAGCTTTGCAGACGAGAAGTACAACCGTTTCAGAGAGAAGAGCGGCCAGTTTGACGATCTGGCTTTAAGTCGATTCGATAACAAATGACGAAAACGGACAAATGTCTCAGGTTTTTACTACATATGAATACTTTTCACATTCTCGCGTGCAACTCGGCTGCTAGTCCTCCTTTAATGCAGAAACCTAAGGTCCTGTCTCATGTCCAAGGCACCAAAGACAGCTAAAAAGGCAATAATCGATACATAAAACTTGAATTGTACTACTTCTTACTGGCTATTACATCAACTTAGAAGCTTCATCTGTGTTCTACTATGGTTCCTTTACTGTCTCCGCATACCGCAGCACGCAACATAGCTTTGCAGACGAGAAGTACAACCGTTTCAGAGAGAAGAGCGGCCAATGTGACGATCTGGCTTTAAGTCGTTTCGATAACAAATGACGAAAACGGACGGATTTCTCAGGTTTTTACTACATATGAACACTTTTCACATTCTCCTGTGCAAATTGCCTGCTAGTCCTCCTTTCATGCAGAATGTTAAGGTCCTGGCTCACGTCCAAGGCACCAAGCCAGCTAAAAAGTCAATAATCGATACATAAAACTTGAATTGTACTACTTCTTACTGGCTATTACATCAACTTAGAAGCTTCATCTGTGTTCTATTATGCTGCTTTTAGTGTCTCCGCATACCGCAGCACGCGACATAGCTATGAAATCGATTAGTACAACCGTTTCAGAGAGAAGAGCGGCCAATGTGACGATCTGGCTTTAAGTCGAATCGATAACAAATGACGAAAACTGACGTGTTTCTCAGGTTTTTACTACATTTGAACACTTTTCACATTCTCCCGTGCAAATAAGCTGCTAGTCCTCCTTTCATGCAGAATGTTAAGGTCCTAGCTCATGTCGAGGTCACCAAAGCCAGCTATAAAGTCTTAATCCATACCTAAAACTTGAATTATACTACTTCTTCCTGGCTATTACATCAACTTAGAAACTTCATTTGTGTTCTACTATGGTGCTTTTAGTGTTTCAGTATACCGCAGCACGCGACATAGCTTTGCAGACGATAAGTACAACCGTTTCAGAGAGAATAGCGGCCAATGTGAGGATGTGGCTTTAAGTCGATTCGATAACAAATGTCGAAAACGGACGGATTTCTAGGTTTTTACTACATATGAACACTTTTCATATTCTCCCGTGCACCTCCGCTGCTAATCCTTCTTTCATGCACAATCTTAAGGTCCTAGCTCATGTCCAACGCACCAAAGCCAGCTAAAAAGTCAATAATCGATACCTAAAACTTGAATTGTACTATATCTTACTGGCTATTACATCAACTTAGAAGCTTCATCTGTGTTCTACTATGGTGCTTTTACTTACTCCGCATATCGCAGAGTGCGACATAGCTTTGCAGACGAGAAGTACAACCGTTTCAGAGAGAAGAGCGGCCAGTTTGACGATCTGGCTTTAAGTCGATTCGATAACAAATGACGAAAACGGACAAATGTCTCAGGTTTTTACTACATATGAACACTTTTCACATTCTCCTGTGCAAATTGGCTGCTAGTCCTCCTTTCATGCAGAATGTTAAGGTCCTGGCCCATGTCCAAGGCACCAAGCCAGCTAAAAAGTCAATAATCGATACCTAAAACTTGAATTGTACTACTTCTTACTGGCTATTACATCAACTTAGAAGCTTCATCTGTGTTCTACTATGGTGATTTTAGTGTCTCCGCATACCGCAGCACGCGACATAGCTTTGCAGACGATAAGTAGAACCGTTTCAGAGAGAAGGGCGGCCAATGTGACGATCTGGTTATAAGTCGATTCGATAACAAATGACGAAAACGGACCGATTTCTCAGGTTTTTACTACATATGAACACTTTTCACATTCTCCCGTGCAACTCGGCTGCTAGTCCTCCTGTCATGCAGAATCTTAAGGTCCTAGCTCATGTCCAAGGCAACAAAGCCAGCTAAAAAGTCAATATTTAAAACCTAAAACTTGAAATGTACTACTTCTTACTGGCTATTACATCAACATAGAAGCTTCATCTGTGTTCTACTATGGTGCTTTTAGTGCCTCCGCATACCGCAGCACGCGACATAGCTTTGCAGACGATAAGTACAACCGTTTCAGAGATAAGAGCGGCCAATGTGACGATCTGGCTATAAATCGATTCGATAACAAATGGCGAAAACGGACGTATTTCTCATGTTTTACTACATATGAACACTTTTCACATTCTCCCGTGCAACTCGGCTGCTAGTCCTCCTTTCATGCAGAATCTTAATGTCCTAGCTCATGTCCAAGGCACCAAAGACAGCTAAAAAGGCAATAATCGATACATAAAACTTGAATTGTACTACTTCTTACTGGCTATTACATCAACTTAGAAGCTTCATCTGTGTTCTACTATGGTTCTTTTACTGTCTCCGCATACCGCAGCACGCAACATAGCTTTGCAGACGAGAAGTACAACCGTTTCAGAGAGAAGAGCGGCCAGTTTGACGATCTGGCTTTAAGTCGATTCGATAACAAATGACGAAAACGGACAAATGTCTCAGGTTTTTACTACATATGAATACTTTTCACATTCTCCCGTGCAACTCGGCTGCTAGTCCTCCTTTCATGCAGAAACCTAAGGTCCTGTCTCATGTCCAAGGCACCAAAGCCAGCTAAAAAGTCAATAATCGATACCTAAAACTTAAATTGGACTACTTCTTACTGAGTATTACATCAACTTAGAAGCTTCATCTGCCTTCTACTATGGTGCTTTTACTGTCTCCGCATACCGCAGCACGCGACATAGCTTTGCACACGATACGTACAACCGTTTCAGAGAGAAGAGCGGCCAATGTGACGATGTGGCTTTAAGTCGATTCGATAACAAATGACGAAAACTGACGTGTTTCTCAGGTTTTTACTACATTTGAACACTTTTCACATTCTCCCGTGCAAATAAGCTGCTAGTCCTCCTTTCATGCAGAATGTTAAGGTCCTAGCTCATGTCGAGGTCACCAAAGCCAGCTATAAAGTCTTAATCCATACCTAAAACTTGAATTATACTACTTCTTCCTGGCTATTACATCAACTTAGAAACTTCATCTGTGTTCTACTATGGTGCTTTTAGTGTTTCAGAATACCGCAGCACGCGACATAGCTTTGCAGACGATAAGTACAACCGTTTCAGAGAGAATAGCGGCCAATGTGACGATGTGGCTTTAAGTCGATTCGATAACAAATGTCGAAAACGGACGGATTTCTAGGTTTTTACTATATATGAACACTTTTCATATTCTCCCGTGCACCTCCGCTGCTAATCCTTCTTTCATGCACAATCTTAAGGTCCTAGCTCATGTCCAACGCACCAAAGCCAGCTAAAAAGTCAATAATCGATACCTAAAACTTGAATTGTACTATATCTTACTGGCTATTACATCAACTTAGAAGCTTCATCTGTGTTCTACTATGGTGCTTTTACTTACTCCGCATATCGCAGAGTGCGACATAGCTTTGCAGACGATAAGTACAACCGTTTCAGAGAGAAGAGCGGCCAGTTTGACGATCTGGCTTTAAGTCGATTCGATAACAAATGACGAAAACGGACAAATGTCTCAGGTTTTTACTACATATGAATACTTTTCACATTCTCCCGTGCAACTCGGCTGCTAGTCCTCCTTTAATGCAGAAACCTAAGGTCCTGTCTCATGTCCAAGGCACCAAAGCAAGCTAAAAAGTCAATAATCGATACCTAAAACTTGAATTGTACTACTTCTTACTGGCTATTACATCAACATAGAAGCTTCATCTGTGTTCTACTATGGTGATTTTAGTGTCTCCGCATACCTCAGCACGCGACATAGCTTTGCAGACGATAAGTAGAACCGTTTCAGAGAGAAGGGCGGCCATTGTGACGATCTGGTTTTAAGTCGATTCGATAACAAATGACGAAAACGGACCTATTTCTCAGGTTTTTACTACATATGAACACTTTTCACATTCTCCCGTGTAACTCGGCTGCTAGTCCTCCTGTCATGCAGAATCTTAAGGTCCTAGCTCATGTCCAAGGCAACAAAGCCAGCTAAAAAGTCAATATTCAAAACCTAAAACTTGAATTGTACTACTTCTTACTGGCTATTACATCAACTTAGAAGCTTCATCTGTGTTCTACTATGGTGCTTTTAGTGTCTCCGCATACCGCAGCACGCGACATAGCTTTGCAGACGATAAGTACAACCGTTTCAGAGATAAGAGCGGCCAATGTGACGATCTGGCTATAAATCGATTCGATAACAAATGGCGAAAACGGACGTATTTCTCATGTTTTTACTACATATGAACACTTTTCACATTCTCCCGTGCAACTCGGCTGCTAGTCCTCCTTTCATGCAGAATCTTAAGGTCCTAGCTCATGTCCAAGGCACCAAAGACAGCTAAAAAGGCAATAATCGATACATAAAACTTGAATTGTACTACTTCTTACTGGCTATTACATCAACTTAGAAGTTTCATCTGTGTTCTACTATGGTTCTTTTACTGTCTCCGCATACCGCAGCACGCAACATAGCTTTGCAGACGAGAAGTACAACCGTTTCAGAGAGAAGAGCGGCCAGTTTGACGATCTGGCTTTAAGTCGATTCGATAACAAATGACGAAAACGGACAAATGTCTCAGGTTTTTACTACATATGAATACTTTTCACATTCTCCCGTGCAACTCGGCTGCTAGTCCTCCTTTAATGCAGAAACCTAAGGTCCTGTGTCATGTTCAAGGCACCAAAGCCAGCTAAAAAGTCAATAATCGATACCTAAAACTTGAATTGTACTATATCTTACTGGCTATTACATCAACTTAGAAGCTTCATCTGTGTTCTACTATGGTGCTTTTATTTACTCCGCATATCGCAGAGTGCGATTAGCTTTGCAGACGAGAAGTACAACCGTTTCAGAGAGAAGAGCGGCCAATGTGACGATCTGGCTTTAAGTCGTTTCGATAACAAATGACGAAAACGGACGGATTTCTCAGGTTTTTACTACATATGAACACTTTTCACATTCTCCTGTGCAAATTGCCTGCTAGTCCTCCTTTCATGCAGAATGTTAAGGTCCTGGCTCACGTCCAAGGCACCAAGCCAGCTAAAAAGTCAATAATCGATACATAAAACTTGAATTGTACTACTTCTTACTGGCTATTACATCAACTTAGAAGCTTCATCTGTGTTCTATTATGCTGCTTTTAGTGTCTCCGCATACCGCAGCACGCGACATAGCTATGAAATCGATTAGTACAACCGTTTCAGAGAGAAGAGCCGCCAATGTGACGATCTGGCTTTAAGTCGAATCGATAACAAATGACGAAAACTGACGTGTTTCTCAGGTTTTTACTACATTTGAACACTTTTCACATTCTCCCGTGCAAATAAGCTGCTAGTCCTCCTTTCATGCAGAATGTTAAGGTCCTAGCTCATGTCGAGGTCACCAAAGCCAGCTATAAAGTCTTAATCCATACCTAAAACTTGAATTATACTACTTCTTCCTGGCTATTACATCAACTTAGAAACTTCATTTGTGTTCTACTATGGTGCTTTTAGTGTTTCAGTATACCGCAGCACGCGACATAGCTTTGCAGACGATAAGTACAACCGTTTCAGAGAGAATAGCGGCCAATGTGAGGATGTGGCTTTAAGTCGATTCGATAACAAATGTCGAAAACGGACGGATTTCTAGGTTTTTACTACATATGAACACTTTTCATATTCTCCCGTGCACCTCCGCTGCTAATCCTTCTTTCATGCACAATCTTAAGGTCCTAGCTCATGTCCAACGCACCAAAGCCAGCTAAAAAGTCAATAATCGATACCTAAAACTTGAATTGTACTATATCTTACTGGCTATTACATCAACTTAGAAGCTTCATCTGTGTTCTACTATGGTGCTTTTACTTACTCCGCATATCGCAGAGTGCGACATAGCTTTGCAGACGAGAAGTACAACCGTTTCAGAGAGAAGAGCGGCCAGTTTGACGATCTGGCTTTAAGTCGATTCGATAACAAATGACGAAAACGGACAAATGTCTCAGGTTTTTACTACATATGAACACTTTTCACATTCTCCTGTGCAAATTGGCTGCTAGTCCTCCTTTCATGCAGAATGTTAAGGTCCTGGCTCATGTCCAAGGCACCAAGCCAGCTAAAAAGTCAATAATCGATACCTAAAACTTGAATTGTACTACTTCTTACTGGCTATTACATCAACTTAGAAGCTTCATCTGTGTTCTACTATGGTGATTTTAGTGTCTCCGCATACCGCAGCACGCGACATAGCTTTGCAGACGATAAGTAGAACCGTTTCAGAGAGAAGGGCGGCCAATGTGACGATCTGGTTAAAAGTCGATTCGATAACAAATGACGAAAACGGACCGATTTCTCAGGTTTTTACTACATATGAACACTTTTCACATTCTCCCGTGCAACTCGGCTGCTAGTCCTCCTGTCATGCAGAATCTTAAGGTCCTAGCTCATGTCCAAGGCAACAAAGCCAGCTAAAAAGTCAATATTTAAAACCTAAAACTTGAATTGTACTACTTCTTACTGGCTATTACATCAACATAGAAGCTTCATCTGTGTTCTACTATGGTGCTTTTAGTGCCTCCGCATACCGCAGCACGCGACATAGCTTTGCAGACGATAAGTACAACCGTTTCAGAGATAAGAGCGGCCAATGTGACGATCTGGCTATAAATCGATTCGATAACAAATGGCGAAAACGGACGTATTTCTCATGTTTTACTACATATGAACACTTTTCACATTCTCCCGTGCAACTCGCCTGCTAGTCCTCCTTTCATGCAGAATCTTAATGTCCTAGCTCATGTCCAAGGCACCAAAGACAGCTAAAAAGGCAATAATCGATACATAAAACTTGAATTGTACTACTTCTTACTGGCTATTACATCAACTTAGAAGCTTCATCTGTGTTCTACTATGGTTCTTTTACTGTCTCCGCATACCGCAGCACGCAACATAGCTTTGCAGACGAGAAGTACAACCGTTTCAGAGAGAAGAGCGGCCAGTTTGACGGTCTGGCTTTAAGTCGATTCGATAACAAATGACGAAAACGGACAAATGTCTCAGGTTTTTACTACATATGAATACTTTTCACATTCTCCCGTGCAACTCGGCTGCTAGTCCTCCTTTCATGCAGAAACCTAAGGTCCTGTCTCATGTCCAAGGCTTCAAAGCCAGCTAAAAAGTCAATAATCGATACCTAAAACTTGAATTGGACTACTTCTTACTGAGTATTACATCAACTTAGAAGCTTCATCTGCCTTCTACTATGGTGCTTTTACTGTCTCCGCATACCGCAGCACGCGACATAGCTTTGCACACGATACGTACAACCGTTTCAGAGAGAAGAGCGGCCAATGTGACGATGTGGCTTTAAGTCGATTCGATAACAAATGACGAAAACTGACGTGTTTCTCAGGTTTTTACTACATTTGAACACTTTTCACATTCTCCCGTGCAAATAAGCTGCTAGTCCTCCTTTCATGCAGAATGTTAAGGTCCTAGCTCATGTCGAGGTCACCAAAGCCAGCTATAAAGTCTTAATCCATACCTAAAACTTGAATTATACTACTTCTTCCTGGCTATTACATCAACTTAGAAACTTCATCTGTGTTCTACTATGGTGCTTTTAGTGTTTCAGAATACCGCAGCACGCGACATAGCTTTGCAGACGATAAGTACAACCGTTTCAGAGAGAATAGCGGCCAATGTGACGATGTGGCTTTAAGTCGATTCGATAACAAATGTCGAAAACGGACGGATTTCTAGGTTTTTACTATATATGAACACTTTTCATATTCTCCCGTGCACCTCCGCTGCTAATCCTTCTTTCATGCACAATCTTAAGGTCCTAGCTCATGTCCAACGCACCAAAGCCAGCTAAAAAGTCAATAATCGATACCTAAAACTTGAATTGTACTATATCTTACTGGCTATTACATCAACTTAGAAGCTTCATCTGTGTTCTACTATGGTGCTTTTACTTACTCCGCATATCGCAGAGTGCGACATAGCTTTGCAGACGAGAAGTACAACCGTTTCAGAGAGAAGAGCGGCCAGTTTGACGATCTGGCTTTAAGTCGATTCGATAACAAATGACGAAAACGGACAAATGTCTCAGGTTTTTACTACATATGAATACTTTTCACATTCTCCCGTGCAACTCGGCTGCTAGTCCTCCTTTAATGCAGAAACCTAAGGTCCTGTCTCATGTCCAAGGCACCAAAACATGCTAAAAAGTCAATAATCGATACCTAAAACTTGAATTGTACTACTTCTTACTGGCTATTACATCAACTTAGAAGCTTCATCTGTGTTCTACTATGGTTCTTTTACTGTCTCCGCATACCGCAGCACGCAACATAGCTTTGCAGACGAGAAGTACAACCGTTTCAGAGAGAAGAGCGGCCAGTTTGACGATCTGGCTTTAAGTCGATTCGATAACAAATGACGAAAACGGACAAATGTCTCAGGTTTTTACTACATATGAATACTTTTCACATTCTCCCGTGCAACTCGGCTGCTAGTCCTCCTTTAATGCAGAAACATAAGGTCCTGTCTCATGTCCAAGGCACCAAAGCCAGCTAAAAGTCAATAATCGATACCTAAAACTTGAATTGGACTACTTCTTACTGAGTATTACATCAACTTAGAAGCTTCATCTGTCTTCTACTATGGTGCTTTTACTGTCTCCGCATACCGCAGCACGCGACATAGCTTTGCACACGATACGTACAACCGTTTCAGAGAGAAGAGCGGCCAATGTGACGATCTGGCTTTAAGTCGTTTCGATAACAAATGACGAAAACGGACGGATTTCTCAGGTTTTTACTACATATGAACACTTTTCACATTCTCCTGTGCAAATTGGCTGCTAGTCCTCCTTTCATGCAGAATGTTAAGGTCCTGGCTCATGTCCAAGGCACCAAGCCAGCTAAAAAGTCAATAATCGATACCTAAAACTTGAATTGTACTACTTCTTACTGGTTATTACATCAACTTAGAAGCTTCATCTGTGTTCTACTATGGTGATTTTAGTGTCTCCGCATACCGCAGCACGCGACATAGCTTTGCAATCGATAAGTACAACCGTTTCAGAGATAAGAGCGGCCAATGTGACGATCTGGCTATAAATCGATTCGATAACAAATGGCGAAAACGGACGTATTTCTCATGTTTTACTTCATATGAACACTTTTCACATTCTCCCGTGCAACTCGGCTGCTAGTCCTCCTTTCATGCAGAATCTTAATGTCCTAGCTCATGTCCAAGGCACCAAAGACAGCTAAAAAGTCAATAATCGATACCTAAAACTTGAATTGGACTACTTCTTACTGAGTATTACATCAACTTAGAAGCTTCATCTGCCTTCTACTATGGTGCTTTTACTGTCTCCGCATACCGCAGCACGCGACATAGCTTTGCACACGATACGTACAACCGTTTCAGAGAGAAGAGCGGCCAATGTGACGATGTGGCTTTAAGTCGATTCGATAACAAATGACGAAAACTGACGTGTTTCTCAGGTTTTTACTACATTTGAACACTTTTCACATTCTCCCGTGCAAATAAGCTGCTAGTCCTCCTTTCATGCAGAATGTTAAGGTCCTAGCTCATGTCGAGGTCACCAAAGCCAACTATAAAGTCTTAATCCATACCTAAAACTTGAATTATACTACTTCTTCCTGGCTATTACATCAACTTAGAAACTCCATCTGTGTTCTACTATGGTGCTTTTAGTGTTTCAGAATACCGCAGCACGCGACATAGCTTTGCAGACGATAAGTACAACCGTTTCAGAGAGAATAGCGGCCAATGTGACGATGTGGCTTTAAGTCGATTCGATAACAAATGACGAAAACGGACGGATTTCTAGGTTTTTACTACATATGAACACTTTTCATATTCTCCCGTGCAACTCCGCTGCTAATCCTTCTGTCATGCACAATCTTAAGGTCCTAGCTCATGTCCAACGCACCAAAGCCAGCTAAAAAGTCAATAATCGATACCTAAAACTTGAATTGTACTATATCTTACTGGCTATTACATCAACTTAGAAGCTTCATCTGTGTTCTACTATGGTGCTTTTACTTACTCCGCATATCGCAGAGCGCGACATAGCTTTGCAGACGAGAAGTACAACCGTTTCAGAGAGAAGAGCGGCCAATGTGACGATCTGGCTTTAAGTCGATTCGATAACAAATGACGAAAACGGACGGATGTCTCAGGTTTTTACTACATATGAACACTTTTCACATTCTCCCGTGCAACTCGGCTTCTAGTCCTCCTTTCTTGCAGAATTTTAAGGTCCTAGCTCATGTCCAAGGTACCAAAGCCAGCTAAAAAGTCAATAATCGATACCTAAAACTTGAATTGTACTACTTCTTACTGGCTATTACATCAACTTAGAAGCTTCATCTGTGTTCTACTATGGTGATTTTAGTGTCTCCGCATACCGCAGCACGCGACATAGCTTTGCAGACGATAAGTAGAACCGTTTCAGAGAGAAGGGCGGCCAATGTGACGATCTGGTTTTAAGTCGATTCGATAACAAATGACGAAAACGGACCGATTTCTCAGGTTTTTACTACATATGAACACTTTTCACATTCTCCCGTGCAACTCGGCTGCTAGTCCTCCTTTCATGCAGAATCTTAAGGTCCTAGCTCATGTCCAAGGCACCAAAGACAGCTAAAAAGTCAATAATCGATACATAAAACTTGAATTCTACTACTTCTTCCTGGCTATTACATCAACTTAGAAGCTTCATCTGTGTTCTACTATGGTTCTTTTTCTATCTCCGCATACCGCAGCACGCAACATAGCTTTGCAGACGAGAAGTACAACCGTTTCAGAGAGAAGAGCGGCCAGTTTGACGATCTGGCTTTAAGTCGATTCGATAACAAATGACGAAAACGGACAAATGTCTCAGGTTTTTACTACATATGAATACTTTTCACATTCTCCCGTGCAACTCGGCTGCTAGTCCTCCTTTAATGCAGAAACCTAAGGTCCTGTCTCATGTCCAAGGCACCAAAGCCAGCTAAAAAGTCAATAATCGATACCTAAAACTTGAATTGGACTACTTCTTACTGAGTATTACATCAACTTAGAAGCTTCATCTGTCTTCTACTATGGTGCTTTTACTGTCTCCGCATACCGCAGCACGCGACATAGCTTTGCACACGATACGTACAACCGTTTCAGAGAGAAGAGCGGCCAATATGACGATCTGGCTTTAAGTCGTTTCGATAACAAATGACGAAAACGGACGGATTTCTCAGGTTTTTACTACATATGAACACTTTTCACATTCTCCTGTGCAAATTGGCTGCTAGTCCTCCTTTCATGCAGAATGTTAAGCTCCTGGCTCATGTCCAAGGCACCAAGCCAGCTATAAAGTCAATAATCGATACCTAAAACTTGAATTGTACTACTTCTTACTGGCTATTACATCAACTTAGAAGTTTTATCTGTGTTGTACTATGGTGCTTTTAGTGTCTCAGAATACCGCAGCACGCGACATAGCTTTGCAGACGATAAGTACAACCGTTTCAGAGAGAAGAGCGGCCAATGTGACGATCTGGCTATAAATCGATTCGATAACAAATGGCGAAAACGGACGTATTTCTCATGTTTTTACTACATATGAACACTTTTCACATTCTCCCGTGCAACTCGGCTGCTAGTCCTCCTTTCATGCAGAAACCTAAGGTCCTGTCTCATGTCCAAGGCACCAAAGCCAGCTAAAAAGTCAATAATCGATACCTAAAACTTGAATTGGACTACTTCTTACTGAGTATTACATCAACTTAGAAGCTTCATCTGTCTTCTACTATGGTGCTTTTACTGTCTCCGCATACCGCAGCACGCGACATAGCTTTGCACACGATACGTACAACCGTTTCAGAGAGAAGAGCGGCCAATGTGACGATGTGGCTTTAAGTCGATTCGATAACAAATGACGAAAACTGACGTGTTTCTCAGGTTTTTACTACATTTGAACACTTTTCACATTCTCCCGTGCAAAAAAGCTGCTAGTCCTCCTTTCATGCAGAATGTTAAGGTCCTAGCTCATGTCGAGGTCACCAAAGCCAGCTATAAAGTCTTAATCCATACCTAAAACTTGAATTATACTACTTCTTCCTGGCTATTACATCAACTTAGAAACTTCATCTGTGTTCTACTATGGTGCTTTTAGTGTTTCAGAATACCGCAGCACGCGACATAGCTTTGCAGTTGATAAGTACAACCGTTTCAGAGAGAATAGCGGCCAATATGACGATGTGGCTTTAAGTCGATTCGATAACAAATGACGAAAACGGACGGATTTCTAGGTTTTTACTACATATGAACACTTTTCATATTCTCCCGTGCAACTCCGCTGCTAATCCTTCTTTCATGCACAATCTTAAGGTCCTAGCTCATGTCCAACGCACCAAAGCCAGCTAAAAAGTCAATAATCGATACCTAAAACTTGAATTGTACTATATCTTACTTACTATTACATCAACTTAGAAGCTTCATCTGTGTTCTACTATGGTGCTTTTACTTACTCCGCATATCGCAGAGCGCGACATAGCTTTGCAGACGAGAAGTACAACCGTTACTTCTTCCTGGCTATTACATCAACTTAGAAACTTCATCTGTGTTCTACTATGGTGCTTTTAGTGTTTCAGAATACCGCAGCACGCGACATAGCTTTGCAGTTGATAAGTACAACCGTTTCAGAGAGAATAGCGGCCAATATGACGATGTGGCTTTAAGTCGATTCGATAACAAATGACGAAAACGGACGGATTTCTAGGTTTTTACTACATATGAACACTTTTCATATTCTCCCGTGCAACTCCGCTGCTAATCCTTCTTTCATGCACAATCTTAAGGTCCTAGCTCATGTCCAACGCACCAAAGCCAGCTAAAAAGTCAATAATCGATACCTAAAACTTGAATTGTACTATATCTTACTTACTATTACATCAACTTAGAAGCTTCATCTGTGTTCTACTATGGTGCTTTTACTTACTCCGCATATCGCAGAGCGCGACATAGCTTTGCAGACGAGAAGTACAACCGTTTCAGAGAGAAGAGCGGCCAATGTGACGATCTGGCTTTAAGTCGATTCGATAACAAATGACGAAAACGGACGGATGTCTCAGGTTTTTACTACATATGAACACTTTTCACATTCTCCCGTGCAACTCGGCTTCTAGTCCTCCTTTCATGCAGAATGTTAAGGTCCTGGCTCATGTCCAAGGCACCAAGCCAGCTATAAAGTCAATAATCGATACCTAAAACTTGAATTGTACTACTTCTTACTGGCTATTACATCAACTTAGAAGTTTTATCTGTGTTGTACTATGGTGCTTTTAGTGTCTCAGAATACCGCAGCACGCGACATATCTTTGCAGACGATAAGTACAACCGTTTCAGAGAGAGGAGCGGCCAATGTGACGATCTGGCTATAAATCGATTCGATAACAAATGGCGAAAACGGACGTATTTCTCATGTTTTTACTACATATGAACACTTTTCAAATTCTCCCGTGCAACTCGGCTGCTAGTCCTCCTTTCATGCAGAATCTTAAGGTCCTAGCTCATGTCCAAGGCACCAAAGCCAGCTAAAAAGTCAATAATCGATACATAAAACTTGAATTGTACTACTTCTTACTGGCTATTACATCAACTTAGAAGCTTCATCTGTGTTCTACTATGGTTCTTTTCCTGTCTCCGCATACCGCAGCACGCAACATAGCTTTGCAGACGAAAAGTACAACCGTTTCAGAGAGAAGAGCGGCCAGTTTGACGATCTGGCTTTAAGTCGATTCGATAACAAATGACGAAAACGGACCACTGTCTCAAGGTTTTTACTACATATGAAAACTTTTCACATTCTCCCGTGCAACTCGGCTGCTAGTCCTCCTTTAATGCAGAAGCCTAAGGTCCTGTCTCATGTCCAAGGCACCAAAGCCAGCTAAAAAGTCAATAATCGATACCTAAAACTTGAATTGGACTACTTCTTACTGAGTATTACATCAACATAGAAGTTTCATCTGTCTTCTACTATGGTGCTTTTACTGTCTCCGCGTACCGCAGCACGCGACATAGCTTTGCACACGATACGTACAACCGTTTCAGAGAGAAGAGCGGCCAATGTGACGATCTGTCTATAAATCGATTCGATAACAAATGGCGAAAACGGACGTATTTCTCATGTTTTTACTACATATGAACACTTTTCACATTCTCCCGTGCAACTCGGCTGCTAGTCCTCCCTTCATGCAGAATCTTAAGGTCCTAGCTCATGTCCAAGGCACCAAAGACAGCTAAAAAGTCAATAATCGATACATAAAACTTGAATTGTACTACTTCTTACTGGCTATTACATCAACATAGAAGCTTCATCTGTGTTCTACTATGGTTCTTTTACTGTCTCCGCATACCGCAGCACGCAACATAGCTTTGCAGACGAGAAGTACAACCGTTTCAGAGAGAAGAGCGGCCAGTTTGACGATCTGGCTTTAAGTCGATTCGATAACAAATGACGAAAACGGACAAATGTCTCAGGTTTTTACTACATATGAATACTTTTCACATTCTCCCGTGCAACTCGGCTGCTAGTCCTCCTTTAATGCCGAAACCTAAGGACATGTCTCATGTCCAAGGCACCAAAGCCAGCTAAAAAGTCAATAATCGATACCTAAAACTTGAATTGGTCTACTTCTTACTGAGTATTACATCAACTTAGAAGCTTCATCTGTCTTCTACTATGGTGCTTTTACTGTCTCCGCATACCGCAGCACGCGACTTAGCTTTGCACACGATACGTACAACCGTTTCAGAGAGAAGAGCGGCCAATGTGACGATCTGGCTTTGAGTCGTTTCGATATCAAATGACGAAAACGGACGGATTTCTCAGGTTTTTACTACATATGAACACTTTTCACATTCTCCTGTGCAAATTGGCTGCTAGTCCTCCTTTCATGCAGAATGTTAAGGTCCTGGCCCATGTCCAAGGCACCAAGCCAGCTAAAAAGTCAATAATCGATACCTAAAACTTGAATTGTACTACTTCTTATTGGCTATTACATCAACTTACAAGCTTCATCTGTGTTCTATTATGCTGCTTTTAGTGTCTCCGCATAACGCAGCACGCGACATATCTATGAAATCGATTAGTACAACCGTTTCAGAGAGAAGAGCGGCCAATGTGACGATCTGGCTTTAAGTCGAATCGATAACAAGTGACGAAAACTGACGTGTTTCTCAGGTTTTTACTACATTTGAACACTTTTCACATTCTCCCGTGCAAATAAGCTGCTAGTCCTCCTTTCATGCAGAATGTTAAGGTCCTAGCTCATGTCGAGGTCACCAAAGCCAGCTATAAAGTCTTAATCCATACCTAAAACTTGAATTATACTACTTCTTCCTGGCTATTACATCAAATTAGAGGCTTCATCTGTGTTCTACTATAATGCTTTTAGTGTCTCCGCATACCGCAGCACGCGACATAGCTTTGCAGTCGATAAGTAGAACCGTTTCAGAGAGAAGGGCGGCCAATGTGACGATCTGGTTTTAAGTCGATTCGATAACAAATGACGAAAACGGACCGATGTCTCAGGTTTTTACTACATATGAACACTTTTCACATTCTCCCGTGCAACTCGGCTGCTAGTCCTCCTTTCATGCAGAATCTAAAGGTCCTACCTCATGTCCAAGGCAACAAAGCCAGCTAAAAAGTCAATATTCAAAACCTAAAACTTGAATTGTACTACTTCTTACTGGCTATTACATCAACTTAGAAGCTTCATCTGTGTTCTACTTTGGTGCTTTTAGTGTCTCCGCATACCGCAGCACGCGACATAGCTTTGCAGACGATAAGTACAAACGTTTCAGAGAGAAGAGCGGCCAATGTGACGATCTGGCTATAAATCGATTCGATAACAAATGGCGAGAACGGACGTATTTCTCATGTTTTTACTACATATGGATACTTTTCACATTCTCCCGTGCAACTCGGCTGCTAGTCCTCCTTTCATGCAGAATCTTAAGGTCCTAGCTCATGTCCAAGGCACCAAAGACAACTAAAAATTCAATAATCGATACATAAAACTTGAATTGTACTACTTCTTACTGGCTATTACATCAACTTAGAAGCTTCATCTGTGTTCTACTATGGTTCTTTTACTGTCTCCGCATACCGCAGCACGCAACATAGCTTTGCAGACGAGAAGTACAACCGTTTCAGAGAGGAGAGCGGCCAAAGTGACGATCTGGCTTTAAGTCGAATCGATAACAAATGACGAAAACTGACGTGTTTCTCAGGTTTTTACTACATTTGAACACTTTTCACATTCTCCCGTGCAAATAAGCTGCTAGTCCTCCTTTCATGCAGAATGTTAAGGTCCTAGCTCATGTCGAGGGCACCAAAGCCAGCTATAAAGTCTTAATCCATACCTAAAACTTGAATTATACTACTTCTTCCTGGCTAATACATCAACTTAGAAACTTCATCTGTGTTCTACTATGGTGCTTTTAATGTTTCAGAATACCACAGCACGTGACATAGCTTTGCAGACGATAAGTACAACCGTTTCAGAGAGAAGAGCGGCCAATGTGACGATCTGGCTTTAAGTCGTTTCGATAACAAATGACGAAAACGGACGGATTTCTCAGGTTATTACTACATATGAACACTTTTCACATTCTCCTGTGCAAATTGGCTGCTAGTCCTCCTTTCATGCAGAATGTTAAGGTCCTGGCTCATGTCCAAGGCACCAAGCCAGCTATAAAGTCAATTATCGATACCTAAAACTTGAATTGTACTACTTCTTACTGGCTATTACATCAACTTAGAAGTTTTATCTGTGTTGTACTATGGTGCTCTTAGTGTCTCAGAATACCGCAGAACGCGACATAGCTATGAAATCGATTAGTACAACCGTTTCAGAGAGAAGAGCGGCCAATGTGACGATCTGGCTTTAAGTCGAATCGATAACAAATGACGAAAACTGACGTGTTTCTCAGGTTTTTACTACATTTGAACACTTTTCACATTCTCCCGTGCAAATAAGCTGCTAGTCCTCCTTTCATGCAGGATGTTAAGGTCCTAGCTCATGTCGAGGGCACCAAAACCAGCTATAAAGTCTTGAACCATACCTAAAACTTGAATTATACTACTTCTTCCTGGCTATTACATCAACTTAGAAACTTCATCTGTGTTCTACTATGGTGCTTTTAGTGTTTCAGAATACCGCAGCACGCGACATAGCTTTGCAGACGATAAGTACAACCGTTTCAGAGAGAATAGCGGCCAATGTGACGATGTGGCTTTAAGTCGTTTCGATAACAAATGACGAAAACGGACGGATTTCTAGGTTTTTACTACATATGAACACTTTTCATATTCTCCCGTGCAACGCCGCTGCTAATCCTTCTTTCATGCACAATCTTAAGGTTCTAGCTCATGTCCAACGCACCAAAGCCAGCTAAAAAATCAATAATCGATACATAAAACTTGAATTGTACTATATCTTACTGGCTATTACATCAACTTAGAAGCTTCATCTGTGTTCTACTATGGTGCTTTTACTCACTCCGCATATCGCAGAGCGCATCATAGCTTTGCAGACGAGAAGTACAACCGTTTCAGAGAGAAGAGCGGCCAATGTGACGATCTGGCTTTAAGTCGATTCGATAACAAATGACGAAAACGGACGGATGTCTCAGGTTTTTACTACATATGAACACTTTTCACATTCTCCCGTGCAACTCGGCTTCTAGTCCTCCTTTCTTGCAGAATTTTAAGGTCCTAGCTCATGTCCAAGGTACCAAAGCCAGCTAAAAAGTCAATAATCGATACCTAAAACTTGAATTGTACTACTTCTTACTGGCTATTACATCAACTTAGAAGCTTCATCTGTGTTCTACTATGGTGATTTTAGTGTCTCCGCATACCGCAGCACGCGACATAGCTTTGCAGACGATATGTAGAACCGTTTCAGAGAGAAGGGCGGCCAATGTGACGATCTGGTTTTAAGTCGATTCGATAACAAATGACGAAAACGGACCGATTTCTCAGGTTTTTACTACATATGAACACTTTTCAAATTCTCCCGTGCAACTCGGCTGCTAGTCCTCCTTTCATGCAGAATCTTAAGGTCCTAGCTCATGTCCAAGGCAACAAAGCCAGCTAAAAAGTCAATATTCAAAACCTAAAACTTGAATTGTACTACTTCTTACTGGCTATTACATCAACTTAGCAGCTACATCTGTTTTTCTACTATGGTGCTTTTAGTGTCTCCGCATACCGCAGCACGCAACATAGCTTTGCAGACGAGAAGTACAACCGTTTCAGAGAGAAGAGCGGCCAGTTTGACGATCTGGCTTTAAGTCGATTCGATATCAAATGACGAAAACGGACAAATGTCTCAGGTTTTTACTACATATGAATACTTTTCACATTCTCCCGTGCAACTCGGCTGCTAGTCCTCCTTTAATGCAGAAACCTAAGGTCCTGTCTCATGTCCAAGGCACCAAAGCCAGCTAAAAAGTCAATAATCGATACCTAAAACTTGAATTGGACTACTTCTTACTGAGTATTACATCAACTTAGAAGCTTCATCTGTCTTCTACTATGGTGCTTTTACTGTCTCCGCATACCGCAGCACGCGACATAGCTTTGCACACGATACGTACAACCGTTTCAGAGAGAAGAGCGGCCAATGTGACGATCTGGCTTTAAGTCGTTTCGATAACAAATGACGAAAACGGACGGATTTCTCAGGTTTTTACTACATATGAACTCTTTTCACATTCTCCTGTGCAAATTGGCTGCTAGTCCTCCTTTCATGCAGAATGTTAAGGTCCTGGCTCATGTCCAAGGCACCAAGCCAGCTATAAAGTCAATAATCGATACCTAAAACTTGAATTGTACTACTTCTTACTGGCTATTACATCAACTTAGAAGTTTTATCTGTGTTGTACTATGGTGCTCTTAGTGTCTCAGAATACCGCAGCACGCGACATAGCTTTGCAGACGATAACTACAACCGTTTCAGAGAGAAGAGCGGCCAATGTGACGATCTAGCTTTAAGTCGATTCGATAACAAATGACGAAAACGGACGGATTTCTAGGTTTTTACTACATATGAGCACTTTTCATATTCTCCCGTGCAACTCCGCTGCTAATTTCCTTTCATGCAGAATCTTAAGGTCCTAGCTCATGTCCAAGGCACCAAAGCCAGCTAAAAAGTCAATAATCAATACCTAAAACTTGAATTGTACTACTTCTTACTGGCTATTACATCAACTTAGAAGCTTCATCTGTGTTCTACTATGGTGATTTTAGTGTCTCCGCATACCGCAGCACGCGACATAGCTTTGCAGACGATAAGTACAACCCTTTCAGAGAGAAGAGCGGCCAATGTGACGATATGGCTTTAAGTCGATTCGATAACAAATGACGAAAACGGACGGATTTCTCAGGTTAATACTACATATGAACACTTTTCACATTCTCCCGTGCAAATCGGCTGCTAGTCCTCCTTTCATGCAGAATCATAAGGTCCTAGCTCATGTCCAAGGCACCAAAGCCAGCTAAAAAGTCAATAATCGATACCTAAAACTTGAATTGTACTACTTCTTACTGGCTATTACATCAACTTAGAAGCTTCATCTGTGTTCTACTATGGTGCTTTTAGTGTCTCCGCATACCGCAGCACGCGACATAGCTTTGCAGACGATAAGTACAACCGTTTCAGAGAGAAGAGCGGCCAATGTGACGATCTGGCTATAAATCGATTCCATAACAAATGGCGAAAACGGACGTATTTCTCATGTTTTTATTACATATGAACACTTTTCACATTCTCCCGTGCAACTCGGCTGCTAGTCCTCCTTTCATGCAGAATCTTAAGGTCCTAGCTCATGTCCAAGGCACCAAAGACAGCTAAAAAGTCAATAATCGATACATAAAACTTGTATTGTACTACTTCTTACTGGCTATTACATCAACTTAGAAGCTTCATCTGTGTTCTACTATGGTGCTTTTAGTATCTCCGCATACCGCAGCACGCGACATAGCTTTGCAGACGATAAGTACAACCGTTTCAGAGAGAAGAGCGGCCAATGTGACGATATGCCTTAAGTCGATTCGATAACAAATGACGAAAATGGACGGATTTCTCAGGTTTTTACTACATATGAACACTTTTCACATTCTCCCGTACAACTCGGCTGCTAGTCCTCCGTTCATGCAGAATTTTAAGGTCCTAGCTCATGTCCAAGGCACCAAAGCCAGCTAAAAAGTCAATAATCGATAACTAAAACTTGAATTGTACTACTTCCTACTGGCTATTACATCAACTTAGAAGCTTCATCTGTGTTCTACTTTGGTGATTTTAGTGTTTCGCATACCGCAGCACGCGACATAGCTTTTCAGACGATAAGCACAACCGTTTCAGAGAGAAGAGCGGCCAATGTGACGATCTGGCTTTAAGTCGATTCGATAACAAATGACGAAAACGGACGGATTTCTCAGGTTAATACTACATATGAACACCTTTCACATTCTCCCGTGCAACTCGGTTGCTAATCCTCCTTCCATGCAGAATCTTAAGTTCCTAGCTCATGTCCAAGGCACCAAAGCCAGCTAAAAAGTCAATAATCGATCCTAAAACTTGAATTGTACTACATCGTACTGGCTATTACATCAACTTAGAAGCTTCATCTGTGTTCTACTATGGCGCTTTTAGTGTCTCCACTAACCGCAGTACGTGACATAGCTTTGCAGACGATAAGTACAACCGTTTCAGAGAGAAGAGCGGCCAATGTGACTATCTTCCTTTACGTCGATTAGATAACAAATGACGAAACGGACGGATTTCTCAGGTTTTTACTACATATGAACACTTTTCACATTCTCCCGTGCAACTCGGCTGCTAGTCCTCCGTTCATGCAGAATTTTAAGGTCCTAGCTCATGTCCAAGGCACCAAAGCCAGCTAAAAAGTCAATAATCGATACCTAAGACTTGTATTGTACTACTTCTTACCGGCTATTACATCAACTTAGAAGATTCATCCGTGTTCTACTATAGTGCTTTTAGTGTCTCCGCATACCGCAGCACGTGACATAGCTTTGCAGACGATAAGTACAACCGTTTCAGAGTTAAGAGCGGCCAATGTGACTATCTGGCTTTAAGTCGATTCGATAACAAATGACGAAAACGGACGGATTTCTCAGGTTTTTCCTACATATGAACTCTTTTCACATTCTCCAGTGCAACTCGGCTGCTAGTCCTCCTTTCATGCAGTATCTTAAGGTCCTAGCTCATGTCCAAGGCACCGAAGCCAGCTAAAAAGTCAATAATCGATACCTAAAACTTGAATTGTAATATTTCTTACTGGCTATTACATCAACTTAGAACCTTCATCTGTGTTCTTCTATTGTGCCTTTAGTGTCTCCACATACCGCAGCACGTGACATAGCTTTGCAGACGATAAGTACAACCGTTTCAGAGAGAAGAGCGGCCAATGTGACGATCTGGCTTTATGTCGATTCGATAACAAATGACGAAAACGGACGGATTTCTCAGGTTTTTACTACATATGAACACTTTTCACATTCTCCCGTGCAACTCGGCAGCTAGTCCTCCTTTAATGCAGAATCTTAAGGTCCTAGCTCATGTCCAAGGCACCAAAGCCAGCTAAAAAGTCAATAATCGATACCTAAAACTTGAATTGTACTACTTCTTACTGGCTATTACATCAACTTAGAAGCTTCATCTGTGTTCTGCTATGGTGCTTTTAGTGTCTCCGCATAACGCAGCACGCGACATAGCTTTGCAGACGATAAGTAGAACCGTTTCAGAGAGAAGAGCGGCCAATGTGACGATCTGGCTTTAAGTCGATTCAATAACAAATGACCAAAACGAACGGATTTCTCAGGTTTTTACTACATATGAACACACTTCACATTCTCCCGTGCAACTCGGCTATTAATCCACCTTTCATGCAGAATCTTAAGGTCCTAGCTCATGTCCAAGGCACCAAAGCCAGCTAAAAAGTCAATAATCGATACCTAAAACTTGAATTGCACTACTTCTTACTGGCTATTACATCAACTTAGAAGCTTCATCTGTGTTCTACTATGGCGCTTTTAGTGTCTCCACATACCGCAGCACGTGGCATAGCTTCGCAGACGATAAGTACAACCGTTTCAGAGAGAAGAGCGGCCAATGTGACGATCTGGCTTTACGTCGATTCGATAACAAATGACGAAAACGGACGGATTTCTCAGGTTTTTACTACATAAGAACACTTTTCACATTCTCCCGTGCAACTCGGCTGCTAGTCCTCCGTTCATGCAGAATTTTGAGGTCCTAGCTCATGTCCAAGGCACCAAAGGGTGGTAAAAAGTCAATAATCGATACCTAAGACTTGAATAGTACTACATCTTACTGGATATTACTTCAACTTAGAAACTTCATCTGTGTTCTACTATGGTGATTTTAGTGTCTCCGCATACCGCAGCACGCGACATAGCTTTGCAGACAATAAGTACAACCGTTTCAGAGAGCAGAGCGGCCAATGTGACGATCTGGCTTTCAGTCGATTCGATAACAAATGACGATAACGGACGGATTTCTCAGGTTTTTACCACATATGAACACTTTTCACATTCTCCCGTGCAACTCGGCTGCTAGTCCTCCTTTCATGCAGAATCTTAAGGCACCAAAGCCAGCTAAGAAGTCAATAATCGATACTTATAACATGAATTGTACTACTTCTTACTGGCTATTACATCAGCTTAGAAGCTTCATCTGTGTTCTACTATGGTGCTTTTAGTGTCTCCGCATACCGCAGCACGCGACATAGCTTTGCAGACGATAAGTAGAACCGTTTCAGAGAGGAGAGCGGCCAATGTAACGATCTGGCTTTAAGTCGATTCGATAACAAATGACGAAAACGGACGGATTTCTCAGGTTTTTACTACATATGAACACATTTCACATTCTACCGTGCAACTCGGCTGCTAATCCACATTTCATGCAAAATCTTAAGGTCCTAGCTCATGTCCAAGCCACCAAAGAATGGTAAAAAGTCAATAATCGATACCTAAGACTTGAATTGTACTACATCTCACTGGCTATTGCATCATCTTAGAAGCTTCATCTGTGTTCTACAATGGTGATTTTAGTGTCTCCAAATACCACAGCACGCGACATAGCTTTGCAGACGATAAGTACAACCGTTTCAGAGAGTAGAGCGGCCAATGTGACGATCTGGTTTTAAGTCGATTCGATAACAAATGGCGGAAACGGACGGATTTCCCAGGTTTTTACTACATATGAACACTTTTCACATTCTCACGTGCAACGCGGCTGCTAGACCTCCTATCATGCAAAATCTTAAGTTCCTAGCTCATGCCCAAGGCACCAAAGAAGGGTAAAAAGTCAACAATCGATACCTAAAACTTGAATTGTACTACTTCTTACTGGCTATTACATCAACTTAGAAGCTTCATCTGTGTTCTACTATGGTGCTTTTAGTGTCTCCACATACCGCAGCACGCGACATAGCTTTGCAGACGATAAGTACAACCGCTTTAGAGAGTAGAGCGCCCAATGTGACGAACTGGCTTTAAGTCGATTCGATAACAAATGTTGAACACGGACGGATTTCTCTGGTTTTTACTACATATGAACACTTTTCACATTCTAACGTGCAACTCGGCTGCTAGTCCTCCTTTAATGCAGAATCTTAAGGTCCTAGCTCATGTCCAAGCCACCAAAGCCAGCTAAAAAGTCAATAATCGATACCTAAAACTTGAATTATACTACTTCTTACGGGCTATTACATCAAATTAGAGCCTTCATCTGTGTTCTACTATGGTGCTTTCAGTGTCTCCGCATACCGCAGCACGCGACATAGCTTTGCAGACGATAAGTAGAACCGTTTCAGAGAGAAGAGCGGCCAATGTGACGATCTGGCCTTAAGTCGATTCGATAACAAATGACGAAAACGGAAGGATTTCTCAGGTTAATACTACATATGAACATTTTCCAACTTCTCCCTTGCAACTCGCCTGCTAGTAATCCTTTCATGCAGAATCTTAAGGTCCTATCTCATGTCCAAGACACCAAAGCCAGCTAAAAAGTCAATAATCAGTACCTAAAACTTGAATTGTACTACTTCTTACTGACTATTACATCAACTTAGAAGCTTCATCTGTGTTCTACTATGGTGATTTTAGTGTTTCGCATACCGCAGCACGCGACATAGCTTTGCAGACGATAAGTAGAACCGTTTCAGAGAGAAGAGCGGCCAATGTGACGATCTGGCTTTAAGTCGATTCAATAACAAATGACCAAAACGAACGGATTTCTCAGGTTTTTACTACATATGAACACACTTCACATTCTCCCGTGCAACTCGGCTATTAATCCACCTTTCATGCAGAATCTTAAGGTCCTAGCTCATGTCCAAGGCACCAAAGCCAGCTAAAAAGTCAATAATCGATACCTAAAAATTGAATTGCACTACTTCTTACTGGCTATTACATCAACTTAGAAGCTTCATCTGTGTTCTACTATGGCGCTTTTAGTGTCTCCACATACCGCAGCACGTGGCATAGCTTCGCAGACGATAAGTACAACCGTTTCAGAGAGAAGAGCGGCCAATGTGACGATCTGGCTTTACGTCGATTCGATAACAAATGACGAAAACGGACGGATTTCTCAGGTTTTTACTACATATGAACACTTTTCACATTCTCCCGTGCAACTCGGCTGCTAGTCCTCCGTTCATGCAGAATTTTGAGGTCCTAGCTCATGTCCAGGGCACCAAAGGGTGGTAAAAAGTCAATAATCGATACCTAAGACTTGAATAGTACTACATCTTACTGGATATTACTTCAACTTAGAAACTTCATCTGTGTTCTACTATGGTGATTTTAGTGTCTCCGCATACCGCAGCACGCGACATAGCTTAGCAGACAATAAGTACAACCGTTTCAGAGAGAAGAGCGGCCAATGTGACGATCTGGCTTTCAGTCGATTCGATAACAAATGACGATAACGGACGGATTTCTCAGGTTTTTACCACATATGAACACTTTTCACATTCTCCCGTGCAACTCGGCTGCTAGTCCTCCTTTCATGCAGAATCTTAAGGCACCAAAGCCAGCTAAGAAGTCAATAATCGATACTTATAACATGAATTGTACTACTTCTTACTGGCTATTACATCAGCTTAGAAGCTTCATCTGTGTTCTACAATGGTGCTTTTAGTGTCTCCGCATACCGCAGCACGCGACATAGCTTTGCAGACGATAGGTAGAACCGTTTCAGAGAGGAGAGCGGCCAATGTAACGATCTGGCTTTGAGTCGATTCGATAACAAATGACGAAAACGGACGGATTTCTCAGGTTTTTACTACATATGAACACATTTCACATTCTCCCGTGCAACTCGGCTGCTAATCCACATTTCATGCAGAATCTTAAGGTCCTAGCTCATGTCCAAGCCACCAAAGAATGGTAAAAAGTCAATAATCGATACCTAAGACTTGAATTGTACTACATCTCACTGGCTAATGCATCATCTTAGAAGCTTCATCTGTGTTCTACAATGGTGATTTTAGTGTCTCCGCATACCACAGCACGCGACATAGCTTTGCAGACGATAAGTACAACCGTTTCAGAGAGAAGAGCGGCCAATGTGACGATCTGGTTTTAAGTCGATTCGATAACAAATGACGGAAACGGACGGATTTCTCAGGTTTTTACTACATATGAACACTTTTCACATTCTCACGTGCAACGCGGCTGCTAGACCTCCTATCATGCAAAATCTTAAGTTCCTAGCTCATGCCCAAGGCACCAAAGAAGGGTAAAAAGTCAACAATCGATACCTAAAACTTGAATTGTACTACTTCTTACTGGCTATTACATCAAATTAGAGCCTTCATCTGTGTTCTACTATGGTGCTTTCAGTGTCTCCGCATACCGCAGCACGCGACATAGCTTTGCAGACGATAAGTACAACCGTTTCAGAGAGAAGAGCGGCCAATGTGACGATCTGGCTTTAAGTCGATTCGATAACAAATGACGAAAACGGAAGGATTTCTCAGGTTAATACTACATATGAACATTTTCCACATTCTCCCTTGCAACTCGCCTGCTAGTAATCCTTTCATGCAGAATCTTAAGGTCCTATCTCATGTCCAAGACACCAAAGCCAGCTAAAAAGTCAATAATCAGTACCTAAAACTTGAATTGTACTACTTCTTACTGACTATTACATCAACTTAGAAGCTTCATCTGTGTTCTACTATGGTGATTTTAGTGTTTCGCATACCGCAGCACGCGACATAGCTTTTCAGACGATAAGCACAACCGTTTCAGAGAGAAGAGCGGCCAATGTGACGATCTGGCTTTAAGTCGATTCGATAACAAATGTTGAACACGGACGGATTTCTCTGGTTTTTACTACATATGAACACTTTTCACATTCTAACGTGCAACTCGGCTGCTAGTCCTCCTTTAATGCAGAATCTTAAGGTCCTAGCTCATGTCCAAGCCACCAAAGCCAGCTAAAAAGTCAATAATCGATACCTAAAACTTGAATTATACTACTTCTTACAGGCTATTACATCAAATTAGAGCCTTCATCTGTGTTCTACTATGGTGCTTTCAGTGTCTCCGCATACCGCAGCACGCGACATAGCTTTGCAGACGATAAGTACAACCGTTTCAGAGAGAAGAGCGGCCAATGTGACGATCTGGCTTTAAGTCGATTCGATAACAAATGACGAAAACGGAAGGATTTCTCAGGTTAATACTACATATGAACATTTTCCACATTCTCCCTTGCAACTCGCCTGCTAGTAATCCTTTCATGCAGAATCTTAAGGTCCTATCTCATGTCCAAGACACCAAAGCCAGCTAAAAAGTCAATAATCAGTACCTAAAACTTGAATTGTACTACTTCTTACTGACTATTACATCAACTTAGAACCTTCATCTGTGTTCTTCTATTGTGCCTTTAGTGTCTCCACATACCGCAGCACGTGACATAGCTTTGCAGACGATAAGTACAACCGTTTCAGAGAGAAGAGCGGCCAATGTGACGATCTGGCTTTATGTCGATTCGATAACAAATGACGAAAACGGACGGATTTCTCAGGTTTTTACTACATATGAACACTTTTCACATTCTCCCGTGCAACTCGGCAGCTAGTCCTCCTTTAATGCAGAATCTTAAGGTCCTAGCTCATGTCCAAGGCACCAAAGCCAGCTAAAAAGTCAATAATCGATACCTAAAACTTGAATTGTACTACTTCTTACTGGCTATTACATCAACTTAGAAGCTTCATCTGTGTTCTGCTATGGTGCTTTTAGTGTCTCCGCATAACGCAGCACGCGACATAGCTTTGCAGACGATAAGTAGAACCGTTTCAGAGAGAAGAGCGGCCAATGTGACGATCTGGCTTTAAGTCGATTCAATAACAAATGACCAAAACGAACGGATTTCTCAGGTTTTTACTACATATGAACACACTTCACATTCTCCCGTGCAACTCGGCTATTAATCCACATTTCATGCAGAATCTTAAGGTCCTAGCTCATGTCCAAGGCACCAAAGCCAGCTAAAAAGTCAATAATCGATACCTCAAAATTGAATTGCACTACTTCTTACTGGCTATTACATCAACTTAGAAGCTTCATCTGTGTTCTACTCTGGCGCTTTTAGTGTCTCCACATACCGCAGCACGTGGCATAGCTTCGCAGACGATAAGTACAACCGTTTCAGAGAGAAGAGCGGCCAATGTGACGATCTGGCTTTACGTCGATTCGATAACAAATGACGAAAACGGACGGATTTCTCAGGTTTTTACTACATATGAACACTTTTCACATTCTCCCGTGCAACTCGGCTGCTAGTCCTCCGTTCATGCAGAATTTTGAGGTCCTAGCTCATGTCCAGGGCACCAAAGGGTGGTAAAAAGTCAATAATCGATACCTAAGACTTGAATAGTACTACATCTTACTGGATATTACTTCAACTTAGAAACTTCATCTGTGTTCTACTATGGTGATTTTAGTGTCTCCGCATACCGCAGCACGCGACATAGCTTTGCAGACAATAAGTACAACCGTTTCAGAGAGAAGAGCGGCCAATGTGACGATCTGGCTTTCAGTCGATTCGATAACAAATGACGATAACGGACGGATTTCTCAGGTTTTTACCACATATGAACACTTTTCACATTCTCCCGTGCAACTCGGCTGCTAGTCCTCCTTTCATGCAGAATCTTAAGGCACCAAAGCCAGCTAAGAAGTCAATAATCGATACTTATAACATGAATTGTACTACTTCTTACTGGCTATTACATCAGCTTAGAAGCTTCATCTGTGTTCTACAATGGTGCTTTTAGTGTCTCCGCATACCGCAGCACGCGACATAGCTTTGCAGACGATAGGTAGAACCGTTTCAGAGAGGAGAGCGGCCAATGTAACGATCTGGCTTTGAGTCGATTCGATAACAAATGACGAAAACGGACGGATTTCTCAGGTTTTTACTACATATGAACACATTTCACATTCTCCCGTGCAACTCGGCTGCTAATCCACATTTCATGCAGAATCTTAAGGTCCTAGCTCATGTCCAAGCCACCAAAGAATGGTAAAAAGTCAATAATCGATACCTAAGACTTGAATTGTACTACATCTCACTGGCTAATGCATCATCTTAGAAGCTTGATCTGTGTTCTACAATGGTGATTTTAGTGTCTCCGCATACCACAGCACGCGACATAGCTTTGCAGACGATAAGTACAACCGTTTCAGAGAGAAGAGCGGCCAATGTGACGATCTGGTTTTAAGTCGATTCGATAACAAATGGCGGAAACGGACGGATTTCTCAGGTTTTTACTACATATGAACACTTTTCACATTCTCACGTGCAACGCGGCTGCTAGACCTCCTATCATGCAAAATCTTAAGTTCCTAGCTCATGCCCAAGGCACCAAAGAAGGGTAAAAAGTCAACAATCGATACCTAAAACTTGAATTGTACTACTTCTTACTGGCTATTACATCAACTTAGAAGCTTCATCTGTGTTCTACTATGGTGCTTTTAGTGTCTCCACATACCGCAGCACGAGACATAGCTTTGCAGACGATAAGTACAACCGCTTTAGAGAGTAGAGCGCCCAATGTGACGAACTGGCTTTAAGTCGATTCGATAACAAATGTTGAACACGGACGGATTTCTCTGGTTTTTACTACATATGAACACTTTTCACATTCTAACGTGCAACTCGGCTGCTAGTCCTCCTTTAATGCAGAATCTTAAGGTCCTAGCTCATGTCCAAGCCACCAAAGCCAGCTAAAAAGTCAATAATCGATACCTAAAACTTGAATTATACTACTTCTTACAGGCTATTACATCAAATTAGAGCCTTCATCTGTGTTCTACTATGGTGCTTTCAGTGTCTCCGCATACCGCAGCACGCGACATAGCTTTGCAGACGATAAGTACAACCGTTTCAGAGAGAAGAGCGGCCAATGTGACGATCTGGCTTTAAGTCGATTCGATAACAAATGACGAAAACGGAAGGATTTCTCAGGTTAATACTACATATGAACATTTTCCACATTCTCCCTTGCAACTCGCCTGCTAGTAATCCTTTCATGCAGAATCTTAAGGTCCTATCTCATGTCCAAGACACCAAAGCCAGCTAAAAAGTCAATAATCAGTACCTAAAACTTGAATTGTACTACTTCTTACTGACTATTACATCAACTTAGAAGCTTCATCTGTGTTCTACTATGGTGATTTTAGTGTTTCGCATACCGCAGCACGCGACATAGCTTTTCAGACGATAAGCACAACCGTTTCAGAGAGAAGAGCGGCCAATGTGACGATCTGGCTTTAAGTCGATTCGATAACAAATGACGAAAACGGACGGATTTCTCAGGTTAATACTACATATGAACACCTTTCACATTCTCCCGTGCAACTCGGTTGCTAATCCTCCTTCCATGCAGAATCTTAAGTTCCTAGCTCATGTCCAAGGCACCAAAGCCAGCTAAAAAGTCAATAATCGATCCTAAAACTTGAATTGTACTACATCGTACTGGCTATTACATCAACTTAGAAGCTTCATCTGTGTTCTACTATGGCGCTTTTAGTGTCTCCACTAACCGCAGTACGTGACATAGCTTTGCAGACGATAAGTACAACCGTTTCAGAGAGAAGAGCGGCCAATGTGACTATCTTCCTTTACGTCGATTCGATAACAAATGACGAAAACGGACGGATTTCTCAGGTTTTTACTACATATGAACACTTTTCACATTCTCCCGTGCAACTCGGCAGCTAGTCCTCCTTTAATGCAGAATCTTAAGGTCCTAGCTCATGTCCAAGGCACCAAAGCCAGCTAAAAAGTCAATAATCGATACCTAAAACTTGAATTGTACTACTTCTTACTGGCTATTACATCAACTTAGAAGCTTCATCTGTGTTCTGCTATGGTGCTTTTAGTGTCTCCGCATAACGCAGCACGCGACATAGCTTTGCAGACGATAAGTAGAACCGTTTCAGAGAGAAGAGCGGCCAATGTGACGATCTGGCTTTAAGTCGATTCAATAACAAATGACCAAAACGAACGGATTTCTCAGGTTTTTACTACATATGAACACACTTCACATTCTCCCGTGCAACTCGGCTATTAATCCACCTTTCATGCAGAATCTTAAGGTCCTAGCTCATGTCCAAGGCACCAAAGCCAGCTAAAAAGTCAATAATCGATACCTAAAAATTGAATTGCACTACTTCTTACTGGCTATTACATCAACTTAGAAGCTTCATCTGTGTTCTACTATGGCGCTTTTAGTGTCTCCACATACCGCAGCACGTGGCATAGCTTCGCAGACGATAAGTACAACCGTTTCAGAGAGAAGAGCGGCCAATGTGACGATCTGGCTTTACGTCGATTCGATAACAAATGACGAAAACGGACGGATTTCTCAGGTTTTTACTACATATGAACACTTTTCACATTCTCCCGTGCAACTCGGCTGCTAGTCCTCCGTTCATGCAGAATTTTGAGGTCCTAGCTCATGTCCAGGGCACCAAAGGGTGGTAAAAAGTCAATAATCGATACCTAAGACTTGAATAGTACTACATCTTACTGGATATTACTTCAACTTAGAAACTTCATCTGTGTTCTACTATGGTGATTTTAGTGTCTCCGCATACCGCAGCACGCGACATAGCTTTGCAGACAATAAGTACAACCGTTTCAGAGAGAAGAGCGGCCAATGTGACGATCTGGCTTTCAGTCGATTCGATAACAAATGACGATAACGGACGGATTTCTCCGGTTTTTACCACATATGAACACTTTTCACATTCTCCCGTGCAACTCGGCTGCTAGTCCTCCTTTCATGCAGAATCTTAAGGCACCAAAGCCAGCTAAGAAGTCAATAATCGATACTTATAACATGAATTGTACTACTTCTTACTGGCTATTACATCAGCTTAGAAGCTTCATCTGTGTTCTACAATGGTGCTTTTAGTGTCTCCGCATACCGCAGCACGCGACATAGCTTTGCAGACGATAGGTAGAACCGTTTCAGAGAGGAGAGCGGCCAATGTAACGATCTGGCTTTGAGTCGATTCGATAACAAATGACGAAAACGGACGGATTTCTCAGGTTTTTACTACATATGAACACATTTCACATTCTCCCGTGCAACTCGGCTGCTAATCCACATTTCATGCAGAATCTTAAGGTCCTAGCTCATGTCCAAGCCACCAAAGAATGGTAAAAAGTCAATAATCGATACCTAAGACTTGAATTGTACTACATCTCACTGGCTAATGCATCATCTTAGAAGCTTCATCTGTGTTCTACAATGGTGATTTTAGTGTCTCCGCATACCACAGCACGCGACATAGCTTTGCAGACGATAAGTACAACCGTTTCAGAGAGAAGAGCGGCCAATGTGACGATCTGGTTTTAAGTCGATTCGATAACAAATGGCGGAAACGGACGGATTTCTCAGGTTTTTACTACATATGAACACTTTTCACATTCTCACGTGCAACGCGGCTGCTAGACCTCCTATCATGCAAAATCTTAAGTTCCTAGCTCATGCCCAAGGCACCAAAGAAGGGTAAAAAGTCAACAATCGATACCTAAAACTTGAATTGTACTACTTCTTACTGGCTATTACATCAACTTAGAAGCTTCATCTGTGTTCTACTATGGTGCTTTTAGTGTCTCCACATACCGCAGCACGCGACATAGCTTTGCAGACGATAAGTACAACCGCTTTAGAGAGTAGAGCGCCCAATGTGACGAACTGGCTTTAAGTCGATTCGATAACAAATGTTGAACACGGACGGATTTCTCTGGTTTTTACTACATATGAACACTTTTCACATTCTAACGTGCAACTCGGCTGCTAGTCCTCCTTTAATGCAGAATCTTAAGGTCCTAGCTCATGTCCAAGCCACCAAAGCCAGCTAAAAAGTCAATAATCGATACCTAAAACTTGAATTATACTACTTCTTACAGGCTATTACATCAAATTAGAGCCTTCATCTGTGTTCTACTATGGTGCTTTCAGTGTCTCCGCATACCGCAGCACGCGACATAGCTTTGCAGACGATAAGTACAACCGTTTCAGAGAGAAGAGCGGCCAATGTGACGATCTGGCTTTAAGTCGATTCGATAACAAATGACGAAAACGGAAGGATTTCTCAGGTTAATACTACATATGAACATTTTCCACATTCTCCCTTGCAACTCGCCTGCTAGTAATCCTTTCATGCAGAATCTTAAGGTCCTATCTCATGTCCAAGACACCAAAGCCAGCTAAAAAGTCAATAATCAGTACCTAAAACTTGAATTGTACTACTTCTTACTGACTATTACATCAACTTAGAAGCTTCATCTGTGTTCTACTATGGTGATTTTAGTGTTTCGCATACCGCAGCACGCGACATAGCTTTTCAGACGATAAGCACAACCGTTTCAGAGAGAAGAGCGGCCAATGTGACGATCTGGCTTTAAGTCGATTCGATAACAAATGACGAAAACGGACGGATTTCTCAGGTTAATACTACATATGAACACCTTTCACATTCTCCCGTGCAACTCGGTTGCTAATCCTCCTTCCATGCAGAATCTTAAGTTCCTAGCTCATGTCCAAGGCACCAAAGCCAGCTAAAAAGTCAATAATCGATCCTAAAACTTGAATTGTACTACATCGTACTGGCTATTACATCAACTTAGAAGCTTCATCTGTGTTCTACTATGGCGCTTTTAGTGTCTCCACTAACCGCAGTACGTGACATAGCTTTGCAGACGATAAGTACAACCGTTTCAGAGAGAAGAGCGGCCAATGTGACTATCTTCCTTTACGTCGATTCGATAACAAATGACGAAACGGACGGATTTCTCAGGTTTTTACTACATATGAACACTTTTCACATTCTCCCGTGCAACTCGGCTGCTAGTCCTCCGTTCATGCAGAATTTTAAGGTCCTAGCTCATGTCCAAGGCACCAAAGCCAGCTAAAAAGTCAATAATCGATACCTAAGACTTGTATTGTACTACTTCTTACCGGCTATTACATCAACTTAGAAGATTCATCCGTGTTCTACTATAGTGCTTTTAGTGTCTCCGCATACCGCAGCACGTGACATAGCTTTGCAGACGATAAGTACAACCGTTTCAGAGTTAAGAGCGGCCAATGTGACTATCTGGCTTTAAGTCGATTCGATAACAAATGACGAAAACGGACGGATTTCTCAGGTTTTTACCACATATGAACACTTTTCACATTCTCCCGTGCAACTCGGCTGCTAGTCCTCCTTTCATGCAGAATCTTAAGGCACCAAAGCCAGCTAAGAAGTCAATAATCGATACTTATAACATGAATTGTACTACTTCTTACTGGCTATTACATCAGCTTAGAAGCTTCATCTGTGTTCTACAATGGTGCTTTTAGTGTCTCCGCATACCGCAGCACGCGACATAGCTTTGCAGACGATAAGTAGAACCGTTTCAGAGAGGAGAGCGGCCAATGTAACGATCTGGCTTTAAGTCGATTCGATAACAAATGACGAAAACGGACGGATTTCTCAGGTTTTTACCACATATGAACACATTTCACATTCTCCCGTGCAACTCGGCTGCTAATCCACATTTCATGCAGAATCTTAAGGTCCTAGCTCATGTCCAAGCCACCAAAGAATGGTAAAAAGTCAATAATCGATACCTAAGACTTGAATTGTACTACATCTCACTGGCTATTACATCATCTTAGAAGCTTCATCTGTGTTCTACAATGGTGATTTTAGTGTCTCCGCATACCGCAGCACGCGACATAGCTTTGCAGACGATAAGTACAACCGTTTCAGAGAGAAGAGCGGCCAATGTGACGATCTGGTTTTAAGTCGATTCGATAACAAATGGCGGAAACGGACGGATTTCTCAGGTTTTTACTACATATGAACACTTTTCACATTCTCACGTGCAACGCGGCTGCTAGACCTCCTATCATGCAAAATCGTAAGTTCCTAGCTCATGCATGCCCAAGGCACCAAAGAAGGGTAAAAAGTCAACAATCGATACCTAAAACTTGAATTGTACTACTTCTTACTGGCTATTACATCAACTTAGAAGCTTCATCTGTGTTCTACTATGGTGCTTTTAGTGTCTCCACATACCGCAGCACGCGACATAGCTTTGCAGACGATAAGTACAACCGCTTTAGAGAGTAGAGCGCCCAATGTGACGAACTGGCTTTAAGTCGATTCGATAACAAATGTTGAACACGGACGGATTTCTCTGGTTTTTACTACATATGAACACTTTTCACATTCTAACGTGCAACTCGGCTGCTAGTCCTCCTTTAATGCAGAATCTTAAGGTCCTAGCTCATGTCCAAGCCACCAAAGCCAGCTAAAAAGTCAATAATCGATACCTAAAACTTGAATTATACTACTTCTTACAGGCTATTACATCAAATTAGAGCCTTCATCTGTGTTCTACTATGGTGCTTTCAGTGTCTCCGCATACCGCAGCACGCGACATAGCTTTGCAGACGATAAGTAGAACCGTTTCAGAGAGAAGAGCGGCCAATGTGACGATCTGGCTTTAAGTCGATTCGATAACAAATGACGAAAACGGAAGGATTTCTCAGGTTTATACTACATATGAACATTTTCCACATTCTCCCTTGCAACTCGCCTGCTAGTAATCCTTTCATGCAGTATCTTAAGGTCCTATCTCATGTCCAAGACACCAAAGCCAGCTAAAAAGTCAATAATCAGTACCTAAAACTTGAATTGTACTACTTCTTACTGACTATTACATCAACTTAGAAGCTTCATCTGTGTTCTACTATGGTGCATTTAGTGTCTCTGCATACCGCAGCGCGCGACATAGCTTTGCACAAGATAAGTACAACCGTTTCAGAACGAAGAGCGGCCAATGTGACGATCTGGATTTAAGTCGATTCGATAACAAATGACGATAACGGACGGATTTCTCAGGTTTTTACTACATATGAACACTTTTCACATTCTCCCTTGCAACTCGGCTGCTAGTCCTCCTTTCATGCAGAATCTTATGGTCCTAGCTCATGTCCAAGGCACCAAAGCCAGCTAAAATGTCAATAATCGATACTTAAAACTTGAATTGTACTACTTCTTACTGACTATTACATCATCTTAGAAGCTTCATCTGTGTTCTACTATGGTGCTTTTAGTGTCTCCGCGTACCGTAGCACGCGACATAGCTTTGCAGTCGATAAGTACAACCGTTTCAGAGAGAAGAGCGGCCAATGTGACGATCTGGCTTTAAGTCGATTCGATAACAAATGACGATAACGGACGGATTTCTCAGGTTTTTACTACATATGAACACTTTTTACATTCTCCCGTGCAACTCGGCTGCTAGTCCTCCTTTCATGCAGAATCTTAAGGTCCTACCGCATGTCCAAGGAACCAAGGGGCAGCTAAAAAGTCTATAATCGATATCTAAAACTTGAATTGTACTACTTCTTACTGGCTATTACATCAATTAGAAGCTTCATCTGTGTTCTACTATGATGCTTTTAGTGTCTCCGCATACCGCAGCACGCGACATAGCTTTGCAGACGATAAGTACAACCGTTTCAGAGAGAAGAGCGGCCAATGTGACGATCTGGCTTTAAGTCGATTCGATAACAAATGACGAAAACGGACGGATTTCTCTGGTTTTTACTACATATGAACACTTTTCACATTCTCCCGTGCAATTCGGCTGCTAGTCCTCCTTTCATGCAGAATCTTAAGGTCCTAGCTCATGTCCAAGGCACCAAAGCCACCTAAAAAGTCAATAATCGATACCTAAAACTTGAATGTAACTACTTCTTACTGGCTATTACATCAACTTAGAAGCTTCATCTGTGTTCTACTATGGTGCTATTAGTGTCTCCGCATACCGCTGCACGCGACATAGCTTTGCAGACGATAAGTACAACCGTTTCAGAGAGAATTGCGGCTAATGTGACGATCTGGCTTTAAGTCGATTCGATATTAATTGACGAAAACAGACGGATTTCTCTGGTTTTTACTACATATGAACACTTTTCACATTCTCCCGTGCAACTCGGCTGCTAGTCCTCCTTTCATGCACAATCTTAAAGTCCTAGCTCATGTCCAAGGCACCAAAGCCAGCTAAAAAGTCAATAATCGATACCTAAAACTTGAATTGTACTACTTCTTACTGGCTATTACATCAACTTAGAAGCTTCATCTGTGTTCTACTATGGTGCTTTTAGTGTCTCCACATACCGCAGCACGCGACATAGCTTTGCAGTAGATAAGTACAACCGTTTCAGAGAGAAGAGCGGCCAATGTGACGATCTGGCTTTAAGTCGATTCGATAACAAATGACGAAAACGGACGGATTTCTCAGGTTTTTACTACATATGAACACTTTTCACATTCTCCCGTACAACTCAGCTGCTAGACCTCCTTTCATGCAGAATCTTAAGGTCCTAACTCATGTCCAAGGCACCAAAGACAGCTAAAAAGTCAATAATCGATACCTAAAACTTGAATTGTACTACATTTTACTGACTATTACATCATCTTAGAAGCTTCATCTGTGTTCTACTATGGTGCTTTTAGTGTCTCCGCATATCGCAGCACGCGACATAGCTTTGCAGTCGATAAGTACAACCGTTTCAGAGAGAAGAGCGGCTAATGTGACGATCTGGCTTTAAGGCGATTCGATAACAAATGACGATAACGAACGGATTTCTCAGGTTTTTACTACATATGAACACTTTTTACATTCTCCCGTGCAACTCGGCTGCTAGTCCTCCTTTCATGCAGAATCTTAAGGTCCTAGCTCCTCTCCAAGGCACCAAAGCCAGCTAAAAAGTCAATAATCGATACCTAAAACTTGAATTGTACTACTTCTTACTGCCTATTACATCAACTTAGAAGCTTCATCTGTGATCTACTATGGTGCTTTTAGTGTCTCCGCATACCGCAGCACGCGACATAGCTTTGCAGACGATAAGTACAACTGTTTCAGAGAGAAGAGCGGCCAATGTGACGATCTGGCTTATGTCGATTCGATAACAAATGACGAAAACGGACGGATTTCTCAGGTTTTTACTACATATGAACACTTTTCACTTTCTCCCTCGCAACTCGGCTGCTAGTCCTCCTTTCATGCAGAATCTTAAGGCCATAGCTCATGTCCAAGACACCAAAGCCTGCTAAAAGGTCAATAATCGATACCTAAAACTTGAATTGTACTACTTCTTACTGGCTATTACATCAACTTAGAAGCTTCATCTGTGTTCTACTATGGTGCTTTTAGTGTCTCCGCATACCGCAGCACGCGACATAGCTTTGCAGACGATAAGTACAACCGTTTCAGAGAGAAGAGCGGCCAATGTGACGATCTGGCTTTAAGTCAATTCGATAACAAATGACGAAAACGTAAGGATTTCTCAGGTTTTTACTACATATGAACAATTTCCACATTCTCCAGTGCAACTCGGCTGCTAGTCCTCCTTTCATGCAGAATCTTAAGGTCCTAGCTCATGTCCAAGGCACCAAAGACACCTAAAAAGTCAATAATCGATACCTAAAACTAGAATTGTACTACTTCTTACTGGCTATTACATCAACTTAGAAGCTTCATCTATGTTCTACTATGATGCTTTTAGTGTCTCCGCATACCGCAGCACGCGACATAGCTTTGCAGACGGTAAGTAAAACCGTTTCAGAGAGAAGAGCGGCTAATGTGACGATCTGGCTTTAAGTCGATTCGATAACAAATGACGAAAACGGACGGATTTCTCAGGTTTTTACTACATATGAACACTTTTCACATTCTCCCGTGCAACTCGGCTGCTACTCCTCCTTTCATGCACAATCTTAAAGTCCTAGCTCATGTCCAAGGCACCAAAGCCACCTAAAAAGTGAATAATCGATACCTAAAACTTGAATTGTACTACTTCTTACTGGCTAATACATCAACTTAGAAGCTTCATCTGTGTTCTACTACGGTGCTTTTAGTGTCTCCACATACCGCAGCACGCGACATAGCTTTGCAGAAGATAAGTACAACCGTTTCAGAGAGAAGAGCGGCCAATGTGACGATCTGGCTTTAAGTCAATTCGATAACAAATGACGAAAACGTAAGAATTTCTCAGGTTTTTACTACATATGAATATTTTCCACATTCTCCAGTGCAACTCGGCTGCTAGTCCTTCTTTCATGCAGAATCTTAAGGTCCTAGCTCATGTTCAAGTCACCAAATCAAGCTAAGAAGTCAATAATCGATACCTATAACATGAATTGTACTACTTCTTACTGGCTATTACATCAGCTTAGAGGCTTCATCTGTGTTCTACTATGATGCTTTTAGTGTCTCCGCATACCGCAGCACGCGACATAGCTTTGCAGACGATAAGTACAACCGTTTCAGAGAGAAGAGCGGCCAATGTGACGATCTGGCTTTAAGTCGATTCGATAACAAATGACGAAAACGGACGGATTTCTCAGGTTTTTACTACATATGAACACTTTTCACATTCTCCCGTGCAACTCGGCTGCTAGTCCTCCTTTCATGCAGAATTTTAAGGTCCTAGCTCATGTCCAAGGCACCAAGGACAGCTAAAAAGTCAATAATCGACACCTAAAACTTGAATTGTACTACTTCTTACTGACTATTACATCATCTTAGAAGCTTCATCTGTGTTCTACTATGATGCTTTTAGTGTCTCCGCATACCGCAGCACGCGACATAGCTTTGCAGACGATAAGTACAACCGTTTCAGAGTGAAGAGCGCCAATGTGACGATCTGGCTTTAAGTCGATTCGATAACAAATGACGAAAACGGACGGATTCCTCAGGTTTTTACTACATATGAACACTTTTCACATTCTCCCAAGCAACTCGGCTGCTAGTCCTCCGTTCATGCAGAATTTTAAGGTCCTAGCTCATGTCCAAGGCACCAAAGAATGGTAAAAAGTCAATAATCGATACCTAAGACTTGAATTGTACTACATCTTACTGGATATTACTTCAACTTAGAAGCTTCATCTGTGTTCTACAATGGTGCTTTTAGTGTCTCCGCATACCGCAGCACGCGACAAAGCTTTGCAGACGATAAGTACAACCGTTTCAGAGAGAAGAGCGGCCAATGTGACGATCTGGCTTTAAGTCAATTCGATAACAAATGACGAAAACGGAAGGATTTCTCAGGTTTTTACTACATATGAACATTTTCCACATTCTCCAAGCAACTCGGCTGCTAGTCCTCCTTTCATGCACAATCTTAAGGTCCTAGCTCATGGTCAAATCACCAAAGCTAGCTAAAAAGTCAATAATCGATACCTAAAACTTGAATTGTACTACTTCTTACTGCCTATTACATCAACTTAGAAGCTTCATCTGTGATCTACTATGGTGCTTTTAGTGTCTCCGCATACCGCAGCACGCGACATAGCTTTGCAGACGATAAGTACAACTGTTTCAGAGAGAAGAGCGGCCAATGTGACGATCTGTCTTATGTCGATTCGATAACAAATGACGAAAACGGGCGGATTTCTCAGGTTTTTACTACATATGAACACTTTTCACTTTCTCCCTCGCAACTCGGCTGCTAGTCCTCCTTTCATGCAGAATCTTAAGGTCCTAGCTCATGTCCAAGGCACCAAAGCCAGCTAAAAAGTCAATAATCGATATCTAAAATTTCAATTGTACTACTTCTTACTGGCTATTACATCAACATAGAAGCATCGTCTGTGTTCTACTATGCTGCTTTTAGTGTCTCCGCATACTGCAGTACGCGACATAGCTTTGCAGACGATAAGTACAACCGTTTCAGAGAGAAGAGCGGCCAATGTGACGATCTGGCTTTAAGTCAATTCGATAACAAATGACGAAAACGTAAGGATTTCTCAGGTTTTTACTACATATGAACAATTTCCACATTCTCCAGTGCAACTCGGCTGCTAGTCCTCCTTTCATGCAGAATCTTAAGGTCCTAGCTTATGTTCAAGTCACCAAAGCAAGCTAAGAAGTCAATAATCGATACTTAAAACTTGAATTGTACTACTTCTTACTGGCTATTACATCAGCTTAGAAGCTTCATCTGTGTTCTACTATGGTGCTTTTAGTGTCTCCACATACCGCAGCACGCGACATAGCTTTGCAGACGATAAGTACAACCGTTTCAGAGAGAAGAGCGGCCAATGTGACGATCTGGCTTTAAGTCGATTCGATAACAAATGGCGGAAACGGACGGATTTCTTAGGTTTTTACTACATATGAACACTTTTCACATTCTCCCGTGCAACTGGGCTGCTAGTCCTCCTTTCATGCAGAATCATAAGGTCCCAACTCATGTCCAAGGCACCAAAGAAAGCTAAAAAGTCAATAATCGATACCTAAAACTTGAATTGTACTACATCTTACTGACTATTACATTATCTTAGAAGCTTCATCTGTGTTCTACTATGGTGCTTTTAGTGTCTCCGCATACCGCAGCACGCGACATAGCTTTGCAGACGATAAGTACAACCGTTTCAGAGAGAAGAGCGGCTAATGTGACGATCTTGCTTTAAGTCGACTCGATAACAAATGACGATAACGAACGGATTTCTCAGGTTTTTACTACATATGAACAGTTTTTACATTCTCCCCTGCAACTCGGCTGCTAGTCCTCCTTTCATGCAGAATCTTAAGGTCCTAGCTCATGTCCAAGGCACCAAAGCCACCTAAAAAGTCAATAATCGATACCTAAAACTAGAATTGTACTACTTCTTACTGGCTATTACATCAACTTAGAAGCTTCATCTGTGATCTACTATGATGCTTTTAGTGTCTCCGCATACCGCAGCACGCGACATAGCTTTGCAGACGGTAAGTACAACCGTTTCAGAGAGAAGAGCGGCTAATGTGACGATCTGGCTTTAAGTCGATTCGATAACAAATGACGAAAACGGACGGATTTCTCAGGTTTTTACTACATATGAACACTTTTCACATTCTCCCGTGCAACTCGGCTGCTACTCCTCCTTTCATGCACAATCTTAAAGTCCTAGCTCATGTCCAAGGCACCAAAGCCAGCTAAAAAGTGAATAATCGATACCTAAAACTTGAATTGTACTACTTCTTACTGGCTATTACATCAACTTAGAAGCTTCATCTGTGTTCTACTATGGTGCTTTTAGTGTCTCCACATACCGCAGCACGCGACATAGCTTTGCAGAAGATAAGTACAACCGTTTCAGAGAGAAGAGCGGCCAATGTGACGATCTGGCTTTAAGTCGATTCGATAACAAATGACGAAAACGGACGGATTTCTCAGGTTTTTACTACATATGAACACTTTTCACATTCTCCCGTACATTTCGGCTGCTAGAAATCCGTTCATGCAGAATCATAAGGTCCCAACTCATGTCCAAGGCACCAAAGAAAGCTAAAAAGTCAATAATCGATACCTAAAACTTGAATTGTACTACATCTTACTGACTATTACATCATCTTAGAAGCTTCATCTGTGTTCTACTATGGTGCTTTTAGTGTCTCCGCATACCGCAGCACGCGACATAGCTTTGCAGACGATAAGTACAACCGTTTCAGAGAGAAGAGCGGCCAATGTGACGATCTGGCTTTAAGTCGATTCGATAACAAATGACGAAAACGGACGGATTTCTAAGGTTTTTACTACATATGAACACTTTTCACATTCTCTTGTGCAACTCGGCTGCTAGTCCTCCTTTCATGCAGAATCTTAAGGTCCTAGCTCATGTCCAAGGCACCAAGGGCAGCTAAAAAGTCAATAATCGATACCTAAAACTTGAATTGTACTACTTCTTACTGACTATTACATCATCTTAGAAGCTTCATCTGTGTTTTACTATGGTGGTTTTAGTGTCTCCGCATACCGCAGCACGCGACATAGCTTTGCAGTCGATAAGTACAATCGTTTCAGAGAGAAGAGCGGCTAAGGTGACGATCTGGCTTTAAGTCGATTCGATAACAAATGACGATAACGAACGGATTTCTCAGGCTTTTACTACATATAAACACTTCTTACATTCTCCCCTGCAACTCGGCTGCTAGTCCTCGTTTCATGCAGAATTTTAAGGTCCTAGCTCATGTCCAAGGCACCAAAGAATGGTAAAAAGTCAATAATCGATACCTAAGACTTGAATTGTACTACATCTTACTGGATATTACTTCAACTTAGAAGCTTCATCTGTGTTCTACAATGGTGCTTTAAGTGTCTCCGCACACTGCAGCACGCGACAAAGCTTTGCAGACGATAAGTACAACCGTTTCAGAGAGAAGAGCGGCCAATGTGACGATCTGGCTTTAAGTCAATTCGAAAACAAATGACGAAAACGGAAGGATTTCTCAGGTTTTTACTACATATGAACATTTTCCACATTCTCCAAGCAACTCGGCTGCTAGTCCTCCTTTCATGCAGAATCTTAAGGTCCTAGCTCATGGTCAAGTCACCAAAGCAAGCTAAGAAGTCAATAATCGATACCTATAACATGAATTGTACTACTTCTTACTGGCTATTACATCAACTTGGAAGCTTCATCTGTGTTCTACTATGGTGCTTTTAGTGTCTCCACATACCGCAGCACGCGACATAGCTTTGCAGACGATAAGTACAACCGTTTCAGAGAGAAGAGCGGCCAATGTGACGACCTGGCTTTAAGTCGATTCGATAACAAATGACGAAAACGGACGTATTTCTCAGGTTTTTATTATATATTAACACTTTTCACAATCTTCCTTGCAACTTGGCTGTTAGTCGTCCTTTCATGCAGAATTTTAACGTCCTAGCTCATGTCCAAGGCACCAAAGCCAGCTAAAAAGTCAATAATCGATACCTATAACTTGAATTGTACTACATCTTACTGGCTATTACATCAACTTAGAAGCTTCATCTGTGTTCTACTATGGTGCTTTTAGTGTCTCCGCATACCGCAGCACGCGACATAGCTTTGCAGACGATAAGTACAACCGTTTTAGAGAGTAGAGCGCACAATGTGACGATCTGGCTTTAAGTCGATTCGATAACAAATGAGGAAAACTGACGGATTTCTCTGGTTTTTACTACATATGAACACTTTTCACATTCTCCCGTGCAACTCGGCTGCTAGTCCTCCTTTCATGCAGAATCTTAAGGTCCTAGCTCATGTCCAAATCACCAAAGCCAGCTAAAAAGTCAATAATCAATACCTAAAACTTGAATTGTACTACTTCTTACTGACTATTACATCAACTTAGAAGCTTCATCTGTGTTCTACTATGGTGCTTTTAGTGTCTCCGCATACCGCAGCACGCGACATAGCTTTGCAGACGATAAGTACAACCGTTTCAGAGAGAAGTGCGCGTAATGTGACAATCTGGCTTTAAGTCGATTCGATAACAAATGACGGAAACGGACGTATTTCTCATGTTTTTACTATATATGAACACTTTTCTCATTCTTCCGTGCAACTTGGCTGTTAGTCGTCCTTTCATGCAGAATTTTAAGGTCGTAGCTCATGTCCAAGGCACCAAAGCCAGCTAAAAGTCAATAATCGATGATTAAAACTTGAATTGTACTACTTCTTACTGGCTATTACATCAACTTAGAAGCTTCATCTGTATTCTACTATGGTGCTTTCAGTGTCTCCGCATACCGCAGCACGCGACATAGCTTTGCAGACGATAAGTACAACCGTTTTAGAGAGTAGAGCGCCCAATGTGACGATCTGGCTTTAAGTCGATTCTATAACAAATGAGGAAAACGGATGGATTTCTCAGGTTTTTACTAAATATGAACACATTTCACATTCTCACGTGCAACGCGGCTGCTAGACCTCCTATCATGCAAAATCTTAAGTACCTAGCTTATGCCCAAGGCACCAAAGAAGGGTAAAAAGTCAACAATCGATACCTAAAACTTGAATTGTACTACATCTTACTGGCTATTACATCAACTTAGAAGCTTCATCTGTGTTCTACTATGTTGCTTTTAGTGTCTCCGCATACAGCAGCACTCGACATAGCTTTGCAGACAATAAGTACAACCGTTGCAGAGAGAAGAGCGGCAAATGTGACGATCTGGCTTTAAGTCGATTCGATAACAAATGTCGAACACGGACGGATTTCTCAGGCTTTTACTACATATGAACACTTTTCACATTCTCCCGTGCAACTTGGCTGCTAGTCCTCCATTGAAGAAGAATCTTAAGGTCCTAGCTCATGTCCAAGGCACCAAAGACAGCTAAAAAGTCAATAATCGATACCTAAAACTTGAATTGTACTACTTCTTACTGGCTATTACATCAACTTGGAAGCTTCACCTGTCTTCTACTATGGTGCTTTTAGTGTCTCCACATACCGCAGCACGCTACATAGCTTTGCAGACGATAAGTACAACCGTTTCAGAGAGAAGAGCGGCCAATGTGACGATCTGGCTTTAAGTCGATTCGATAACAAATGAAGAAAACGGACGTATTTCTCAGGTTTTCACTATATATGAACACTTTTCTCATTCTTCCGTGCAACTTGGCTGTTAGTCGTCCTTTCATGCAGAATTTTAAGGTCCTAGCTCATGTCCAAGGCACCAAAGCCAGCTAAAAGTCAATAATCGATACCTAAAACTTGAATTGTACTACTTCTTACTGGCTATTACATCAACTTAGAAGCTTCATCTGTGTTCTACTATGGTGCTTTTAGTGTATCCGCATACCGCAGCACGCGACATAGCTTTGCAGACGATAAGTACAACCGTTTTAGAGAGTAGAGCGCCCAATGTGACGATCTGGCTTTAAGTCGATTCGATAACAAATGAGGAAAACGGACGGATTTCTCAGGTTTTTACTAAATATGAACACTTTTCACATTCTCACGTGCAACGCGGCTGCTAGACCTCCTATCATGCAAAATCTTAAGTTCCTAGCTCATGCCCAAGGCACCAAAGAAGGGTAAAAAGTCAACAATCGATACCTAAAACTTGAATTGTACTACTTCTTACTGGCTGTTACATCAACTTAGAAGCTTCATCTGTGTTCTACTATGGTGCTTTTAGTGTCTCCGCATGCCGCAGCACTCGACATAGCTTTGCAGACGATAAGTACAACCGTTTCAGAGAGAAGAGCGGCCAATGTTACGATCTGGCTTTAAGTCGATTCGATAACAAATGTCGAACACGGACGGATTTCTCTGGTTTTTACTACATATGAACACTTTTCATATTCTCCCGTGCAACTCGGCTGCTAGTCCTCCTTTCATGCAGAATCTTAAGGTCCTAGCTCATGTCCAAGGCACCAAAGCCAGCTAAAAAGTCAATAATCAATACCTAAAACTTGAATTGTACTACTTCTTACTGACTATTACATCAACTTAGAAGCTTCATCTGTGTTCTACTATGGTGCTTTTAGTGTCTCCACATACCGCAGCACGCGACATAGCTTTGCAGTCGATAAGTACAGCCGTTTGAGAGAGAAGAGCGGCCAATGTGACGATCTGGCTTTAAGTCGATTCGATAACAATGACGATAACGAACGGATTTTTAAGGTTTTTACTACATATGAACACTTTTCACATTCTCCAGTGCAACTCGGCTGCTAGTCCTCCTTTCATGCAGAATCTTAAGGTCCTAGCTCATGTTCAAGTCACCAAAGCCAGCTAAGAAGCCAATAATCGATACTTATAACATGAATTGTACTACTTCTTACTGGCTATTACATCAGCTTAGAAGCTTCATCTGTGTACTACTATGGTGCTTTTAGTGTCTCCGCATACCGCAGCACGCGACATAGCTTTGCAGACGATAAGTACAACCGTTTCAGAGAGAAGAGCGGCCAATGTGACGATCTGGCTTTAAGTCGATTCGATAACAAATGGCGGAAACAGACGGATTTCTTTGGTTTTTACTACATATGAACACTTTTCACATTCTCCCGTGCAACTGGGCTGCTAGTCCTCCTTTCATGCAGAATCATAAGGTCCTAGCTCATGTACAAGGTACCAAAGACAGCTAAAAAGTCAATAATCGATACCTATAACTTGAATTGTACTTCTTCTTACTGGCTATTACATCAACTTAGAAGCTTCATGTGTGTTCTACTATGGTGCTTTTAGTGTCTCCGCATACCGCAGCACGCGACATAGCTTTGCAGACGATAAGTACAACCGTTTTAGAGAGTAGAGCGCCCAACGTGACGATCTGGCTTTAAGTCGATCCGATAACAAATGAGGAAAACGGACGGATTTCTCAGGTTTTTACTACATATGAACACTTTTCACATTCTCACGTGCAACGCGGCTGCTAGACCTCCTATCATGTAAAATCTTAAGTTCCTAGCCCATGCCCAAGGCACCAAAGAAGGGTAAAAAGTCAACAATCGATACCTAAAACTTGAATTGTACTACTTCTTACAGGCTATTACAACAACTTAGAAGTTTCATCTGTGTCCTACTATGTTGCTTTTAGTGTCTCCGCATACCGCAGCACGCGACATACCTTTGCAGACGATAAGTACAACCGTTTCAGAGAGAAGAGCGCCAATGTGACGATGTGGCTTTAAGTCGATTCGATAACAAATGACGAAAACGGACGGATTTCTCAGGTTTTTACTACATATGAACACTTTTCACATTCTCCCAAGCAACTCGGCTGCTAGTCCTCCGTTCATGCAGAATTTTAAGGTCCTAGCTCATGTCCAAGGCACCAAAGAATGGTAAAAAGTCAATAATCGATACCTAAGACTTGAATTGTACTACATCTTACTGGATATTACTTCAACTTAGAAGCTTCATCTGTGTTCTACAATGGTGCTTTAAGTGTCTCCGCACACCGCAGCACGCGACAAAGCTTTGCAGACGATAAGTACAACCGTTTCAGAGAGAAGAGCGGCCAATGTGACGATCTGGCTTTAAGTCAATTCGATAACAAATGACGAAAACGGAAGGATTTCTCAGGTTTTTACTACATATGAACATTTTCCACATTCTCCAAGCAACTCGGCTGCTAGTCCTCCTTTCATGCAGAATCTTAAGGTCCTAGCTCATGGTCAAGTCACCAAAGCAAGCTAAGAAGTCAATAATCGATACCTATAACATGAATTGTACTACTTCTTACTGGCTATTACATCAACTTGGAAGCTTCATCTGTGTTCTACTATGGTGCTTTTAGTGTCTCCACATACCGCAGCACGCGACATAGCTTTGCAGACGATAAGTACAACCGTTTCAGAGAGAAGAGCGGCCAATGTGACGACCTGGCTTTAAGTCGATTCGATAACAAATGACGAAAACGGACGTATTTCTCAGGTTTTTATTATATATTAACACTTTTCACATTCTTCCTTGCAACTTGGCTGTTAGTCGTCCTTTCATGCAGAATTTTAACGTCCTAGCTCATGTCCAAGGCACCAAAGCCAGCTAAAAAGTCAATAATCGATACCTATAACTTGAATTGTACTACATCTTACTGGCTATTACATCAACTTAGAAGCTTCATCTGTGTTCTACTATGGTGCTTTTAGTGTCTCCTCATACCGCAGCACGCGACATAGCTTTGCAGACGATAAGTACAACCGTTTTAGAGAGTAGAGCGCACAATGTGACGATCTGGCTTTAAGTCGATTCGATAACAAATGAGGAAAACTGACGGATTTCTCTGGTTTTTACTACATATGAACACTTTTCACATTCTCCCGTGCAACTCGGCTGCTAGTCCTCCTTTCATGCAGAATCTTAAGGTCCTAGCTCATGTCCAAATCACCAAAGCCAGCTAAAAAGTCAATAATCAATACCTAAAACTTGAATTGTACTACTTCTTACTGACTATTACATCAACTTAGAAGCTTCATCTGTGTTCTACTATGGTGCTTTTAGTGTCTCCGCATACCGCAGCACGCGACATAGCTTTGCAGACGATAAGTACAACCGTTTCAGAGAGAAGTGCGCGTAATGTGACAATCTGGCTTTAAGTCGATTCGATAACAAATGACGGAAACGGACGTATTTCTCATGTTTTTACTATATATGAACACTTTTCTCATTCTTCCGTGCAACTTGGCTGTTAGTCGTCCTTTCATGCAGAATTTTAAGGTCGTAGCTCATGTCCAAGGCACCAAAGCCAGCTAAAAGTCAATAATCGATGATTAAAACTTGAATTGTACTACTTCTTACTGGCTATTACATCAACTTAGAAGCTTCATCTGTATTCTACTATGGTGCTTTCAGTGTCTCCGCATACCGCAGCACGCGACATAGCTTTGCAGACGATAAGTACAACCGTTTTAGAGAGTAGAGCGCCCAATGTGACGATCTGGCTTTAAGTCGATTCTATAACAAATGAGGAAAACGGATGGATTTCTCAGGTTTTTACTAAATATGAACACATTTCACATTCTCACGTGCAACGCGGCTGCTAGACCTCCTATCATGCAATATCTTAAGTACCTAGCTTATGCCCAAGGCACCAAAGAAGGGTAAAAAGTCAACAATCGATACCTAAAACTTGAATTGTACTACATCTTACTGGCTATTACATCAACTTAGAAGCTTCATCTGTGTTCTACTATGTTGCTTTTAGTGTCTCCGCATACAGCAGCACTCGACATAGCTTTGCAGATAATAAGTACAACCGTTGCAGAGAGAAGAGCGGCAAATGTGACGATCTGGCTTTAAGTCGATTCGATAACAAATGTCGAACACGGACGGATTTCTCAGGCTTTTACTACATATGAACACTTTTCACATTCTCCCGTGCAACTTGGCTGCTAGTCCTCCATTAAAGAAGAATCTTAAGGTCCTAGCTCATGTCCAAGGCACCAAAGACAGCTAAAAAGTCAATAATCGATACTTAAAACTTGAATTGTACTACTTCTTACTGGCTATTACATCAACTTGGAAGCTTCACCTGTCTTCTACTATGGTGCTTTTAGTGTCTCCACATACCGCAGCACGCGACATAGCTTTGCAGACGATAAGTACAACCGTTTCAGAGAGAAGAGCGGCCAATGTGACGATCTGGCTTTAAGTCGATTCGATAACAAATGAAGAAAACGGACGTATTTCTCAGGTTTTTACTATATATGAACACTTTTCTCATTCTTCCGTGCAACTTGGCTGTTAGTCGTCCTTTCATGCAGAATTTTAAGGTCCTAGCTCATGTCCAAGGCACCAAAGCCAGCTAAAAGTCAATAATCGATACCTAAAACTTGAATTGTACTACTTCTTACTGGCTATTACATCAACTTAGAAGCTTCATCTGTGTTCTACTATGGTGCTTTTAGTGTCTCCGCATACCGCAGCACGCGACATAGCTTTGCAGACGATAAGTACAACCGTTTTAGAGAGTAGAGCGCCCAATGTGACGATCTGGCTTTAAGTCGATTCGATAACAAATGAGGAAAACGGACGGATTTCTCAGGTTTTTACTAAATATGAACACTTTTCACATTCTCACGTGCAACGCGGCTGCTAGACCTCCTATCATGCAAAATCTTAAGTTCCTAGCTCATGCCCAAGGCACCAAAGAAGGGTAAAAAGTCAACAATCGATACCTAAAACTTGAATTGTACTACTTCTTACTGGCTATTACATCAACTTAGAAGCTTCATCTGTGTTCTACTATGGTGCTTTTAGTGTCTCCGCATGCCGCAGCACTCGACATAGCTTTGCAGACGATAAGTACAACCGTTTCAGAGAGAAGAGCGGCCAATGTTACGATCTGGCTTTAAGTCGATTCGATAACAAATGTCGAACACGGACGGATTTCTCTGGTTTTTACTACATATGAACACTTTTCATATTCTCCCGTGCAACTCGGCTGCTAGTCCTCCTTTCATGCAGAATCTTAAGGTCCTAGCTCATGTCCAAGGCACCAAAGCCAGCTAAAAAGTCAATAATCAATACCTAAAACTTGAATTGTACTACTTCTTACTGACTATTACATCAACTTAGAAGCTTCATCTGTGTTCTACTATGGTGCTTTTAGTGTCTCCACATACCGCAGCACGCGACATAGCTTTGCAGTCGATAAGTACAGCCGTTTGAGAGAGAAGAGAGGCCAATGTGACGATCTGGCTTTAAGTCGATTCGATAACAATGACGATAACGAACGGATTTTTAAGGTTTTTACTACATATGAACACTTTTCACATTCTCCAGTGCAACTCGGCTGCTAGTCCTCCTTTCATGCAGAATCTTAAGGTCCTAGCTCATGTTCAAGTCACCAAAGCCAGCTAAGAAGCCAATAATCGATACTTATAACATGAATTGTACTACTTCTTACTGGCTATTACATCAGCTTAGAAGCTTCATCTGTGTTCTACTATGGTGCTTTTAGTGTCTCCGCATACCGCAGCACGCGACATAGCTTTGCAGACGATAAGTACAACCGTTTCAGAGAGAAGAGCGGCCAATGTGACGATCTGGCTTTAAGTCGATTCGATAACAAATGGCGGAAACAGACGGATTTCTTTGGTTTTTACTACATATGAACACTTTTCACATTCTCCCGTGCAACTGGGCTGCTAGTCCTCCTTTCATGCAGAATCATAAGGTCCTAGCTCATGTACAAGGTACCAAAGCCAGCTAAAAAGTCAATAATCGATACCTATAACTTGAATTGTACTTCTTCTTACTGGCTATTACATCAACTTAGAAGCTTCATGTGTGTTCTACTATGGTGCTTTTAGTGTCTCCGCATACCGCAGCACGCGACATAGCTTTGCAGACGATAAGTACAACCGTTTTAGAGAGTAGAGCGCCCAACGTGACGATCTGGCTTTAAGTCGATCCGATAACAAATGAGGAAAACGGACGGATTTCTCAGGTTTTTACTACATATGAACACTTTTCACATTCTCACGTGCAACGCGGCTGCTAGACCTCCTATCATGTAAAATCTTAAGTTCCTAGCCCATGCCCAAGGCACCAAAGAAGGGTAAAAAGTCAACAATCGATACCTAAAACTTGAATTGTACTACTTCTTACAGGCTATTACATCAACTTAGAAGCTTCATCTGTGTTCTACTATGTTGCTTTTAGTGTCTCCGCATACCGCAGCACGCGACATACCTTTGCAGACGATAAGTACAACCGTTTTAGAGAGTAGAGCGCCCAATGTGACGATCTGGCTTTTAGTCGATTCGATAACAAATGAGGAAAACGGACGGATTTCTCAGGTTTTTACTAAATATGAACACTTTTCACATTCACACGTGCAACGCGGCTGCTAGACCTCCTATCATGCAAAATCTTAAGTTCCTAGCTCATGCCCAAGGCACCAAAGAAGGGTAAAAAGTCAACAATCGATACCTTAAACTTAAATTATACTACTTCTTACTAGCTATTACATCAAATTAGAGGCTTCATCTGTGTTCTACTATAATGCTTTTAGTGTCTCCGCATACCGCAGCACACGACATAGCTTTGCAGTCGATAAGTACAACCGTTTCAGAGAGAAGAGCGGCCAATGTGATGAACTGGCTTTAAGTCAATTCGATAACAAATGACGAAAACGGAAGGATTTCTCAGGTTTTTACTACATATGAACATTTTCCACATTCTACCGTGCAACTCGGCTGCTAGTCCTCCTTTCATGCAGAATCTTAAGGTCCTAGCTCATGTACAAGGTACCAAAGCCAGCTAAAAAGTCAATAATCGATACCTATAACTTGAATTGTACTACTTCTTACTGGCTATTACATCAACTTAGAAGCTTCATCTGTGTTCTACTATGGTGCTATTAGTGTCTCCGCATACAGCAGCGCTCGACATAGCTTTGCAGACAATAAGTACAACCGTTTTAGAGAGTAGAGCGCCCAACGTGACGATCTGGCTTTAAGTCGATTCGATAACAAATGAGGAAAACGGACGGATTTCTCAGGTTTTTTCTACATATGAACACTTTTCACATTCTCACGTGCAACGCGGCTGCTAGACCTCCTATCATGTAAAATCTTAAGTTCCTAGCTCATGCCCAAGGCACCAAAGAAGGGTAAAAAGTCAACAATCGATACCTAAAACTTGAATTGTACTACTTCTTACTGGCTATTACATCAACTTAGAAGCTCCATCTGTGTTCTACTATGGTGCGTTTAGTGTCTCCGCATGCCGCAGCACTCGACATAGCTTTGCAGACGATAAGTACTAACGTTTCAGAGGGAAGAGCGGCCAATGTGACGATCTGGCTTTAAGTCGATTCGATAACAAATGTCGTCACGGACGGATTTCTCTTGTTTTTACTACATATGAACACTTTTCACATTCTGCCGTGCAACTCGGCTGCTAGTCCTCCTTTCATGCAGAATCTTAAGGTCCTAGCTCATGTTCAAGTCACCAAAGCCAGCTAAGAAGCCAATAATCGATACTTATAACATGAATTGTACTACTTATTACTGGCTATTACATCAGCTTAGAAGCTTCATCTGTGTTCTACTATGGTGCTTTTAGTGTCTCCGCATACCGCAGCACGCGACATAGCTTTGCAGACGATAAGTACTACCGTTTCAGAGAGAAGAGCGGCCAATGTGACGATCTGGCTTTAAGTCGATTCCATAACAAATGGCGGAAACTGACGGATTTCTCAGGTTTTTACTACATATGAACACTTTTTACTTTCTCCCTCGCAACTCGGCTGCTAGTCCTCCTTTCATGCAGAATCTTAAGGCCCTAGCTCATGTCCAAGACACCAAAGCCAGCCAAAAAGTCAATAATCGATACCTAAAACTTGAATTGTACTACTTCTTACTGGCTATTACATCAATTTAGAATCTTCATCCGTGTTCTACTATGGTGCTTTTAGTGTCTCTGCATACCGCAGCACGCGACATAGCTTTGCAGACGATAAGTACAACCGTTTCAGAGAGAAGAGCGGCCAATGTGAAGATCTGGCTTTAAGTCAATTCGATAACAAATGACGAAAACGGAAGGATTTCTCAGGTTTTTACTACATATGAACATTTTCCACATTCTCCCGTGCAACTCGGCTGCTAGTCCTCCTTTCATGCAGATTCTTAAGGTCCTAGCTCATGGTCAAGTCACCAAAGCAAGCTAAGAAGTCAATAATCGATACCTATAACACGAATTGTACTACTTCTTACTGGCTATTACATCAGCTTAGAAGCTTCATCTGTGTTCTACTATGGTGCTTTTAGTGTCTCCGCATACCGCAGCACGCGACATAGCTTTGCAGACGATAAGTACAACCGTTTCAGAGAGAAGAGCGGCCAATGTGACGATCTGGCTTTAAGTCGATTCGATAACAAATGGCGGAAACAGACGGATTTCTTTGGTTTTTACTACATATGAACACTTTTCACATTCTCCCGTGCAACTGCGCTGCTAGTCCTCCTTTCATGGAGAATCATAAGGTCCTAGCTCACGCACAAGGTACCAATCCAGCTAAAAAGTCAATAATCGATACCTATAACTTGAATTGTACTACTTCTTACTGGCTATTACATCAACTTAGAAGCTTCATCTGTGTTCTACTATGGTGCTTTTAGTGTCTCCGCATACCGCAGCTTGACATAGCTTAGCAGACAATAAGTACAACCGTTTCAGAGAGAAGAGCGGCCAATGTGACGATCTGGCTTTAAGTCGATTCGATAACAAATGTCGAACACGGACGGATTTCTCAGGCTTTTACTACATATGAACACTTTTCTCATTCTCCCGTGCAACTCTACTGCTAGTCCTCCATTAATGAAGAATCTTAAGGTCCTAGCTCAAGTCCAAGTCACCAAAGACAGCTAAAAAGTCAATAATCGATACCTAAAAGTGGAATTGTACTAATTCTTACTGGCTATTACATCAACTTAGAAGCTTCATCCGTGTTCTACTATGGTGCTTTTAGTGTCTCCACATACCGCAGCACGCGACATAGCTTTGCAGACGATAAGGACAACCGTTTCAGAGAGAAGAGCGGCCAATGTGACGATCTGGCTTTAAGTCGATTCGATAACAAATGACCAAAACGGACGTATTTCTCAGGTTTTTAGTATATATGAACACTTTTCACATTCTTCCGTGAAACTCGGCTGTTAGTCGTCCTTTCATGCAGAATTTTAAGGTGCTAGCTCACGTCCAAGGCACCAAAGCCAGCTAAAAAGTCAATAATCGATACCTATAACTTGAATTGTACTTTTTCTTACTGGCTATTACATCAACTTAGAAGCTTCATGTGTGTTCTACTATGGTGCTTTTAGTGTCTCCGCATACCGCAGCACGCGACATAGCTTTGCAGACGATAAGTACAACCGTTTTAGGGAGTAGAGCGTCCAACGTGACGATCTGGCTTTAAGTCGATTCCATAACAAATTAGGAAAACGGACGGATTTCTCAGGTTTTTACTACATATGAACACTTTTCACATTCTCACGTGCAACGCGGCTTCTAGACCTCCTATCATGTAAAATCTTAAGTTCCTAGCTCATGCCCAAGGCACCAAAGAATGGTAAAAAGTCAACAATCGATACCTAAAACTTGAATTGTACTACTTCTTAATGGCTATTACATCAAATTAGAGGCTTCATCTGTGTTCCACTATGGTGCTTTTAGTGTCTCCGCATACCGCAGCACGCGACATAGCTTTGCAGTCGATAAGTACAACCGTTTCAGAGAGAAGAGCGGCCAATGTGACGATCTGGCTTTAAATCAATTCGATAACAAATGACGAAAACGGAAGGATTTCTCAGGTTTTTACTACATATGAACACTTTTTACATTCTCCCGTGCAACTCGGCTGCTACTCCTCCTTTCATGCAGAATCATAAGGTCCTAGCTCATGTCCAAGGCACCAAAGCTAGCAAAAAAGTCAATAATCGATACCTAAATCTTGAATTTTACTACTTCTTACTGGCTATTACATCAACTTTGAAGCTTCATCTGTGTTCTACTATGGTGCTTTTAGTGTCTCCGCATACCGCAGCACTCGACATAGCTTTGCAGACAATAAGTACAACCGTTTCAGAGAAAAGAGCGGCCAATGTTACGATCTGGTTTAAGTCGATTCGATAACAAATGTCGAACACGGACGGATTTCTCAGGCTCTTACTACATATGAACACTTTTCACATTCTCCCGTGCAACTCGACTGCTAGTCCTCCATTAATGAAGAATCTTAAGGTCCTAGCTCATGTCCAAGGCACCAAAGCCAGCTAAAAAGTCAATAATCGATACCTGAAACTTGAATTGTACTACTTCTTACTGGCTATTACATCAACTTGGCAGCTTCATCTGTGTCCTACTATGGGGCTTTTAGTGTCTCCACATACCGCAGCACGCGACATAGCTTTGCAGACGATAAGTACAACCGTTTCAGAGAGAAGAGCGGCCAATGTGACGATCTGGCTTTAAGTCGATTCGATAACAAATGTCGTCCACGGACGGATTTCTCTGGTTTTTACTACATATGAACACTTTTCACATTCTCCCGTGCAACTCGGCTGCTAGTCCTCCTTTCATGCAGAATCTTAAGGTCCTAGCTCATGTCCAAGGCACCAAAGCCAGCTAAAAAGTCAATAATCAATACCTAAAACTTGAATTCTACTACTTCTTACTGACTATTACATCAACTTAGAAGCTTTATCTGTGTTCTACTATGGTGCTTTTAGTGTCTCCGCATACCGCAGCACGCGACATAGCTTTGCAGTCGATAAGTACAACCGTTTCAGAGAGAAGAGCGGCCAATGTGACGATCGGGCTTTAACTCAATTCGATAACAAATGACGAAAACGGAAGGATTTTTCAGGTTTTTACTACATATGAACATTTTAAACATTCTCCCGTGCAACTCGGCTGCTAGTCCTCCTTTCATGCAGAATCATAAGGTCCTAGCTCATGTCCAAGGCACCAAAGCCAGCTAAAAAGTCAATAATCGATATCTAAAATTTAAATTGTACTACTTCTTACTAGCTATTACATCAACTTAGAAGCTTCATCTGTGTTCTACTATGGTGCTTTTAGTGTCTCCGCATACCGCAGCACGCGACATAGCTTTGCAGACGATAAGTACAAGCGTTTCAGAGAGAAGAGCGGACAATGTGACGATCTGGCTTTACGTCGATTCGATAACAAATGACGAAAACGGACGGATTTCTCAGGTTTTTACTACAGATGAACACTTTTCATATTCTCCCATGCAAATCGGCTGCTAGTCCTAATTTCATGCAGAATCATAAGGTCCTAGCTCATGTCCAAGGCACCAAAGCCAGCTAAAAATTCAATAATCGATACCTAAAACTTGAATTGTACTACTTCTTACGGGCTATTACATCAACTTAGAAGCTTGATCTGTGTTCTACTATGGTGCTTTTACTGTCTCCGCATACCGCAGCACGCGACATAGCTTTGCAGACGATAAGTACAACCGTTTCAGAGAGAAGAGCGGCCAATGTGTCGATCTGGTTTAAGTAGATTCGATAACAAATGACGTAAACGGACGGATGTCTCAGGCTTTTACTACATATGAACATTTTTCACACTCTCCCGTGAAACTCGGCTGCTAGTCCTCCTTTCATGCAGAATCTTAAGGTCCTAGCTCATATCCAAGGAACCAAAGGCAGCTGAAAAGTCAATAATCGATACCTAAAACTTGAATTGTACTACTTCTTACTGGCTATTACATCAACTTATAAGCTACATCTGTGTTCTACTATGGTGATTGTAGTGTCTGCGCATACCCCAGCACGCGACATAGCTTTGCAGACGATAAGTACAACCGTTTCAGAGAGAAGAGCGGCCAATGTGACGATCGGGCTTTAAGTCAATTCGATAACAAATGACGAAAACGGAAGGATTTTTCAGGTTTTTACTACATATGAACATTTTAAACATTCTCCCGTGCAACTCGGCTGATAGTTTTCCATTCATGCAGAATCTTAAGGTCCTAGCTCATGTTCAAGTGACCAAAGCCAGCTAAGAAGTCAATAATCGATACCTATAACATGAATTGTACTACTTCTTACTGGCTATTACATCAGCTTAGAAGCTTCATCTGTGTTCTACTATGGTGCTTTTAGTGTCTCCGGATACCGCAGCACGCGACATTGCTTTGCAGACGATAAGTACAACCGTTTCAGAGAGAAGAGCGGCCAATGTGACGATCTGGCTTTAAGTCGATTCCATAACAAATGGTGGAAACGGACGGATTTCTCAGGTTTTTACTACATATGAACACTTTTCACAGTCTCCCGTGCACCTGGGCTGTTAGGCCTCCTTTCATGCTGAATCATAAGGTCCTAGCTCATGTCCAAGGCACCAAAGCCAGCTAAAAAGTCAATAATCGATATCTAAAATTTAAATTGTACTACTTCTTACTAGCTATTACATCAACTTAGAAGCTTCATCTGTGTTATATTATTGTGCTTTTAGTGTCTCCGCATACCGCAGCACGCGACATAGCTTTGCAGTCGATAAGTACAACCGTTTCAGAGAGAAGAGCGGCTAATGTGACGATCTGGCTTTAAGTCGATTCGATAACAATGACGATAACGAACGGATTTTTAACGTTTTTACTACATATGAACACTTTTCACATTCTCCCGTGCAACTCGGCTGCTAGTCCTCCTTTCATGCAGAGTCTTAAGTTTCTAGCCATGTCCAAGGCACCAAAGCCAGCTAAAAAGTCAATAATCGATACCTAAAACTTGAATTATACTACTTCTTACTGGCTATTACATCAAATTGGAGGCTTCATCTGTATTCTACTATGGTGCTTTTAGTGTCTCCGCATACCGCAGCACGCGACATAGCTTTGCAGACGATAAGTACAACCGTTTCAGAGAGAAGAGCGGCCAATGTGACGATCTGGCTTTAAGTCAATTCGATAACAAATGACGAAAACGGAAAGATTTCTCAGGTTTTTACTACATATGAACATTTTCCACATTCTCCAGTGCAACTCGGCTGCTAGTCCTCCTTTCATGCAGAATCTTAAGGTCCTAGCTCATGTTCAAGTCACCAAAGCCAGCTATGAAGTCAATAATCGATACTTATAACATGAATTGTACTACATCTTACTGGCTATTACATCAGCTTAGAAGCTTCATCTGTGTTCTACTATGGTGCTTTTAGTGTCTCCGCATACCGCAGCACGCGACATAGCTTTGCAGACGATAAGTACAACCGTTTCAGAGAGAAGAGCGGCCAATGTGACGATCTGGCTTTAACTCGATTCCATAACAAATGGCGGAAACGGACGGATTTCTCAGGTTTTTACTACATATGAACACTTTTCACATTCTCCCGTGCAACTGGGCTGCTAGTCCTCCTTTCATGCAAAATCATAAGGTCCTAGCTCATGTCCAAGGTACCAAAGCCAGCTAAAAAGTCAATAATCGATACCTATAACTAGAATTGTACTACTTCTTACTGGCTATTACATCAACTTAGAAGCTTCATCTGTGTTCTACTATGGTGCTTTTAGTGTCTCCGCATACCGCAGCACTCGACATAGCTTTGCAGACAATAAGTACAACCGTTTCAGAGAGAAGAGCGGCCAATGTGACCATCTGGTTTAAGTCGATTCGATAACAAATGTCGAACACGGACGGATTTCTCAGGCTTTTACTACATATGAACACTTTTCACATTCTCCCGTGCAACTCGGCTGCTAGTCCTCCATTAATGAAGAATCTTAAGGTCCTAGCTCATGTCCAAGGCACCAAAGCCAGCTAAAAAGTCAATAATCGATACCTGAAACTTGAATTGTACTACTTCTTACTGGCTATTACATCAACTTGGCAATTCATCAGTGTCCTACTATGGGGCTTTTAGTGTCTCCACATACCGCAGCACGCGACATAGCTTTGCAGACGATAAGTACAACCGTTTCAGAGAGAAGAGCGGCCAATGTGACGATCTGGCTTTAAGTCGATTCCATAACAAATGGCGGAAACTGACGGATTTCTCAGGTTTTTACTACATATGAACATTTTAAACATTCTCCCGTGCAACTCGGCTGCTAGTCCTCCTTTCATGCAGAATCTTAAGGTCCTAGCTCATGTTCAAGTGACCAAAGCCAGCTAAGAAGTCAATAATCGATACCTATAACATGAACTGTACTACTTCTTACTGGCTATTACATCAGCTTAGAAGCTTCATCTGTGTTCAACTATGGTGCTTTTAGTGTCTCCACATACCGCAGCACGCGACATAGCTTTGCAGACGATAAGTACAACCGTTTCAGAGAGAAGAGCGGCTAATGTGACGATCTGGCTTTAAGTCGATTCGATAACAATGACGATAACGAACGGATTTTTAACGTTTTTACTACATATGAACACTTTTCACATTCTCCCGTGCAACTCGGCTGCTAGTCCTCCTTTCATGCAGAATCTTAAGGTTCTAGCTATGTCCAAGGCACAAAGCCAGCTAAAAAGTCAATAATCGATACCTAAAACTTGAATTATACTACTTCTTACTGGCTATTACATCAAATTGGAGGCTTCATCTGTATTCTACTATGGTGCTTTTAGTGTCTCCACATACCGCAGCACGCGACATAGCTTTGCAGTCGAAAAGTACAAGCGTTTCAGACAGAAGAGCGGCCAATGTGACGATCGGGCTTTAAGTCAATTCGATAACAAATGACGAAAACGGAAGGATTTTTCAGGTTTTTACTACATATGAACATTTTAAACATTCTCCCGTGCAACTCGGCTGCTAGTCCTCCTTTCATGCAGAATCTTAAGGTCCTAGCTCATGTTCAAGTGCCCAAAGCCAGCTAAGAAGTCAATAATCGATACCTATAACATGAACTGTACTACTTCTTACTGGCTATTACATCAGCTTAGAAGCTTCATCTGTGTTCTACTATGGTGCTTTTAGTGTCTCCGGATACCGCAGCACGCGACATAGCTTTGCAGACGATAAGTACAACCGTTTCAGAGAGAAGAGCGGCCAATGTGACGATCTGGCTTTAAGTCGATTCCATAACAAATGGCGGAAACGGACGGATTTCTCAGGTTTTTACTACATATGAACACTTTTCACAGTCTCCCGTGCAACTGGGCTGCTAGTCCTCCTTTCATGCAGAATCATAAGGTCCTAGCTCATGTCCAAGGCACCAAAGCCAGCTAAAAAGTCAATAATCGATATCTAAAATTTAAATTGTACTACTTCTTACTAGCTAATACATCAGCTTAGAAGCTTCATCTGTGTTCTACTATGGTGCTTTTAGTGTCTCCGCATACCGCAGCACGCGACATAGCTTTGCAGTCGATAAGTACAACCGTTTCAGAGAGAAGAGCGGCTAATGTGACGATCTGGCTTTAAGTCGATTCGATAACAATGACGATAACGAACGGATTTTTAACGTTTTTACTACATATGAACACTTTTCACATTCTCCCGTGCAACTCGGCTGCTAGTCCTCCTTTCCTGCAGAATCTTAAGGTCCTAGCCATGTCCAAGGCACCAAAGCCAGCTAAAAAGTCAATAATCGATACCTAAAACTTGAATTATACTACTTCTTACTGGCTATTACATCAAATTGGAGGCTTCATCTGTATTCTACTATGGTGCTTTTAGTGTCTCCGCATACCGCAGCACGCGACATAGCTTTGCAGTCGATAAGTACAACCGTTTCAGAGAGAAGAGCGGCCAATGTGACGATCTGGTTTAAGTCGATTCGATAACAAATGTCGAACACGGACGGATTTCTCAGGCTTTTACTACATATGAACACTTTTCACATTCTCCCGTGCAACTCGGCTGCTAGTCCTCCATTAATGAAGAATCTTAAGGTCCTAGCTCATGTCCAAGGCACCAAAGCCAGCTAAAAAGTCAATAATCGATACCTGAAACTTGAATTGTACTACTTCTTACTGGCTATTACATCAACTTGACAGCTTCATCTGTGTCCTACTATGGCGCTTTTAGTGTCTCTACATACCGCAGCACGCGACATAGCTTTGCAGACGATAAGTACAACCGTTTAAGAGAGAAGAGCGGCCAATGTGACGATCTGGCTTTAAGTCGATTCGATAACAAATGACGAAAACGGACGTATTTCTCAGATTTTTACTATATATGAACACTTTTCAAATTCTTCCGTGCAACTTGGCTGTTAGTCCTCCTTTCATGCAGAATTTTAAGGTCCTAGCTCATGTCCAAGGCAACAAAGCCAGCTAAAAAGTCAATAATCGATACCTATAACTTGAATTGTACTACTTCTTACTGGCTATTACATTAAATTAGAGGCTTCATCTGTGTTCTACTATGGTGCTTTTAGTATCTCCGCATACCGCAGCCCGCGACATAGCTTTGCAGTCGATAAGTACAACGTTTCAGAGAGAAGAGCGGCCAATGTGACGATCTGGCTGTAAGTCAATTCGATAACAAATGACGAAAACGGAAGGATTTCTCAGGTTTTTACTACATATGAACATTTTCCACATTCTCCAGTGCAACTCGGCTGCTAGTCCTCCCTTCATGCAGAATGTTAAGGTCCTAGCTCTTGTTCAAGTCACCAAAGCCAGCTAAGAAGTCAATAATCGATACCTATAACATGAATTGTACTACTTCTTACTGGCTATTACATCAGCTTAGAAGCTTCATCTGTGTTCTACTATGGTGCTTTTAGTGTCTCCACATACCGCAGCACGCGACATAGCTTTGCAGACGATAAAGACAACCGTTTCAGAGAGAAGAGCGGCCAATGTGTCGATCTGGCTTTAAGTCGATTCGATAACAAATGACGAAAACGGACGGATTTCTCAGGTTTTTACTACATATGAACACTTTTCACATTCTCCCCTGCAACTCGGCTGCTAGTCCTCCTTTCCTGCAGAATCTTAAGGTCCTAGCCATGTCCAAGGCACCAAAGCCAGCTAAAAAATCAATAATCGATACCTAAAACTTGAATTATACTACTTCTTAATGGCTATTACATCAAATTAGAGGCTTCATCTGTGTTCTACTGTGGTGCTTTTAGTGTCTCCGCATACCACAGCACGCGACATAGCTTTGCAGTCGATAAGTACAACCGTTTCAGAGAGAAGAGCGGCCAATGTGACGATCTGGCTTTAAGTCAATTCGATAACAAATGACGAAAACGGAAGGATTTCTCAGGTTTTTACTACATATGAACATTTTCCACATTCTCCAGTGCAACTGGGCTGCTAGTCCTCCTTTCATGCAGAGTCATAAGGTCCTAGCTCATGTCCAAGGTACCAAAGCCAGCTAAAAAGTCAATAATCGATACATAAAACTTAAATTGTACTACTTCTTACTGGCTATTACATCAACTTAGAAGCTTCATCTGTGTTCTACTGTGGTGCTCTTAGTGTCTCCACATACCGCAGCACGCGACATAGCTTTGCAGACGATAAGTACAACCGTTTCAGAGAGAAGAGCGGCCAATGTGACGATCTGGCTTTAAGTCGATTCGATAACAAATGTCGTCCACGGACGGATTTCTCTGGTTTTTACTACATATGAACACTTTTCACATTCTCCCGTGCAAATCGGCTGCTAGTCCTCCTTTCATGCAGAATCTTAAGGTCCTAGCTCATGTCCAAGGCACCAAAGGCAGCTAAAAATTCAATAATCAATACCTAAAACTTGAATTCTACTACTTCTTACTGACTATTACATCAACTTAGAAGCTTTATCTGTGTTCTACTATGGTACTTTTAGTGTCTCCGCATACCGCAGCACGCGACATAGCTTTGCAGTCGATAAGTACAACCGTTTCAGAGAGAAGAGCGGCTAATGTGACGATCTGGCTTTAAGTCGATTCGATAACAATGACGATAACGAACGGATTTTTAACGTTTTTACTACATATGAACACTTTTCACATTCTCCCGTGCAACTCGGCTGCTAGTCCTCCTTTCATGCAGAATCTTAAGGTTCTAGCCATGTCCAAGGCACAAAGCCAGCTAAAAAGTCAATAATCGATACCTAAAACTTGAATTATACTACTTCTTACTGGCTATTACATCAAATTGGAGGCTTCATCTGTATTCTACTATGGTGCTTTTAGTGTCTCCGCATACCGCAGCACGCGACATAGCTTTGCAGTCGATAAGTACAACCGTTTCAGAGAGAAGAGCGGCCAATGTGACGTTCGGGCTTTAAGTCAATTCGATAACAAATGACGAAAACGGAAGGATTTTTCAGGTTTTTACTACATATGAACATTTTAAACATTCTCCCGTGCAACTCGGCTGCTAGTCCTCCTTTCATGCAGAATCTTAAGGTCCTAGCTCATGTTCAAGTGACCAAAGCCAGCTAAGAAGTCAATAATCGATACCTGTAACATGAATTGTACTACTTCTTACTGGCTATTACATCAGCTTAGAAGCTTCATCTGTGTTCTACTATGGTGCTTTTAGTGTCTCCGGATACCGCAGCACGCGCCATAGCTTTGCAGACGATAAGTACAACCGTTTCAGAGAGAAGAGCGGCCAATGTGACGATCTGGCTTTAAGTCGATTCCATAACAAATGGCGGAAACGGACGGATTTCTCAGGTTCTTACTACATATGAACACTTTTCACAGTCTCCCGTGCAACTGGGCTGCTAGTCCCCCTTTCATGCAGAATCATAAGGTCCTAGCTCATGTCCAAGGCACCAAAGCCAGCTAAAAAGTCAATAATCGATATCTAAAATTTAAATTGTACTACTTCTTACTAGCTATTACATCAACTTAGAAGCTTCATCTGTGTTCTACTATGGTGCTTTTAGTGTCTCCGCATACCGCAGCACGCGACATAGCTTTGCAGTCGATAAGTACAACCGTTTCAGAGAGAAGAGCGGCTAATGTGACGATCTGGCTTTAAGTCGATTCGATAACAATGACGATAACGAACGGATTTTTAACGTTTTTACTACATATGAACACTTTTCACATTCTCCCGTGCAACTCGGCTGCTACTCCTCCTTTCATGCAGAATCTTAAGTTTCTAGCCATGTCCAAGGCACCAAAGCCAGCTAAAAAGTCAATAATCGATACCTAAAACTTGAATTATACTACTTCTTACTGGCTATTACATCAAATTGGAGGCTTCATCTGTATTCTACTATGGTGCTTTTAGTGTCTCCGCATACCGCAGCACGCGACATAGCTTTACAGTCGATAAGTACAACCGTTTCAGAGAGAAGAGCGGCCAATGTGACGATCTGGTTTAAGTCGATTCGATAACAAATGTCGAACACGGACGGATTTCTCAGGCTTTTACTACATATGAACACTTTTCACATTCTCCCGTGCAACTCGGCTGCTAGTCCTCCATTAATGAAGAATCTTAAGGTCCTAGCTCATGTCCAAGGCACCAAAGCCAGCTAAAAAGTCAATAATTGATACCTGAAACTTGAATTCTACTACTTCTTACTGACTATTACATCAACTTAGAAGCTTTATCTGTGTTCTACTATGGTGCTTTTAGTGTCTCCGCATACCGCAGCACGCGACATAGCTTTGCAGTCGATAAGTACAACCGTTTCATAGAGAAGAGCGGCTAATGTGACGATCTGGCTTTAAGTCGATTCGATAACAATGACGATAACGAACGGATTTTTAACGTTTTTACTACATATGAACTTTTTTCACATTCTCCCGTGCAACTCGGCTGCTAGTCCTCCTTTCATGCAGAATCTTAAGTTTCTAGCCATGTCCAAGGCACCAAAGCCAGCTAAAAAGTCAATAATCGATACCTAAAACTTGAATTATACTACTTCTTACTGGCTATTACATCAAATTGGAGGCTTCATCTGTATTCTACTATGGTGCTTTTAGTGTCTCCGCATACCGCAGCACGCGACATAGCTTTGCAGTCGATAAGTACAACCGTTTCAGAGAGAAGAGCGGCTAATGTGACGATCTGGCTTTAAGTCGATTCGATAACAATGACGATAACGAACGGATTTTTAACGTTTTTACTACATATGAACACTTTTCACATTCTCCCGTGCAACTCGGCTGCTAGTCCTCCTTTCATGCAGAATCTTAAGGTTCTAGCCATGTCCAAGGCACAAAGCCAGCTAAAAAGTCAATAATCGATACCTAAAACTTGAATTATACTACTTCTTACTGGCTATTACATCAAATTGGAGGCTTCATCTGTATTCTACTATGGTGCTTTTAGTGTCTCCGCATACCGCACCACGCGACATAGCTTTGCAGTCGATAAGTACAACCGTTTCAGAGAGAAGAGCGGCCAATGTGACGATCGGGCTTTAAGTCAATTCGATAACAAATGACGAAAACGGAAGGATTTTTCAGGTTTTTACTACATATGAACATTTTAAACATTCTCCCGTGCAACTCGGCTGATAGTCTTCCTTTCATGCAGAATCTTAAGGTTCAAGTGACCAAAGCCAGCTAAGAAGTCAATAATCGATACCTATAACATGAATTGTACTACTTCTTACTGGCTATTAAATCAGCTTAGAAGCTTCATCTGTGTTCTACTATGGTGCCTTTAGTGTCTCCGGATACCGCAGCACGCGACATAGCTTTGCAGACGATAAGTACAACCGTCTCAGAGAGAAGAGCGGCCAATGTGACGATCTGGCTTTAAGTCGATTCGATAACAAATGGCGGAAACGGACGGATTTCTCAGGTTTTTACTACATATGAACACTTTTCACAGTCTCCCGTGCAACTGGGCTGCTAGTCCTCCTTTCATGCAGAATCATAAGGTCCTAACTCATGTCCAAGGCACCAAAGCCAGCTAAAAAGTCAATAATCGATATCTAAAATTTAAATTGTACTACTTCTTACTAGCTATTACATCAACTTAGAAGCTTTATCTGTGTTCTACTATGGTGCTTTTAGTGTCTCCGCATACCGCAGCACGCGACATAGCTTTGCAGTCGATAAGTACAACCGTTTCAGAGAGAAGAGCGGCTAATGTGACGATCTGGCTTTAAGTCGATTCGATAACAATGACGATAACGAACGGATTTTTAACGTTTTTACTACATATGAACACTTTTCACATTCTCCCGTGCAACTCGGCTGCTAGTCCTCCATTAATGAAGAATCTTAAGGTCCTAGCTCATGTCCAAGGCACCAAAGCCAGCTAACAAGTCAATAATCGATACCTGAAACTTGAATTGTACTACTTCTTACTGGCTATTACATCAACTTGGCAGCTTCAACTGTGTCCTACTATGGGGCTTTTAGTGTCTCCACATACCGCAGCACGCGACATAGCTTTGCAGACGATAAGTACAACCGTTTCAGAGAGAAGAGCGGCCAATGTGACGATCTGGCTTTAAGTCGATTCCATAACAAATGGCGGAAACTGATGGATTTCTCAGGTTTTTACTACATATGAACACTTTTCACATTCTCCCGTGCAACTCGGCTGCTAGTCCTCCTTTCATGCATAATCATAAGGTCCTAGCTCATGTCCAAGGTACCAAAGCCAGCTAAAAAGTCAATAATCGATACCTAAAACTTGAATTGTACTACTTCTTACTGGCTATTACATCAACTTAGAAGCTTCATCTGTGTTCTACTATGGTGCTTTTAGTGTCTCCACATACCGCAGCACGCGACATAGCTTTGCAGACGATAAGTACAACCGTTTCAGAGAGAAGAGCGGCCAATGTGACGATCTGGCTTTAAGTCGATTCGATAACAAATGTCGTCCACGGACGGATTTCTCTGGTTTTTACTACATATGAACACTTTTCACATTCTCCCGTGCAACTCGGCTGCTAGTCCTCCTTTCATGCAGAATCTTAAGGTCCTAGCTCATGTCCAAGGCACCAAAGCCAGCTAAAAAGTCAATAACCAATACCTAAAACTTGAATTCTACTACTTCTTACTGACTATTACATCAACTTAGAAGCTTTATCTGTGTTCTACTATGGTGCTTTTAGTGTCTCCGCATACCGCAGCACGCGACATAGCTTTGCAGTCGATAAGTACAACCGTTTCAGAGAGAAGAGCGGCCAATGTGACGATCGGGCTTTAAGTCGATTCGATAACAAACGTCGAACACGGACGGATTTCCCTGGTTTTTACTACATATGAACACTTTTCACATTCTCCCGTGCAACTCGGCTGCTAGTCCTCCTTTCATGCAGAATCGTAAGGTCCTAGCTCATGTCCAAGGCACCAAAGCCAGCTAAAAAGTCAATAATCGATATCTAAAATTTCAATTGCACTACTTCTTACTAGCTATTACATCAACATAGAAGCTTCATCTGTGTTCTACTATGGTGCTTTTAGTGTCTCCGCAAACCGCAGCACGCGACATAGCTTTCACACGATAAGTACAACCGTTTCAGAGAGAAGAGCGGCCAATGTGACGATCTGGCTTTAAGTCGATTCGATAACAAATGACGAAAACGGACGGGTTTCTCAGCTTTTTACTACATATGAACACTTTTCACATTCCCCCGTGCAACTCGGCTGCTAGTCCTCCTTTCATGCAGATTCTTAAGGTCCTAGCTCATGTCCAAGGCACCAAAGCCAGCTAAAAAGTCAATAATCGATATCTAAAATTTAAATTGTACTACTTCTTACTAGCTATTACATCAAATTAGAAGCTTCATCTGTGTACTACTATGGTGCTTTTAGTGTCTCCACATACCGCAGCACGCGACATAGCTTTGCAGAAGATAAGTACAACCGTTTCAGAGAGAAGAGCGGCCAATGTGACGATCTGGCTTTAAGTCGATTCGATAACAAATGACGATAACGAACTTATTTCTCTGGTTTTTACTACATATGAACACTTTTCACATTCTCACGTGCAACTCGGCTGCTAGTCCTCCTTTCATGCAGAATGTTAAGGTCCTAGCTCATGATCAAGTCACCAAAGCCAGCTAAGAAGTCAATAATCGATACCTATAACATGAATTGTACTACTTCTTACTGACTATTACATCAACTTAGAAGCTTTATCTGTGTTCTACTATGGTGCTTTTAGTGTCTCCGCATACCGCAGCACGCGACATAGCTTTGCAGTCGATAAGTACAACCGTTTCAGAGAGAAGAGCGGCCAATGTGACGATCTGGCTGGTAGTCAATTCGATAACAAATGACGAAAACGGAAGGATTTCTCAGGTTTTTACTACATATGAACATTTTCCACATTCTCCAGTGCAACTCGGCTGCTAGTCCTCCCTTCATGCAGAATGTTAAGGTCCTAGCTCATGATCAAGTCACCAAAGCCAGCTAAGAAGTCAATAATCGATACCTATAACTAGAATTGTACTACTTCTTACTGGCTATTACATCAGCTTAGAAGCTTCATCTGTGTTCTACCATGGTGCTTTTAGTGTCTCCACATACCGCAGTACGTGACATAGCTTTGCAGACGATAAAGACAACCGTTTCAGAGAGAAGAGCGGCCAATGTGTCGATCTGGCTTTAAGTCGATTCCATAACATATGGCGGAAACGGACGGATTTCTCAGGTTTTTACTACATATGAACACTTTTCACATTCTCCCGTGCAACTGGGCTGCTAGTCCTCCTTTCATGCAGAATCATAAGGTCCTAGCTCATGTCCAAGGTACCAAAGCCAGCTAAAAAGTCAATAATCGATACCTATAACTTGAATTGTACTACTTCTTACTAGCTATTACATCAACTTAGAAGCTTTATCTGTGTTCTACTATGGTGCTTTTAGTGTCTCCGCATACCGCAGCACGCGACATAGCTTTGCAGTCGATAAGTACAACCGTTTCAGAGAGAAGAGCGGCTAATGTGACGATCTGGCTTTAAGTCGATTCGATAACAATGACGATAACGAACGGATTTTTAACGTTTTTACTACATATGAACACTTTTCACATTCTCCCGTGCAACTCGGCTGCTAGTCCTCCATTAATGAAGAATCTTAAGGTCCTAGCTCATGTCCAAGGCACCAAAGCCAGCTAACAAGTCAATAATCGGTACCTGAAACTTGAATTGTACTACTTCTTACTGGCTATTACATCAACTTGGCAGCTTCAACTGTGTCCTACTATGGGGCTTTTAGTGTCTCCACATACCGCAGCACGCGACATAGCTTTGCAGACGATAAGTACAACCGTTTCAGAGAGAAGAGCGGCCAATGTGACGATCTGGCTTTAAGTCGATTCCATAACAAATGGCGGAAACTGATGGATTTCTCAGGTTTTTACTACATATGAACACTTTTCACATTCTCCCGTGCAACTCGGCTGCTAGTCCTCCTTTCATGCATAATCATAAGGTCCTAGCTCATGTCCAAGGTACCAAAGCCAGCTAAAAAGTCAATAATCGATACCTAAAACTTGAATTGTACTACTTCTTACTGGCTATTACATCAACTTAGAAGCTTCATCTGTGTTCTACTATGGTGCTTTTAGTGTCTCCACATACCGCAGCACGCGACATAGCTTTGCAGACGATAAGTACAACCGTTTCAGAGAGAAGAGCGGCCAATGTGACGATCTGGCTTTAAGTCGATTCGATAACAAATGTTGTCCACGGACGGATTTCTCTGGTTTTTACTACATATGAACACTTTTCACATTCTCCCGTGCAACTCGGCTGCTAGTCCTCCTTTCATGCAGAAACTTAAGGTCCTAGCTCATGTCCAAGGCACCAAAGCCAGCTAAAAAGTCAATAACCAATACCTAAAACTTGAATTCTACTACTTCTTACTGACTATTACATCAACTTAGAAGCTTTATCTGTGTTCTACTATGGTGCTTTTAGTGTCTCCGCATACCGCAGCACGCGACATAGCTTTGCAGTCGATAAGTACAACCGTTTCAGAGAGAAGAGCGGCTAATGTGACGATCTGGCTTTAAGTCGATTCGATAACAATGACGATAACGAATGGATTTTTAACGTTTTTACTACATATGAACACTTTTCACATTCTCCCGTGCAACTCGGCTGCTAGTCCTCCTTTCATGCAGAATCTTAAGGTTCTAGCCATGTCCAAGGCACAAAGCCAGCTAAAAAGTCAATAATCGATACCTAAGACTTGAATTATACTACTTCTTACTGGCTATTACATCAAATTGGAGGCTTCATCTGTATTCTACTATGGTGCTTTTAGTGTCTCCGCATACCGCAGCACGCGACATAGCTTTGCAGTCGATAAGTACAACCGTTTCAGAGAGAAGAGCGGCCAATGTGACGATCGGGCTTTAAGTCGATTCGATAACAAATGTCGAACACGGACGGATTTCCCTGGTTTTTACTACATATGAACACTTTTCACATTCTCCCGTGCAACTCGGCTGCTAGTCCTCCTTTCATGCAGAATCGTAAGGTCCTAGCTCATGTCCAAGGCACCAAAGCCAGCTAAAAAGTCAATAATCGATATCTAAAATTTCAATTGCACTACTTCTTACTAGCTATTACATCAACATAGAAGCTTCATCTGCGTTCTACTATGGTGCTTTTAGTGTCTCCGCAAACCGCAGCACGCGACATAGCTTTCACACGATAAGTACAACCGTTTCAGAGAGAAGAGCGGCCAATGTGACGATCTGGCTTTAAGTCGATTCGATAACAAATGACGAAAACGGACGGGTTTCTCAGCTTTTTACTACATATGAACACTTTTCACATTCCCCCGTGCAACTCGGCTGCTAGTCCTCCTTTCATGCAGATTCTTAAGGTCCTAGCTCATGTCCAAGGCACCAAAGCCAGCTAAAAAGTCAATAATCGATATCTAAAATTTAAATTGTACTACTTCTTACTAGCTATTACATCAAATTAGAAGCTTCATCTGTGTACTACTATGGTGCTTTTAGTGTCTCCACATACCGCAGCACGCGACATAGCTTTGCAGAAGATAAGTACAACCGTTTCAGAGAGAAGAGCGGCCAATGTGACGATCTGGCTTTAAGTCGATTCGATAACAAATGACGATAACGAACTTATTTCTCTGGTTTTTACTACATATGAACACTTTTCACATTCTCACGTGCAACTCGGCTGCTAGTCCTCCTTTCATGCAGAATCTTAAGGTCCTAGCTCATGTGCAAGGCACCAAAGCCAGCTAAAAAGTCAATAACCAATACCTAAAACTTGAATTCTACTACTTCTTACTGACTATTACATCAACTTAGAAGCTTTATCTGTGTTCTACTATGGTGCTTTTAGTGTCTCCGCATACCGCAGCACGCGACATAGCTTTGCAGACGATAAAGACAACCGTTTCAGAGAGAAGAGCGGCCAATGTGTCGATCTGGCTTTAAGTCGATTCCATAACATATGGCGGAAACGGACGGATTTCTCAGGTTTTTACTACATATGAACACTTTTCACATTCTCCCGTGCAACTGGGCTGCTAGTCCTCCTTTCATGCAGAATCATAAGGTCCTAGCTCATGTCCAAGTTACCAAAGCCAGCTAAAAAGTCAATAATCGATACCTATAACTTGAATTGTACTACTTCTTACTGGATATTACATCAACTTAGAAGCTTCATCTGTGTTCTACTATGGGGCTTTTAGTGTCTCCGCATGCCGCAGCACTCAAAATAGATTTGCAGACGATAAGTACAACCGTTTCAGAGAGAAGGGCGTCCAATGTGACGATCTGGCTTTAAGTCGATTCGATAACGAATGTCGAACACGGACGGATTTCTCTGGTTTTTACTACATATGAACACTTTTCACATTCTCCCGTGCAACTCGGCTGCTAGTCCTCCTTTCATGCAGAATCTTAAGGTCCTAGCTCATGTCCAAAGCACCAAAGCCAGCTAAAAAGTCAATAATCAATACCTAAAACTTGAATTGTACTACTTCTTACTGACTATTACATCAACTTAGAAGCTTCATCTGTGTTCTACTATGGTGCTTTTAGTGTCTCCGCATACCGCAGCCCGCGACATAGTTTTGCAGTCGATTAGTACAACCGTTTCAGAGAGAAGGGCGGCTAATGTGACGATCTGGCTTTAAGTCGATTCGATAACAAATGACGATACCGGAAGGATTTCTTAGGTTTTTACTACATATGAACATTTTCCACATTCTCCAGCGCAACTCGGCGGCTAGTCCTCCCTTCATGCAGAATCTTAAGGTCCTAGCTCATGTTCAAGTCACCAAAGCCAGCTAAGAAGTCAATAATCGATACCTATAACTTGAATTGTACTACTTCTTACTGGCTATTACATCAACTTAGAAGCTTCATCTGTGTTCTACTATGGTGCTTTTAGTGTCTCCGCATATCGCAGCACTCGACATAGCTTTGCAGACAATAAGTACAACCGTTTCAGAGAGAAGAGCGGCCAATGTGACGATCTGGCTTTAAGTCGATTGGATAACAAATGTCGAACACGGACGGATTTCTTAGGCTTTTACTACATATGAACACTTTTCACATTCTCCCGTGCAACTCGGCTGCTAGTCCTCCATTAATGAAGAATCTTAAGGTCCTAGCTCATGTTCAAGGCACCAAAGCCAGCTAAAAAGTCAATAATCGATACCTACAACTTGAATTTTACTACTTCTTACTGGCTATTACTTCAAGTTGGAAGCTTCATCTGTGTTCTACTATGGTGCTTTTAGTGTCTCCACATACCGCAGCACGCGACATAGCTTTGCAGACGATAAGTACAACCGTTTCAGAGAGAAGAGCGGCCAATGTGACGATCTGGCTTAAAGTCGATTCGATAACAAATGACGAAAACGGACAGATTTCTCAGGTTTTTACTACATATGAACACTTTTCACATTCTCACGTGCAACGCGGCTGCTAGTCCTCCTTTCATGCAGAATCTTAAGGTCCTAGCTCATGCCCAAGGCACCAAAGAAGGGTAAAAAGTCAACAATCGATACCTAAAACTTGAATTGTACTACTTCCTACTGGCTCTTACATCAACTTAGAAGCTTCATCTGTAATCTACTATGGTGCTTTTAGTGTCTCCGCATGCCGCAGCACTCGACATAGCTTTGCAGACGATAAGTACAACCGTTTCAGAGAGAAGAGCGGCCAATGTGACGATCTGGCTTTAAGTCGATTCCATAACAAATGTCGAACACGGACGGATTTCTCTGGTTTTTACTACATAAGAACGCTTTTCACATTCTCCTGTGCAACTCGGCTGCTAGTCCTCCTTTCATGCAGAATCTTAAGGTCCTAGCTCATGTCCAAGGCACCAAAGCCAGCTAAAAAGTCAATAATCGATACCTATAACTTGAATTGTACTACTTCTTACTGGCTATTACATCAACTTAGAAGCTTCATCTGTGTTCTACTATGGTGCTTTTAGTGTCTCCGCATACCGCAGCACGCGACATAGCTTTGCAGACGATAAGTACAACCGTTTTAGAGAGTAGAGCGGCCAATGTGACGATCTGGCTTTAAGTCGATTCGATAACAAATGACGAAAACGGACGTATTTCTCAGGTTTTTACTACATATGAACACTTTTCACATTCTCACGTGCAACGCGGCTGCTAGACCTCCTATCATGCAAAATCTTAAGCTCCTAGCTCATGCCCAAGGCACCAAAGATGGGTAAAAAGTCAACAATCGATACCTAAAACTTCAATTGTACTACTTCTTACTGGCTATTACATCAACTTAGAAGCTTCATCTGTGTTCTACTATGGGGCTTTTAGTGTCTCCGCATGCCGCAGCACTCGACATAGCTTTGCAGACGATAAGTACAACCGTTTCAGAGAGAAGAGCGGCCAATGTGACGATCTGGCTTTAAGTCGATTCCATAACAAATGTCGAACACGGACCGATTTCTCTGGTTTTTACTACATATGAACACTTTTCACATTCTCCCGTGCAACTCGGCTGCTAGTCCTCCTTTCATGCAGAATCTTAAGGTCCTAGCTCATGTCCAAGGCACCAAAGCCAGCTAAAAAGTCAATAATCAATACCTAAAACTTGAATTGTACTACTTCTTACTGACTATTACATCAACGTAGAAGCTTCATCTGTGTTCTACTATGGTGCTTTCAGTGTCTCCACATACCGCTGCACGTGACATAGCTTTGCAGACGATAAGTACAACCGTTTCAGAGAGAAGAGCGGCCAATGTGACGATCTGGCTTTAAGTCGATTCGATAACAAATGACGAAAACGGATGGATCTCTCAGGTTTTTACTACTTATTAACACTTTTCACATTCTCCCGTGCAACTCGGCTGCTAGTCCTCCTTTCATGCAGAATCTTAAGGTCCTAGCTCATGTCCAAGGCACCAAAGCCAGCTAAACGTCAATAATCGATGATTACAACTTGAATTGTACTACATTTTACTGGCTATTACATCAACTTAGAAGCTTCATCCGTGTTCTATTATGGTATTTCTAGTTTCTCCGCATACCGCAGCACGCGCCATAGTTTTGCAGACGATAAGTACAACCGTTTCAGAGAGAAGGGCGGACAATGTGACGATCTGGCTTTAAGTCGATTCGATAACAAATGACGAAAACGGACGAATTTCTCGGGTTTTTACTACAAATGAACACTTTTTACATTCTCCCGTGCAACTCGGTTGATAGTCCTGCTTTCATGCAGAATCGTAAGGTCCTAGCTCATGTCGAAGGCACCAAAGCCAGCTAAAAAGTCAATAATTGATACCTAAAACTGGAATTGTACTATTTCTTACTGGCTATTACAAAATCTTAGAAGCTTCATCTGTGTTCTACTATGGTGCTTTCAGTGTCTCCACATACCGCAGCACGTGACATAGATTTGCAGACGATAAGTACAACCGTTTCAGAGAAAGGGCGGCCAATGTGACGATCTGGCTATTAGTCGATTCGATAACAAATGACGATAACGAACGGATTTCTCAGGTTTTTACTACATATGAACACTTTTCACATTCTCCCGTGCAACTCGGCTGCAAGTCCGCCTTTCATGCTGAATCTTAAGGTCCTAGCTCATGCCCAAGGCACCAAAGCCAGCTAAAAAGTAAATAATCGATACCTAAAACTTGAATTGTACTACTTCTTACTGGCTATTACATCATCTTAGAAGCTTCATCTGTGTTCTACTATGGTGCATTTAGCGTCGCCGCATACCACAGCACGCGACATAGCTTTCAGACGATAAGTACAACCGTTTCGGAGAGAAGAGCGGCCAATGTGACGATCTGGCTTTAAGTCGATTCGATAACAAATGACGAAAACGGACGGATTTCTCGGGTTTTTACTACATATGAACACTTTTCACATTCTCCCATGCAACTCGGTTGCTAGTCCTGCTTTCATGCAGAAACTTAAGGTCCTAGCTCATGTCCAAGGCACCAAAGCCAGCTAAAAAGTCAATAATCGATACCTAAAACTGGTATTGTACTAATTCTTACTGGCTATTACATCATCTTAGAAGCTTCATCTGTGGTTTACCATGGTGCTTTTAGCGTCTCCGCATACCGCAGCACGCGACATAGCTTTCAGACGATAAGTACAACCGTTTCGGAGATAAGAGCGGCCAATGTGACGATCTGGCTTTAAGTCGATTCGATAACAAATGACGAAAACGGATGGATTAGTCAGGTTTTTACTACATATGAACACTTTTCACATTCTCCCGTTCAACTCGGCTGCTAGTACTGCTTTCATGCAGAATCTTAAGGTCCTAGCTCATGTCCAAGGCACCAAAGCCCTCTAAAAAGTCAATAATTGATACCTAAAACTGGAATTGTACTACTTCTTACTGGCTATTACAACATCTTAGAAGCTTCATCCGTGTTCTACTATGGTGCTTTCAGTGTCTCCACATAACGCAGCACGTGACATAGATTTGCAGACGATAAGTAAAACCGTTTCAGAGAGAATAGCGGCCAGTGTGACGATCTGGCTTTAAGCCGATTCAATAACAAATAACAAAAACGGACGGATTTCTCAGGTTTTTACTACAAATGAACACTTTTCACATTCTCCCGTGCAAGTCGGCTGCTATTCCTCCTTTCATGCAGAATCTTAAGGTCCTAGCTCATGTCCAAAGCGCAAAAGCCAGCTAAGAAGTCAATAATCGATGATTAAAACTTGAATTGTACTACTTTTTACTGGCTATTACATCAACGTAGAAGCTTCATCCGTGTTCTACTATTTTATTTCTAGTGTCTCCGCATACCGCAGCACGCGACATAGCTTTGCAGACGATAAGTACAACCGTTTCAGAGAGAAGGGCGGACAATGTGACGATCTGGCTTTAAGTCGATTCGATAAAAAATGACGAAAAAGGACGGATTTCTCGGGTTTCTACTACATATGAACACTTTTCACATTCTCCCGTGCAACTCGGCTGCTAGTCCTCCTTTCATGCAGAATCTTAAGGTCCTGGCTCATGTCCAAGGCACCAAAGCCAACTAAAAGTCAATAATCGATGCCTAAAACTTGAATTGTACTACTTCTTACTGGCTATTACATCAACTTAGAAGCTTCATCCGTGTTCTACTATGGTATTTTTAGTGTCTTTGCATACCGCAGCACGCGACATAGCTTTGCAGACGATAAGTACAACCGATTCAGAGAGAAGAGCGGCCAATGTGACAATCTGGCTTTAAGTCAATTCCATAACAAAATGACGATAACGAACTAATTTCTCAGGTTTTTACTACATATGAACACTTTTACATCCTCCGTGTGCAACTCGGCTGCAAGTCCGCCTTTCATGCTGAATCTTAAGGTCCTAGCTCATGTCCAAGGCACCAAAGCCAGCTAAAAAGTCAATAATCGATACCCAAAACTTGAATTGTACTACTTCTTACTGGCTATTACATCATCTTAGAAGCTTCATCTGTGTTCTACTATGGTGCTTTTAGCGTCTCCGCATACCGCAGCACGCAACATAGCTTTCAGACGATAAGTACAACCGTTTCGGAGAGAAGAGCGGGCAATGTGACGATCTGGCTTTAAGTCGATTCGATAACAAATGACGAAAACGGACGGATTTCTCTGGATTTTACTACATATGAACACTTTTCACATTCTCCCGTGCAACTCGGCTGCTAGTCCTCCTTTCATGCAGAATCTTAAGGTCCTAGCTCATGTCCAAGGCACCAAAGCCAGCTAAAAGTCAATAATCGATGATTAAAACTTGAATTGTACTACTTTTTACTGGCTACTACATCAACGTAGAAGCTTCATCCGTGTTCTACTATGGTATTTTTAATGTCCCCGCATACAGGAGCACGCGACATAGCTTTGCAGACGATAAGTACAACCGTTTCAGAGAGAAGGGCGGACAATGTTACGATCTGTCTTCAAGTCGACTCGATAACAAAAGACGAAAACGGACGGATTTCTCAGGTTAATACTACATATTAACACTTTTCACATTCTCCCGTGCAACTCGGCTGCTAGTCCTCCTTTCATGCAGAATCTTAAGGTCCTAGCTCATGTCCAAGGCATAAAAGCCAGCTAAAAAGTCAATAATTGATACCTAAAATTGGAATTGTACTACTTCTTACTGGCTATTACATCAACTTAGAAGCTTCATCCGTGTTCTACTATGGTATTTTTAGTGTCTCCGCATACCGCAGCACGCGACATAGCTTTGCAGACGATAAGTACAACCGATTCAGAGAGAAGAGCGGCCAATGTGACAATCTGGCTTTAAGTCAATTCCATAACAAATGACGATAACGAACGGATTTCTCAGGTTTTTACTACATATGAACACTTTTCACATTCTCCCGTGCAACTCGGCTGCAAGTCCGCCTTTCATGCTGAATCTTAAGGTCCTAGCTCATGTCCAAGGCAACAAAGCCAGCTAACAAGTCAATAATCGATACCTAAAACTTGAATTGTACTACTTCTTACTGGCTATTACATCATCTTAGAAGCTTCATCTGTGTTCTACTATGGTGCTTTTAGCGTCTCCGCATACCGCAGCACGCGACATAGCTTTCAGACGATAAGTACAACCGTTTCGGAGAGAAGAGCGGGCAATGTGACGATCTGGCTTTAAGTCGATTCGATAACAAATGACGAAAACGGACGGATTTCTCAGGTTTTTACTACATATGAAAACTTTTCACATTCTCCCGTGCAACTCGGCTGCTAGTCCTCCTTTCATGCAAAATCTTAAGGTCCTAGCTCATGTCCAAGGCACCAAAGCCAGCTAAAAGTCAATAATCGATGCCTAAAACTTGAATTGTACTACTTCTTACTGGCTATTACATCAACTTAGAAGCTTCATCCGTGTTCTACTATGGTATTTTTAGTGTCTCCGCATACCGCAGCACGCGACATAGCTTTGCAGACGATAAGTACAACCGATTCAGAGAGAAGAGCGGCCAATGTGACAATCTGGCTTTAAGTCAATTCCATAACAAATGACGATAACGATCGGATTTCTCAGGTTTTTACTACATATGAATTTTTTTCACATTCTCCCGTGCAACCCGGCTGCTAGTCCTCCTTTCATGCAGAATCTTAAGGTCCTAGCTCATGTCCAAGGCACCAAAGCCAGCTAAAAGTCAATAATCGATGATTAAAACTTGAATTGTACTACTTTTTACTGGCTATTACATCAACGGAGAAGCTTCATCCGTGTTCTACTATGGTATTTCTAGTGTCTCCGCATACCGCAGCACGCGACATAGCTTTGCAGACGATAAGTACAACCGTTTCAGAGAAAAGGGCGGACAATGTGACGATCTGGCTTTAAGTCGATTCGATAACAAATGACGAAAACGGACGGATTTCTCGTTTTTCTACTACATATGAACACTTTTCACATTCTCCCGTGCAACTCTGCTGCTAGTCCTCCTTTCATGCAGAACCTTGAGGTCCTAGCTCATGTCCAAGTAACCAAAGCCAGCTAAAAAGTCAGTAATAGATACCTAAAACTGGAACTGTACTACTTCTTACTGGCTATTACTTCAACTTAGAAGCTTTGTCTGTGCTCTACTATGGTGCTTTTAGTGTCACCACATACCGCAGCAAGCGACATAGCTTTGCAGACGATAAGTACAACCGTTTCAAAGAGAAGAGCGGCCAATGTCACGATCTGGCTTTAAGTTGATTCGATAACAAACGACGATAACGAACGGATTTCTTAGGTTTTTACTACATATGAACACTTTTCACATTCTCCCGTGCAACTCAGCTGCTAGTCCTCCTTTCATGCAGAATCTTAAGGTCCTAGCTCATGTCCAAGGCACGAGAGCCAGCTAAAAGTCAATAATCGATACCTAAAAGTGGAATTGTACTAATTCTTACTGGCTATTACATCAACTTAGAAGCTTCATCCGTGTTCTACTATGGTATTTTTAGTGTCTCGGCATACCGCAGCACGCGACATAGCTTTCAGATGATAAGTACAACCGTTTCAGAGAGAAGAGCGGCCAATGTGACGATCTGGCTTTAAGTCGATTCAATAACAAATGACAAAAACGGACGGATTTCTCAGGTTTTTACTGCATATGAAAACTTTTCACATTCTCCCGTGCAACTCGGCTGCTAGTCCTCCTTTCATGCAGGATCTTAAGGTCCTAGCTCATGTCCAAGGCACCAAAGCCAGCTAAAAGTCAATAATCGATGATTAAAACTTGAATTGTACTACTTCTTACTGGCTATTACATCAACTTAGAAGCTTCATCTGTGTCCTACTATGGTGATTTTAGTGTCTCCGCATACCGCAGCACGCGACATAGCTTAGCAGACGATAAGTACAACCGTTTCAGAAAGAAGAGCGGCCAATGTGACGATCTGGCTTTAAGTCGATTCTATAACAAATGACGAAAACGGACGGATATCTCAGGTTTTTACTACAAATGAACACTTTTCACATTCTCCCGTTCAACTCGGCTGCTAGTCCTCCATTCATGCACAATCTTAAGGTCCTAGCTCATGTCCAAGGTAACAAAGCCAGCTAAAAAGTCAATAATCGATACCAAAAACTTGAATTGTACTACTTCTTACTGGCTAGTACATCATCTTAGAAGCTTCATCTGTGTTCTATTATGGTGCTTTTAGTGTCTCCGAATACCGCAGCACGCGACATAGCTTTGCAGACGATAAGTACAACCGATTCAGAGAGAAGAGCGGCCAATGTGACGATCCGGCTTTAAGTCGATTCGATAACAAATGACGAAAACGGATGGATTTCTCAGGTTAATACTACATATTAACACATTTCACATTCTCCCATGCAACTTTTCTGCTAGTACTCCTCTCATGTAGATTCGTAAGGTCCTAGCTCATGTCCAAGGCACCCAAGCAAGCTAAAAAGTCAATAATCGATACCTAAAACTTGAATTGTACTACTTCTTACTGGCTATTACATCAACTTAGAAGCTTCATCTGTGTCCTACTATGGTGATTTTAGTGTCTCCGCATACCACAGCACGCGACATAGCTTTGCAGACGATAAGTACAACCGTTTCAGAGAGAAGAGCGGCCAATGTCACGATCTGGATTTAAGTCGATTCGATAACAAATGACGAAAACGGATGGATTAGTCAGGTTTTTACTACATATGAACACTTTTCACATTCTCCCGTTCAACTCGGCTGCTAGTACTGCTTTCATGCAGAATCTTAAGGTCCTAGCTCATGTCCAAGGCACCAAAGCCCTCTAAAAAGTCAATAATTGATACCTAAAACTGGAATTGTACTACTTCTTACTGGCTATTACAACATCTTAGAAGCTTCATCTGTGTTCTACTATGGTGCTTTCAGTGTCTCCACATAACGCAGCACGTGACATAGATTTGCAGACGATAAGTACAACCGTTTCAGAGAGAATAGCGGCCAATGTAACGATCTGGCTTTAAGCCGATTCAATAACAAATAACAAAAACGGACGGATTTCTCAGGTTTTTACTACATATGAACACTTTTCACATTCTCCCGTGCAAGTCGGCTGCTATTCCTCCTTTCATGCAGAATCTTAAGGTCCCAGCTCATGTCCAAGGCACCAAAGCCAGCTAAAAGTCAATAATCGATGATTAAAACTTGAATTGTACTACTTTTTACTGGCTATTACATCAACTTAGAAGCTTTATCTGTGTTCTACTATGGTGCTTTCAGTGTCTCCACATACCGCAGCACGTGACATAGCTTTGCAGACGATAAGTACAACCGTTTCAGAGAGAAGAGCGGCCAATGTGACGATCTGGCTTTAAGTCGATTCAATAACAAATGACAAAAACGGACGGATTTCTCAGGTTTTTACTGCATATGAACACTTTACACATTCTCCCGTGCAACTCGGCTGCTAGTCCTCCTTTCATTCAGAATCTTAAGGTCCTAGCTCATGTCCAAGGCACCAAAGCCAGGTAAAGTCAATAATCGATGATTAAAACTTGAATTGTACTACTTCTTACTGGCTATTACATCAACTTAGAAGCTTCATCTGTGTCCTACTATGGTGAATTTAGTGTCTCCGCATACCACAGCACGCGACATAGCTTTGCAGACGAGAAGTACAACCGTTTCAGAGACAAGAGCGGCCAATGTGACGATCTGGCTTTAAGTCGATTCGATAACAAATGACGAAAACGGATGGATTAGTCAGGTTTTTACTACATATGAACACTTTTCACATTCTCCCGTTCAACTCGGCTGCTAGTACTGCTTTCATGCAGAATCTTAAGGTCCTAGCTCATGTCCAAGGCACCAAAGCCCTCTAAAGAGTCAATAATTGATACCTAAAACTGGAATTGTACTAATTCTTACTGGCTATTACAACATCTTAGAAGCTTCATCTGTGTTCTACTATGGTGCTTTCAGTGTCTCCACATAACGCAGCACGTGACATAGATTTGCAGACGATAAGTACAACCGTTTCAGAGAGTATAGCGGCCAATGTGACGATCTGGCTTTAAGCCGATTCAATAACAAATAACAAAAACGGACGGATTTTCCAGGTTTTTACTACATATGAACACTTTTCACATTCTCCCGTGCAAGTCGGCTGCTATTCCTCCTTTCATGCAGAATCTTAAGGTCCTAGCTCATGTCCAAAGCACAAAAGCCAGCTAAGAAGTCAATAATCGATGATTAAAACTTGAATTGTACTACTTTTTACTGGCTATTACATCAACGTAGTAGCTTCATCCGTGTTCTACTATTTTATTTCTAGTGTCTCCGCATACCGCAGCACGCGACATAGCTTTGCAGTCGATAAGGACAACCGTTTCAGAGAGAAGGGCGGACAATGTGACGATCTGGCTTTAAGTCGATTCGATAAAAAATGACGAAAAAGGACGGATTTCTCGGGTTTCTACTACATATGAACACTTTTCACATTCTCCCGTGCAACTCGGCTGCTAGTCCTCCTTTCATGCAGAATCTTAAGGTCCTGGCTCATGTCCAAGGCACCAAAGCCAACTAAAAGTCAATAATCGATGCCTAAAACTTGAATTGTACTACTTCTTACTGGCTATTACATCAACTTAGAAGCTTCATCCGTGTTCTACTATGGTATTTTTAGTGTCTTTGCATACCGCAGCACGCGACATAGCTTTGCAGACGATAAGTACAACCGATTCAGAGAGAAGAGCGGCCAATGTGACAATCTGGCTTTAAGTCAATTCCATAACAAATGACGATAACGAACGAATTTCTCAGGTTTTTACTACATATGAACACTTTTACATTCTCCCTGTGCAACTCGGCTGCAAGTCCGCCTTTCATGCTGAATCTTAAGGTCCTAGCTCATGTCCAAGGCACCAAAGCAAGCTAAAAAGTCAATAATCGATACCTAAAACTTGAATTGTACTACTTCTTACTGGCTATTACATCATCTTAGAAGCTTCATCTGTGTTCTACTATGGTGCTTTTAGCGTCTCCGCATACCGCAGCACGCGACATAGCTTTCAGACGATAAGTACAACCGTTTCGGAGAGAAGAGCGGGCAATGTGACGATCTGGCTATTAGTCGATTCGATAACAAATGACGAAAACGGACGGATTCCTCAGGTTTTTACTACAAATGAACACTTTTCACATTCTCCCGTTCAACTCGGCTGCTAGTCCTCCATTCATGCACAATCTTAAGGTCCTAGCTCATGTCCAAGGTACCAAAGCCAGCTAAAAAGTCAATAATCGATACCAAAAACTTGAATTGTACTACTTCTTACTGGCTATTACATCATCTCAGAAGCTTCATCTGTGTTCTATTATGGTGCTTTTAGTGTCTCCGAATACCGCAGCACGCGACATAGCTTTGCAGACGATAAGTACAACCGATTCAGAGAGAAGAGCGGCCAATGTGACGATCCGGCTTTAAGTCGATTCGATAACAAATGACGAAAACGGACGGATTTCTCAGGTTAATACTACATATTAACACATTTCACATTCTCCCATGCAACTTTTCTGCTAGTACTCCTCTCATGTAGATTCGTAAGGTCCTAGCTCATGTCCAAGGCACCCAAGCAAGCTAAAAAGTCAATAATCGATACCTAAAACTTGAATTGTACTACTTCTTACTGGCTATTACATCAACTTAGAAGCTTCATCTGTGTCCTACTATGGTGATTTTAGTGTCTCCGCATACCACAGCACGCGACATAGCTTTGCAGACGATAAGTACAACCGTTTCAGAGAGAAGAGCGGCCAATGTCACGATCTGGCTTTAAGTCGATTCGATAACAAATGACGAAAACGGATGGATTAGTCAGGTTTTTACTACATATGAACACTTTTCACACTCTCCCGTTCAACTCGGCTGCTAGTACTGCTTTCATGCAGAATCTTAAGGTCCTAGCTCATGTCCAAGGCACCAAAGCCCTCTAAAAAGTCAATAATTGATACCTAAAACTGGAATTGTACTACTTCTTACTGGCTATTACAACATCTTAGAAACTTCATCTGTGTTCTACTATGGTGCTTTCAGTGTCTCCACATAACGCAGCACGTGACATAGATTTGCAGACGATAAGTACAACCGTTTCAGAGAGAATAGCGGCCAATGTGACGATCTGGCTTTAAGCCGATTCAATAACAAATAACAAAAACGGACGGATTTCTCAGGTTTTTACTACATATGAACACTTTTCACATTCTCCCGTGCAAGTCGGCTGCTATTCCTCCTTTCATGCAGAATCTTAAGGTCCCAGCTCATGTCCAAGGCACCAAAGCCAGCTAAAAGTCAATAATCGATGATTAAAACTTGAATTGTACTACTTTTTACTGGCTATTACATCAACTTAGAAGCTTTATCTGTGTTCTACTATGGTGCTTTCAGTGTCTCCACATACCGCAGCACGTGACATAGCTTTGCAGACGATAAGTACAACCGTTTCAGAGAGAAGAGCGGCCAATGTGACGATCTGGCTTTAAGTCGATTCAATAACAAATGACAAAAACGGACGGATTTCTCAGGTTTTTACTGCATATGAACACTTTACACATTCTCCCGTGCAACTCGGCTGCTAGTCCTCCTTTCATTCAGAATCTTAAGGTCCTAGCTCATGTCCAAGGCACCAAAGCCAGGTAAAGTCAATAATCGATGATTAAAACTTGAATTGTACTACTTCTTACTGGCTATTACATCAACTTAGAAGCTTCATCTGTGTCCTACTATGGTGAATTTAGTGTCTCCGCATACCACAGCACGCGACATAGCTTTGCAGACGAGAAGTACAACCGTTTCAGAGAGAAGAGCGGCCAATGTGACGATCTGGCTTTAAGTCGATTCGATAACAAATGACGAAAACGGATGGATTAGTCAGGTTTTTACTACATATGAACACTTTTCACATTCTCCCGTTCAACTCGGCTGCTAGTACTGCTTTCATGCAGAATCTTAAGGTCCTAGCTCATGTCCAAGGCACCAAAGCCCTCTAAAGAGTCAATAATTGATACCTAAAACTGGAATTGTACTAATTCTTACTGGCTATTACAACATCTTAGAAGCTTCATCTGTGTTCTACTATGGTGCTTTCAGTGTCTCCACATAACGCAGCACGTGACATAGATTTGCAGACGATAAGTACAACCGTTTCAGAGAGTATAGCGGCCAATGTGACGATCTGGCTTTAAGCCGATTCAATAACAAATAACAAAAACGGACGGATTTCTCAGGTTTTTACTACATATGAACACTTTTCACATTCTCCCGTGCAAGTCGGCTGCTATTCCTCCTTTCATGCAGAATCTTAAGGTCCTAGCTCATGTCCAAAGCACAAAAGCCAGCTAAGAAGTCAATAATCGATGATTAAAACTTGAATTGTACTACTTTTTACTGGCTATTACATCAACGTAGTAGCTTCATCCGTGTTCTACTATTTTATTTCTAGTGTCTCCGCATACCGCAGCACGCGACATAGCTTTGCAGTCGATAAGGACAACCGTTTCAGAGAGAAGGGCGGACAATGTGACGATCTGGCTTTAAGTCGATTCGATAAAAAATGACGAAAAAGGACGGATTTCTCGGGTTTCTACTACATATGAACACTTTTCACATTCTCCCGTGCAACTCGGCTGCTAGTCCTCCTTTCATGCAGAATCTTAAGGTCCTGGCTCATGTCCAAGGCACCAAAGCCAACTAAAAGTCAATAATCGATGCCTAAAACTTGAATTGTACTACTTCTTACTGGCTATTACATCAACTTAGAAGCTTCATCCGTGTTCTACTATGGTATTTTTAGTGTCTTTGCATACCGCAGCACGCGACATAGCTTTGCAGACGATAAGTACAACCGATTCAGAGAGAAGAGCGGCCAATGTGACAATCTGGCTTTAAGTCAATTCCATAACAAATGACGATAACGAACGAATTTCTCAGGTTTTTACTACATATGAACACTTTTACATTCTCCCTGTGCAACTCGGCTGCAAGTCCGCCTTTCATGCTGAATCTTAAGGTCCTAGCTCATGTCCAAGGCACCAAAGCAAGCTAAAAAGTCAATAATCGATACCTAAAACTTGAATTGTACT